>NC_135801.1:122620081-122923832 GCF_964213995.1 Mustelus asterias | reverse complement strand
TAGAGACCTGATAATGAGATGTAAATTTATTGTAATGGTCTTCCTGACATTGAACATCGGGATTCCTGTTACATTACTGACAGGGACAATCACAATGGGAAATTCCGCTGTCATTATTATTGCAGCTAAAAGCTCCCTCCCTCCTTTTGGTCATTTCATTAACCAGTATCTGCAAACCAGGATAGGTGGATCAGGGAGCGAAGGGGGGGTTGGTGCTGATTTCGCTGCCTGCCTTTTCAACTAACTAAGTTGAGAGCAGCCAAAGTACACATCCCTTTTCAGAAATACAGGCAGCCTTCAAATACCATCACTAATGCCCAATTTCACATGTCCTCAACTGGCAAGCTTCCAAGAAACAAGACAGTGCTGTCCTCTTATCAATTTTAAATAAGGCAAGTGCATCTATTTCATTCACACATCTCCCATTCATACCGAGAGAGATCATTACACATATTGCATTGTGGGTCATTATTAGATTATATGATTGAAGGTTTGAAACCCCTTTTAATTGCTTCATTCCATCAAATCCTGATCGGAATGTGACTTAAACCTGCACTTGGGCACTTCATAGAACAATTCAGAATTACTTTGACACTATAAATACTGAAGGATCAGACTCAATTAACATAGAGGTTTACAGCATAGAAACAGGCCCTTCAGCCCAACTTGTCCATGCCGTCCTTTTTTAACCATTAAGCTAGTCCCAATTGCCTGCATTTGGCCTATGCCCATCTTTCCCATGTAACTGTCTAAATGCTTTTTAAAAGACAATTGTACCCACCTCTACTGCCTCTGACAGTTCGTTCCAGACATTCATCACCCTCTGTGAAAAAATTGCCCCTCTGGACCCTTTTGTACATCTCTCCTCTCACCATAAACCTATGCCCTTTAGTTTTAGACTCCCCTAACCTTTGGGAAAAAATGTTGACTATCTAGCTGATCTATGCCCCTCATTATTTTATAGACCTCTATAAGATCATTCCTAATCCCCCTACGCTGCAGGGAATAAGTCCCAGTCTATCCAGCATCTCCTTAGAACTCAAACTATCAAGTCTCAGTAGCATCCTAGTAAATCTTTTCTGCACTCTTTCTAGTCTAATAATATCCTTTCTATAATAGGGTGACCAGAACTGTACACAGTATTCCAAGTGTGGCCTTACCAATGTCTTGTACAACTTCAACAAGACATCCCAACTCCTGTATTCAATGTTCTGATCAATGAAACCAAGCATGCCAAATGCCTTCTTCACCACCCTGTCCATCTGTGACACCACGTTCAAGGAGCTATGAACCTGTACCCCGGATCTTTGTTCTGACTCTCCCCCAAATGCCCTACCATTAACTGAGTAAGTCCTGCCCTGGTTCAATCTACCAAAATGCAACACCTCGCAATTATCTAAATTAAAATCCATCTGCTATTCTTCAGCCCACTGGCCCAATTGATCAAGATCCCATTGCAATCCCAGATAACCTTCTTCACTGTCCACTATGCCACCAATCTTGGTGTCATCTGCAAACTTACTACCATGCCTCATATATTCTCATCCAAATCATTGATATAAATGACAAATAACAGTGGACCCAGCACCAATCCCTGAGGCACACCACTGGTCATAGGCCTTTAGTTTGAATAATCATCCTCTGTCTTCTGTCATCAAGCCAATTTTGTATCCAATTTGCTACCTCACCCTGGATCCTGTGAGATTTAACCTTATGCAACAAAATACCATGCAGTACCTTGTCAAAGGCCTTGCTAAAGTCCATGTAGACAACATCAACTGCATTGCCCTCTTCTACCTTCTTGGATACCCCTTCAAAAACTCAATCAAATTCATGAGACATGACTTTCCACTCACAAAGCCATGCTGACTTCCCCTCATCAGTTCTTGCCTCTCTAAATTCCAGTCGATCTGGTCTCTCAGAATACTTCTAACAACTTACCCATTACAGGTGTCATTTGGCTCGGAGATTTTTCTTCATTCCACTGATCTGAGATTTACTGTTACATTAAAAACATGTCAAAATTTGCAATCAGGCTTAACTAGCACTGGAAGACATTTTAGCAATTATGTTGCCGTTTTCTGTGTCAGTGCGGTACTAATATTACTGACACTTGGAAAATCAACCCTCTGAACCTTTAATGATTCAACTCTTGTATGAAGATATGGATTCGGAGCAGGAAAGGGCCATTCAGTCTGTCAAGCTTTATATTTTATTTGATAAAATCATGAATGGTTTGAAGTAATTATTTAAGTGTCACGATGATGTGACATGTGCACATGTAATCTTCATTCTTTATTTCATCGGTTAAGTCATATATATATATTTAGCCTATTTAAAAGGACTTTAAAAAGAATACTGACTTAAGATGGCTGCCACAGGTCACATGACACATCTGCTATTACAAGTGATCAGTTTCTGGAAGATTCCATTGCAGATTACAATTACAACACACCAAGACAAACATCTTATGGGATTGGATGTCAAGAATTGCTTCAAAGATTAACTGAAACTATAACTGGCTCTCACCATTTGCATTTCTATAAAACTTCCTTTCATGAAGAAACAAAGTCAAGCAGGGCAATGGCCACATAGAGAGTGTTCTTGATAGCTCATTACAGGGAAGGTCAGTCCATTCAGATGTGATGGCTGGGATTTTAAAGAAGCTTATCATCTAGGCCAGAACACAATAGCAAAGATCTGTCCAGATATGAGCCAATTAATTACGTACTTAAATCATTAGGGGAAAGATGTCATGTGATCAGAATAACCATTTTGAAATGACTTTTATTACAACACCCTGGTTGCTTTTAGTAAGTCTAGAAGAAATCTGAAGCAGTAACATTTGCCAGAATTTTACCGGCACACCCGCCCTGGAATCGGGGCGGGTGAGGCTCGCAGAACGGCATTCTCCATTGGCCCCGGGCAGGATTGTACGAGCCTCGGGTGGGCGAGACGGTAAAATTCCAGAATTATCTCTCTGTCCCCATTATCAAGTTCCGAGCCCTATCTTTGTTAGAGTTTGGAATCCATCAGAGGTGGATAAATCCAATGGAAAGGAACCTCAGGTGCAAAATCATTGACTTATGGAAAAAACAATGACATTTTAAAAAGAGACAATCCCCAGAAATTAACAGTTTACATCAGCTTCAATCCCATTGTAATTTCAAGAACACTGGGGGGAGAAAAACTGCCTCAGTCACGGACACCAGCAAAGGACTAGGAAACGATGAACTCTCTATTTTTTCCTTTTATCATTGAATCCTATTTTGGTCAAGAACTACTGTAACTGAAGGTTTTGCAGTCTTGTGAATGGTACAAAGGTGGGGATGTGTGTTTCCCTTTTTATGATGGTATCTGTTTATCTTTACCTGGGTGGGTTTTAGCACAATAAAAACAAACCCCTTTGTGTTTAAATTCAAAAAGCCGACTGGACTGACTTCTCTGAAATCAGCACATAAATGGTACAGGACAGATACTGAGTCAATACCTCCATCCTTATCTATTGTAAAGAAAACGGAAAGCGAGGAGAAAGGCCGAGTCCTGACATGTGTTCTCACCGGTCATAACAGTAAGTCGCTGTTTATGTTCTCCAACTAATATAATGCCCATTCATGGAAAGGAAATGAAATCTGATGTAAAGCAATCGTGAGATTTCTTTGCAGATCCGTTCTTGATAAAGCCCTCACGCTGTGTCAATTTCTTTCTATCTAAGTAGTTTATTTATCATTCAGTTGACAGAAATTTCACAGTGGATTTTTTTCTGTAAGCAGCTTGTAAATTGAGCACAAGATTCAAATTCTATAGGCATATAAATAATAAAAGGGTGGCCAAAGGAGGGGTAGGGCTTTTAAGGGTATTCATGCATAGAGACAGAGCGCATAGCTAAATTATTACATGAATACTTTGCATCTGTCGTTACCAAGGAAGAAAATGATAGACTGGGGAAAAGAAGTCTAAGAGGAGATTTCTTAAAGGTATTCAAACTCATGTGGAGTCAGGTCAGAATAGTTTGGAAGAAACTGTTCCTACTCAGTACCTTAAAAAGGAAACACACATCCCGACTTTTGCACCATTCATACATTCACAAGGATTGAGAATGAGCAGGCACAGATTTAAAGTAATTGGCAAAAGAAGCAGAAGTGAGATGAGAAAGAAACTTTTTCACACAACGAGTAGTTAAGGTCTGGAGTGCACTGCCTGAGTGTGGTGGTGGCAGTTTTAATTGAAGCATTTAAAATAGATTTAGACTGTTATCTGGAAAGGAAAAGTGTAGGGTTAAAGGGAGAAGGCAGAGGAATGGCGCAAGGTGAATTACTTATTCAGAGAAGGGATGCACCCATAATGGGCCAAATGGCCATTTTTGGTACTGTAACAATAATGTGTTGTTTTCCAGAAATAATAAATGGAAGTTGCAAATTGAAACATAAAAATTGTATCAAAAACATTCCAGAAACTGCTTTAAGTTAGATTACATAAGAAATAGAAGCAGAATACTACATGGTCCATCTAGCCTTCGATACCATACAATACGATTATGGCTGATCTTGGGCTTCAGTGTGACTTTCCAGCCTGCTCCCTTTTTATCTTGATTGCCTGAGAGACCAAAAATCTGTCTACCTCAGCCTTAAATATATTAAATGATCGCACATCCACAACCATCTGGATTAATTCCAAAGATTCACAACCCTTTGAGTGAAAAAATCTTTCATCTCAGTCCTAAATAATCATCCCCTTCGTCGGAAACTGTGTCCACTTCTTCCAGATATTCAGCCAGGGAAAACAAACGCTTACACCGAGATTCTATGGCCTCCCCGCAGTGTTTTCTCGGCAGCAGGAGGCCGTATACCATTGGCCAGCAGCAGGATCTTCTGGTCCTGCCCGCTGTCAATGGGATTTCCCATTGTCGCCACCCCATCCGCGCTGGGAAATACACGGCGAAGGTGCACTGTCGGCGGGGCCAAAAGATCCCGCCGGCATGAAGATCCGGAAGATGGTGAGCTCAGTTGTCTACCCTGTCAAAGCCCCTTCGAATCTTGAATGTTTTAATGAGGTCACCAATCATTCTTCTAAATTCATGGGGAATACATACCCAGTTTACCCAGCCTCTGATCCGAAAGACCAATTGCTGTATTGCCTCTAATACAAGTATAACCTTATTTAAATATGATCACTAAAATTGCAAACGGTAGTGCATGTCTCGTCGCAGCAAATCCCTTCACCTGTTGCAGCAAAAATTATTTTTGTGTTCCAATCCCATTGCAATAAAAGGCCAGCATGCCATTTGTTTTCTTTATTGCATGCTATTCCTGCTTGCTAACTATTTCTGTTGCTTTTATGAGCGCACAAAAGTTTCCCTCAACACCACCATTTACAAACATCAAGCTTTTTCACCAGTTTTTTCTATTCCGATGACCAAAGTGAATAAGCTCACACTTCCCCACATTATACTCTATCCGCCATCATTTTGCCCATTTAGCGAACCGGTCTATATTTCTCCACAGCCTCTTTGTCCTCCTCAAAGCTTACGAACGAAATTCCCTGCCACCTCGCAGCCGCGTGTTTCCTACCAGCGGGAGGTGGCACGCTGTTTGCTAGCAGCAGGATTCCCTGGTCCCACCACTGTCAATGGGAATTCACATTGATGTCACCTCATGCCAGTGGGAAACTCACAGGCAGGGGTGCACTGCCAATGGGACTGGAGAATCCCACCAGCGTGAACGGCTGGAGAATTCCAGCCACACTCCTACTTAGCTTTGTACTGTCAGCAAATGCAGTTACATTACTTTGTGTCTGTGTCTAATTCATTAATAAGGATTGTAAATAGCTGAGGTTCCAGCATTGATCCTTGCAGCAGTCCATTGAAAAACCACGTTGCTGCACATTTAACCTGAAGTGTCTTTTCCTCTGATGTGCCTCCCTCCTGTGGAGGATCACTTGATCTTTACCCTGTGACTGTTGCCAGTGGGTTCAGTGACAGTTGGAACTAATCAGGAAGTTATAAATCTATATTGCCCAAGCCTGGAGAAGAATGCATGTGACAGAACAACTGGTTAATGATTTCTCTTCAATGAGTCAGTTCCTGCTGCTTCCAGCTCACATGACAAAGCAATCAGCTGTTGCGGTATCTAATTGGGAAAATGGAGAGTATAAAAATAGGTAAGGTTGTACAAGCATAAAGTAATAAGTTATACTAATATGATTCAGGAAAGGTATATCATATTATTTACTGGGTAAGAGAACAGAGAAGATTTTTGTGTTATAAAATGAGATCATTTTCAAAACTAAGTCTGTGCTTTCGCATTTTATAAATGCATGACGCAACTGAACTTGAATATTTGGATCATTGTACAAGATAATGATCTCACTCTCACAGGAGGCTAGTGTGTGAGGGACGATTGGCATCTGAAGATCTGCCAATATTCAGTGAACCACATAAAGGCTCCTTGGACGGCAAGGGAAATAGAAATGGCAATGAAACAAAAAAGGAGGGCCCATCATGCATGCCAGGTGAATTCACCACCTGAGAAACAGGTCAGATATTATAGTTTAAGAGAAGTGAAGCAGAAAATAAAACTGGCAAATAGATATCAGAATAGAATGGCACTTAAAAGGGAACCCAAAAATCTTATGCTAGCATTAAAATGTTAGTGAGTAGTTAGAGATGGAGCGGGTCTTATCAGAGATAGTGAGGGCAAGATTAGAGTACTTAATGGGTTCTTGATTGTCAAGTTGACTTTTCAAGTTTACTAAGGAAGAGTAATATGACAAAATATCGGTTGAAGCAGAAATAGTGGATGCAATGGATAGTGTGAAAATTGAAAGAGGAGGAACTGGAAAGGCTGCCTATGTTCAGGGTAGATACATACCCTGGTCCAGATGGCTTGCATCCCGGAGGAATGGTTGCTAAAGGAAATGGGGGGGGTGGGGGGTGGAGATAACATAAGGACTTGCCTTAATCTTTCAACCTTCCCTAGATAGGGAGTGGGGGGAGGGGGGGGGGCGGAGGAGGAGGAGGAGAAAGTGCCACAGACTTGGAGAGTGGCAAATGTGACACCCTTATTCAGGATAAGGTGTAAGGACAGTTCCAGCAACTACAGGCAATTAGTTTAACATCAGTGATGGGTAAAGTTTTGGAATCCATAATCAGGGAAATAAATCTACAGGCACTTGGAGATGTTTGAGCTAATTAAATGGAGCCAGCACACATTTGTAAAGGCATATTTTGCTTGACTAATCTAATTGAATTTTTTGAAGTAGCAGGGAAGATTGATGAAAGGAAGTTTGTGGATGTTATCAAAATGGATTGTGAGAAAGCATTTGGTATAAAAAAACTGATTAACATAATGGAGTCATATGGAATAAGAAGGATGAAAAATTGGCTTGAGGACATAAAACAGTGAGTTGCAGTAAACAGGTTTTGTAGACAGTGATGGTTCTTTAGGGTTAACGTTAGGTCTGTTGATTTGGTAATTCAACAGTGAGGATGATTCAAATTGTCTGCAAAAGGACATAGATGTAAGTGGAACATATTTCTGAAATCACACAGATATGGGATTTAAATTTAACGTGGGGGTGTGATTCTGGCATGTAGCCACAACAATGAGATGCAAATTTATTAAAATTAAGTTTCTGATGTTCGATGGCAGCGAATGCCACTGATGGGGGAGGGGACAATCTCATCATGGATTTGCACTGCCGGGAAATGCGCCCAAGACCTTCGAGATTCTCCAATCTCACCACTGAACACACCTGCCCTGATTGGACATGGCAAATCTCAGCCTTAGAGTGGTCTTGTTTTACGTTGTGTGATTGAAAGTTGGATTTTTTGAAGATCTGTTTGTCAGAGAAAGAAGCCTCTGTAAGAAGATACGACTGTGTAACATGCCTTTACTAGAAATATGTATTATGCCTTATTTTGTGTTATTTGCTGTCAGCATTTCTTGAGGTTTTCATTCGCATTACAGGACCATTGAGAATTTGTTTCAGATTGGTGGGTTTCTTTCCAATCTCAGTCAGGTGAATAACTGGCTTTTATTTTATCAGATCCAGATAATAATTTGAAATGGCAATTGTCAGGCAAACAGTTGGTTGATGATTGGGAGCTGCACTATTGAAACATGCAGAGTGCTTCAAAACACTTCCAAAAACAGTAAATTAGCTCAGGGACAGAAAGCGTCTGCAGGTTCTTCCTAGTTACCCCAGTAGGCATTTGTACTTCGGTTGTCAACTAACTTTCTGTAATTAATGATGCATCGGAAAGCCTTTGGGTACTTTTACCTGATTTTTTAAAAATTCAATGTTTTGTTTTGATAAAAAAATGAGATGATTTTCGTTCTGCTGCAAAGCATAGTGCAGGAATCAGCACCATTTTCAATAGGTGAAAAAGTTAAGCACATGAAATTGGGTTAACATGACAGGCCATGCAGTAACAAGTCAAAATCCTCACAGCAAGTGATGCCATGAGACCATGAAGAATTTATTTTGTTTATGTTTTATTCTGGTAAAATTGCCTCTTCAAGGTAAGAAATCTCATGACGGGGATTGGAGTGCTTTTGCTTCTTAAATCTAAGGTTAGTGTTGAGCACTTCTGTGGGTCAACCATTGCAAGGTAATTTGTATTCCAGAGATCACTGAACTGTCAGGACGCTCTTTGCTACAGCTTCAGAAGAGCAACTTCCACATCAGTGTGATTCCATTCTCTCTTTGTGAATGGCCCAATAAATACAAATCAGACTGAAGATTTCACAATTGCATTATTATTTAGAAGCATGACTTTTTTGTCACATGGATGCAAGTCTGGAGGGAGTGATTCTCCAGTTATCTTCATTGTTGTGACGCTTTGCCAATAATGGATCCAACTTGTTCATAAATTTCCATCTAAAATGAACCACATTGGGCTTGAATTGCTGTGAAGGTTCTCCTGATTGCCTGCTCTAACATCAGGAGTCGATCCTCAACCACCAAAACTGTTGAAATTCGAGCCCCATTATGCTTATTATCACCAATATAATACCATTGAGTTGAACAGAATAAAAATGTTTGTGGCCACTAACATGTAATAAAACTGCCTTGGTCTTTCAGTTATGGGTAGCCCAATTGTGTTGAAAAAATCCTTTTTGTTGCAATGCAGTAATGACATTGGTGCATAGGGGAATGGTTTTGCAAGGCCATTGGGATTAAATGGGGCAATGGAACTAATCAAAAAAACTCATTCAAAGAGGAAAAATCCATGTGGGCACAATTGCCTTCTGCAAAAGTCTTTGCTGTTTTATGCTTGCTATTTCTAGAAAAATTTTAAATGCTTTTAAAATTAAATTAGTTATGATCCTACTTAAGCTCCGGGTAGTATCCTAGGCCCAATCATCTTCAGCTGCTTCATTAATGACCTTCCCTCTGTCATAAGGTTTAGAAGTGAGGATGTTCACCAATGATTGCACAATGTTCAACACCATTTGCGACTCCTCAGATGCTGAAGCCGTCCATGTTCAAATGCAATAAAATCTGGACAATATCCAGGCTTGGGCTGACAAGTGGCAAGTAACATTCATACCACACAAATGCCATGCAATGACCATCACCAATAAGAGACACTCTAGCCACTGCCCATTGACATTCACTGAATCCCCTATGTCAACATTCTTGGGGTTACCATTGACCAGAAACGCAACTGGACTCACCACATTAATACAATGGCTGCAAGAGCAGGTCAGAGGCTAGGAATACTGTAGCAAGTAACTCACCTCCTGACCCTCGAAAGCCACCATCTGCAAGGCACAAGTCAGGAGTGTGATGGAATACCCCCCACTTGCCTGGATGGGTGCAGCTCCAACAAGCCTCAAGAAGCTTGACACCATCCAGGACAAAGCAGCCCGCTTGATCAGCACCACATCTACAAACATTCAATCCCTCCACCATTGACGCTCAGTAGCAGCAATGTATACTATCTAAAAGATGCACTGCAGAAATTCACCAAAGATCCTTAGACACACTTTCCAAACCCATGACCACTTCCATCTAAAAGGACAAGGGCAGCAGATACATGAGAACACCACCACCTGCAAGTTCCCCTCCAAGCCATTCACCATCCTGACTTGGAAATATATCACCGTTCCTTCGCAGTCACTGGGTCAAAATCCTGGAATTCCCTCCCTAGTGGCATTGTGGGTCAACCCACAGCACATGAGCTGCAGCGATTCAAGAAGGCAGCTCACCACCACTTTCTCAAGGGCAACTAGGGATGGGTAATAAATGCTAGCCAGCCTGCGATGCCCATGTCCCACGAATGAATTTTTAAAAATCCTACTTAAATCCTGGTTGTACTACAGGATTGCGGCGGACTGAGAAGATTGAGTTTGTCGACATTAAGAAAGAGGATGTGTTGGAAATTTTGAATAGCATAAGTCGCCGGGACCAGATGGGATGTACCCCAGGTTACTGTGGGAGGTCAGGGAAGAGATTGCAGAGCCTCTGGCGATGATCTTTGCATCGTCGATGGAGATGGGAGGGGTGCCGGAGGATTGGAGGATTGTGGATGTGGTTCCTATATTCAAGAAAGGGAATAGGGATAGCCCAGGGAATTACCGACCGGTGAGTCTAACCTCAGTGGTTGGTAAGTTGATGGAGAAGATCCTGAGGGACAGGATTTATGAACATTTAGAGAAGTTTAGTATGCTCAAAAGTAGTCAGCACGGCTTTGTCAAAGGCAAATCGTGCCTTACGAGCCTGGTGGAGTTCTTTGAAAATATGACTAAACACGTTGACGAAGGAAAAGCGGTAGATGTGGTTTACATGGACTTCAGCAAGACGTTCGATAAGGTCCCCCAAGCAAGACTTCTCGAGAAAGTGAGAGGGCATGGGATCCAAGGAGCTGTTGCCTTGTGGATCCAGAACTGACTTGCCTGCAGAAGGCAGAGAGTGGTTGTAGATGGGTCTTTTTCTGAATGGAGGTCGGTCACCAGTGGAATGCCCCAGGGATCTGTTCTGGGACCCTTGCTGTTTGTCATTTTCATAAATGACCTGGATGAGGAAGTGGAGGGGTGGGTTGGTAAGTTTGCCGACGACATGAAGGTTGGTGGTGTTGTGGATAGTTTGGAGGGATGTCAGAAGCTGCAGCGTGACATAGATAGGATGCAAGACTGGGCGGAGAAGCGGCAGATGGACTTCAACCCGGATAAATGTGTAGTGGTACATTTTGGCAGGTCAAATGGGATGAAGGAGTATAATATCAAGGGTAAGATTCTTAGCAGTGTAGAAGATCAGAAGGACCTTGGGGTCCGGGTCCATAGGACTCTTAAATCGGCCTCGCAGGTAGAGGAGTTGGTTAAGAAGGCGTATCGTGTGCTGGCCTTCATCAATCGAGGGATTGAGTTTAGGAGTCGGGAGATAATGATGCAGCTTTATAAGACCCTCGTCAGACCCCACTTAGAGTACTGTGCTCAGTTCTGGTCGCCTCATTACAGGAAGGATGTAGAAATTATTGAAAGGGTGCAGAGAAGATTTACAAGGATGTTGCCTGGATTGGGTGGCATGCTTTATGAGGATAGGTTGAGGGAGCTCGGTCTTTTCTCCTTGGAGAGACGTAGGATGAGAGGTGACCTGATAGAGGTGTACAAGATGTTGAGAGGTATAGATCGGGTAGATTCTCAGAGGCTTTTTCCCAGGGCTGAAATGGCTGCTACGAGAGGACACAGGTTTAAGGTGCTGGGGAGTAGGTACAGAAGAGATGTCAGGGGTAAGTTTTTCACTCAGAGGGTAGTGGGTGAGTGGAATCGGCTGCCGTCAATGGTGGTGGAGGCAAACTCGATAGGGTCTTTTAAGAGACTTCTGGATGAGTACATGGGACTTAATAGGATTGAGGGTTATAGGTAAGCCTATATATAGGCCTAGGTAGGTAGGGACATGACCGGCGCAACTTGTGGGCCGAAGGGCCTGTTTGTGCTGTAGTTTTTCTATGTTCTGTGTTCTATTTAAAGCAATCAGGGGAAATCTTGCCAAATAGTTACTGTTATATGCATTAATGATGGAAAGGGTACCAATTACTCATAAGGAATTATTCAAATATCTTGTGGGTTCATTTATTAATTCTCTAGGCACATGTGACTAGATACAAATGGATATAAAGCTTAAAGACATCAGCAGCAGGGCTGTGGGTGTTGTGTTCTGCTCCAGGGCAAAATGAAATGGAGGCTGGATCATGTGACACACTTCCCTTAAAGTGATGACATGCTGCTTTCCCTTAAAGGCAAATTACATTTACACCACTGCTAGCACACAGTGACAAGAGAAAATCTGATTCTGCTGTGCAGTTGTGCAAGTTAGTTGCTGCAAGGAATCTTTGGCTCTAAATAGCTTTGACAGTACAAAGACAAAATCTAATTTACACTGTGACAATTACAAAAATGTATTTGCTGCAGCAGTTCCGTGCAGAACAGTTTCCAAACACAAATCTCTTTTCCTTATTTCGATAAGAAATTCACTTCTCAATTGTGATCACACTCCCCATAGAATTAATGGAAATGATATTTCATGTTCAAGCATATTTTTCTTTGCAAAAAAAACGTCAGGCTGAAAAATTTAAATGCAACAGTTACAGTGCATAAAAGAATAAATTCTGCATTTGCTTACCAGAGGTTGTGAAGGGTAAATTCTCACAAGTACTGAATTGTGGCCCTTGGCAAGGACAGAGCCATAATTGCATTTCAAATAAAGGATTCCAGACTTTTTGAGAAGATCTCTTCTGATATCTTTTTATTATCATAGCCATTTTTCATTTGCCATTTTCTTATTAGAATCTAGAGTATAGCACACTTTTTTAAAGGGCAGTTATTCATAGATTTAATAATGGTTCATTCTCCCTTCAAGAATCTATGTTCAGAGCTGCTTTTGAAAACATTCCTATTATCGATATGCTGCATGTGGAATAAAACGTGCCCTCTTAAGTGTATATTGAGATGATGCATAATTCTGGGATGTATAATTTACCAGGAGCATATTTTTTTCATACAGTCTCAACATTCTCCATCAATGTTCATGATTTACTGCCAGTTTTTCCATAATATTTTCTCACTTTACTTTGGGGTCAGCCATGGGTGAAATGTGAAATCACCATCTGCAACTTATGTCATTTAGTTTATGCACAATAGTTAATCCTTGCCTCATAAAGATTAGCATATTGTGGTATCATGTTGGAATCTATTTTTCAGAACTGCACAGAGGTATAAAACGAAAATGAGCGGCATATGCATTCAAAGAATAGCGTTGAAATGGCAAAGAATAAAGCTAAGGGAGAGCTTAATAGACTTGGTGCTCAACATGTCCAACCAATCCAGAATAGCAATTAACAAAGCCAACTGAATATTGAGCTACATAACTAAAACAGTTGAATGCATCAGGAGAGGTTGTGATCAGACTATACCTTGCTCTAATTAGATTACACCATTACGAGTGCATTCAGTTCAGATTGCTACCAAGGGGAACCACAGCACTGGCAGAATCGCAAAAAGGAATCTCAAGGCTGATTCTCATTGAAATATGTCCGAGTGATAGGAAAGACCAGAGAAACTTGAGTCATCAGCCATGAAAGGCTGAGATACATCTATCGTGAGATACAAGATAGATAAGTGTGTGTAAAAGGTAAATTGTGAGCAAAAGAAGCAACACCACTCTCCCGATTAAAAGTGACAAAAAGGGAAATTTGATTTATTATTGTTACATATTATTATTGTCACATATATTAGTATACAGTGAAAAATATTGTTTCTTGCACGCTATACAGACAAAGCATACCATTCATAGAGCAGGAAAGGAGACAGTGCAGAATGTAGTGTTACAGTAATAGCAAGGGTGTAGAGAAAGATCAACTTAATGCAAGGTTGGTCCATTCAAAAGTCTGAAGGCAGCGGGGAAGAAGCTGTTCTTCAGTTGGTTGCTATGTGTCCTCAGATTTTTGTATCTTTTTCCCGATAGAAGAAGGTGGAAGAGGGTATGTCATCCTCAACACCGGTGCCCCACAAGGCTGTGTTCTCAGCCCTCTCCTATACTCCTTATATACCAATGACTGTGCGGCCAAATTCCCCTCCAATTCGATTTTCAAGTTTGCTGGTGACACCACCGCAGTGGGTCGGATCTCAAACAATGACGAGACAGAGTACAGGAATGAGACAGAGAATCTGGTGAACTGGTGCAGCAACAATAATCTCTCCCTCAATGTCAACAAAATGAAGGATATTGTCATCGACTTCGGGAAGCGTAAAGGAGAACATGCCCCCGTCTATATCAATAGGGATGAAGTAGAAAGGGTCGAGAGCTTCAAGTTTTTAGGTGTCCAGATCACCAACAACCTGTCCTGGTCTCCCCCATGCCTACACTATAGTTAAGAAAGCCCACCAATGCCTCTACTTTCTCAGAAGACTAAGGAAATTTGGCATGTCAGCTACGACTCTCTCCAACTTTTACAGATGCACCATAGAAAGCATTCTTTCTGGTTGTATCACAGCTTGGTCTGGCTCCTGCTGTACCCAAGACCACAAGAAACCACAAAAGGTCATGAATGTAGCCCAATCCATCATGCAAACCGGCCTCCCATCCATTGACGCTGTCTACACTTCCTGCTGCCTTGGCAAAGCAGCCAACATTATTAAGGACCCCACGCACCCCAGACATTGTCTCTTCCACCTTCTTCCGTTGGGAAAAAGATACAAAAGTCTGAGGTCAACCAACACAAGAACAGCTTCTTCCCTGCTGCTGTCAGACTTTTGAATGGACTTCTCCTGCATTGAGTTGATCTTTCTCTATTCCCTAGCTATAACTGTAACACTACATTCTGCACTCTCTCATTTTCTTCTCTATGAAAGGTATGTTTTATCTGTATAACACGCAAGAAACAATACTTTTCACTATGTTAATACATGTGACAATAATAAATCAAATCAAATCAAAATGTCCAGGGTGCATGGAGTCCTTAATTATGCTGGCTGCTTTTCCGAGGAAGTGGGAAGTGTAGACAATGTCAATAGGTTGGAGGCTGGTTTGAGTGATGGACTGGGCTTCGTTCACAACCCTTTGTAGTTTCTTCAGGTCTTGGACAGAGCAGGAGCCATATCAAGCTGTGATACATCCAGAAAGGATGTTTTCTACGGAGCACCTGTAAAAGTTGGTGAGAGTCCTAGCAGACATGCCAAATTTCCTTAATCTTCTGAGAAAGTGTTAGTGGGCTTTCTTAACTATAGTGTCGGCATGGGGGGACCAGGACAGTTTGTTGGTGATCTGGACACCTAAAATCTTGAAGCTCTTGACCATTTCTACTTTGTCCTCATTGATTTAGACAGGGGCATGTCCTTTCACTATGCTTTCTGAGATCGGTGACTATCTCCTTCATTTTGTTGACATTGAGGGAGAGAATATTGTCACTTCACCAGATTCTCTATCTCTTTCCTGTACTCCGTCTCATCATTGTTTGAGATCCAACTTTAAGTACTTTGTTTGAAAAAAATAACTTTTTAAGCCTAAAATAATAAATGCATACATTGAAGAAATACTTCTATAACTTTGTTTTCATGTGTTTGTACCTTTTGTACAAAACAGTCTTTTTTTTGGTTTAACTCTTCAAAATAATAAGAATGTCATTCCAGGGTTCCATCAAACTCTTGGGAGGTCAAAATGGCTCTATGGCCGGAAATTTTTGGGAAACCCTAGCCGAGATAATTTTGTGCTCTCCGAGTGGAACTTGAACTTGCGATTCAGAGATGAGAGCACCTCAGTTAAAAATGCAAGATCCTTGTCCTCCTCTTTAAACACAGTAAGAGTTTTAACAACACCAGGTTAAATCCTCTTTAAATCCATCCAAACCCTCATGATCATCTCCAGGAATAAATCAGAAAGAATGTTCACAATGGTGGGGGAGTCCAGAATTAGGGCTTATAGTTTGAGGATAAGGGATAAACCTGAGGTGAGGAGAAATTTCTTACCCAGAGGGTGGTGAATGTGTGGAATTCACTACCACAGAATGTAGCTGTGGTCAAAACATTGTGTTTTCAAGAAGAAATTAGATATAGCTCTTGGGGCTAATGGGATCAAGGGATATGGGGGGCGGGGGGAGAGGGGGGGAATCAGGGTATTGAATTTGATGATCATAATGAATGGTGGAGCAGTCTCAAAGGGCCGAATGGCCTACTCCTGTTTCTAGTTTCTATAATACTAGCACCAGATCCTGGCCGTGCCCTCTATTCCTAAAATTTTGGTTTCATTGTGTGTACCCAATTCCTTCTGCTTCACCATCAAAAGCCAATCTTTCAGTGACTAAAGCCCTGCCCTTTGGAACACTTTCTGAAACTACTTCACCTTCCAGCTTCACCCAGTCTTTAAAAGCCACCTAACATTTCATCTCTTCAATCAGTGAGGTGAAATTGGTGGCTACAAAACAGACAACTGATCCCATTCCATCAGTTTCCTGACAGTTTTACATGGGGATCAATATATAGATGCCAGGTAAGTTTATTTATTAGTGTCACAAGTAGGCTTACATTAGCACTGTAATGAAGTTACTGTGAAAATCCTCGAGTCACCACACTCTGGCGCTTGTTCGGGTACACTGAGGGAGAATTTAGCATGGTTAATGCACTGTACCAGCACGCCTTTCGGACTGCGGGAGGAAACCCACACAGACAAGGGGAAAATGTGCAAACTCCATGCAGACAGTGACCCAAGCCGGGAATGGAACTCAGGTCTTTGGCGCTGTGAGGCAGCATAGAAATCATAGAAATCATAGAAACCCTACAGTGCAGAAACAGGCCATTCAGCCCATCAAGTCTGCACCGACCACAATCCCACCCAGGCCCTACCCCCATATCCCTACACATTTACCCACTAATCCCTCTAACCTACACATCTCAGGACACTAAGGGGCAATTTTAGCATGGCCAATCAACCTAACCCGCACATCTTTGGACTGTGGGAAGAAACCGGAGGAAACCCACGCAGACACGAGGAGAATGTGCAAACTCCACACAGACAGTGACCCAAGCCGGGAATCGAACCCAGGTCCCTGGAGCTGTGAAGTAGCAGTGCTAACTACTGTGCCACCGTGTAAGGTTTGCTGTATTCGGTATCATTCCCCTGACTGCAAAGGTGTGCAGAAGACTACTGTTAAGGGAACTGGCAGCCGAAAGGAATAATCTATCCATTAATTCTCTTTCACTGTCCGGGGGATGAAAATGCCTAACTATCACTCAGTGGGATGAATTTTCAAATTCACCAGATGAGCAATAATCTGGTGGAGTGGATGAATGAATTAGAACCCATCCAATTCTCATCCACTGATTTTGAAATGAAAATCGGATTGACATGATGAGCAATTCACTTCAGTCGATTGCTGTCCATTCAGCAAAGATGGAAATTTGTTCCATATGTTTAATTATATATGAATATCTAGCATCCATCCATGGACTGGAGCAGTGCTGGACACATCACACTAAATACATTTGATGTCCAACCACATTTTCATACTTGTTTCTTGTTTTTCGCTTGTAAATCAAATGCTGCAAGTTTCAACAACTTGACAGCTCAATTTTGAAGAGAATTTGCTTGTGGCCTGACACCAAAAAACTGTATCTCATCAGTAGATTTCCCGGCTTGACAGTGGCAGCTGGACTGGGAATGGTGGGAGCAGCATGCATGGCGAAGCTGGCAAATTGGGTGGAAAACGTATGATTCAGTGTGAGGGCGGCAACTGAGGCAAGCAAGCCCTGCGGTTGACCCAGCAGTCTATCAATGATTACCACTGCTCTGACAGAAGAACTTCCATGTAAATTTTAATCCCTTTATTTTGCCTTCGATCCATTTCCTTTGGTATGCGAAGGCTGCATGCTCAAAGCCAAAATATCACAGCTAAGCTGTCACTGCAAAACAAAAGAATTTAAAACACTTGGACAGTTTTAAAATAACATAATTGAATAGGGATGCTGCATGTGAGACAGTGGAAAAAATAAAAATGAATCATGGAATCACTGATTCCATGCTTGCTTCTTATGTAAACTCTAATACACAAATAACCAAAGTACAGTGACATATAATGGTATTAAAATGCATTCATTAGTGGCCAGAAACCACTTGTTTTACACTTTCATGAGTGTGCACCACATTGACTAGACCACCATTTATTGCTCATTCCCAATTCCCCTTGAGAAGGAGGTGGTGAGCTGCCTTTTTGATTGACTGCAGGCAGATACACCCACAGTGTGAAGAGAGTTCCAGAACTTTGGCCCAGTGACAGTAAAAGAACAGCAATATAGATTGAAGTCAGGATGGTGCGTGGCTCGGAAGAGAACTTGAAGGTGGTGGTGTTCGCATGCATCCGTTGCCCTTCGCCTTCTAGATGGTAGTGGTTGGTGTTTTGGAAGGAGCTGTCAAACAAGCCCGGATGGGATTCTACAATGCATCTTGTAGATGGTACACACGGCTGCCACCGTGCGATGGTGGAGAGAGTAAATATTGAAGGTGGTTGATGTGTGCCGCAATAAGGCAGGCTGCTTTGGCCTGCATAGTGGTGAGCATCTTCAGTGCTGTTGGAGCCACATTCATCCAAGCAAATGAAGAGGATTCCATCAAACACCTGAGTTGTGCCTAATAGGTGGTGAACAGGCTTTTAGTGGGTGAGGAGGTGAGTTACTGTCTGCATGGAGTTTGCACGTTCTCCCCATGTCTGCGTGGGTTTCCTCCAGATGCTCCAGTTTCCTCCCACAGTCTGAAAGACATGCTGTTTAGATGCATTGACCCAAACAGGTGCCAGACTGTGGCGGCTCGGGGGATTTCATGGTAACTTCATTGCAGCATCAATGTAAGCCTTACTTGTGACTAATAAACTTTACTTTTGATGATCACCATTACTGAGACAAGTTTTTAATTTCAGATTTATAATTTAAGTTCCACCAGCAACTGTGGTGGGAATTGGAGCCATGTCTCCAGAGCATTAACCTTGTCCTCTGGATTATTAGTCCAGTGACACTGTGTCGCCACCACCATAGGGGCGATTCTCCCAGCCCGTTCTGCTGCTCTAGTAGCGCAGCGGGCCGGGAGACATAAGCAAAGGCCGTTTAGCGGGCTCCCTACTGGGTGCCACTGTCTCCGCGTGTCTCCGGCTGCCAGAATTCCAGCGTCGTCAGCTCTGCACTGGAATTTGGCGCGGAGCTGATTAAAATATTTAAATCATGATTTTAATATCATTAGCAGGCCCAGGACTGAAGTCTGCTGGCCCGCTAGCCTCTCTCTCCTCCCCCCACCCCCACACCGGCCAGGTGTGTCTCACTCCAGTGGGGTTTACAACAGCTCTCCACTAACGGCGAGCGGGCTGCTAATCCCGCTGGAGTGACGGGAGGCCATGGAGGCCCCCGAGGTGGTTGGTGTAAGGGGGTGCCACCTGGGCATTGCCAGCTTGGTAGTGGCCCCCTGGCACTGCCCAAGGGGCAAAGTGGCAATGCCCAGGGGGCACCTTGGCACAGTCCACCAGGCATCGGTGGGGTGGGCCTATTGGGGGTGTGGCCTGCAGGGAGGGGTGGGGGATCCCGCTGCCGCTCTGCAATTGGGATCAGTGACAGAGGGAGGGAAGGGCTGAATAGGGCTGGCCATCAGGTGGGGGGTGGGGGCTAGATTGGCAGGGGGTCGGGGCTGCCGTTTTGGGGGGGGAATTGGAAGATCGGGACTGCCTGTGGGGGGGTGGGGGTGTGGAGAGCGAGGCGGGCCAGTTGCGGGGGGCGGGGGGAGGGGGTTGGAGGGGGAGGGGGAGGCTAGCCAGGGGGTATCTGGAAAGTTGGCCCAGAGATATCTGGAAAGTCAGCAATTGGGTTGTGGGGAGATCGGAGGGGCAGCGATGCTGGCCAGTGAGCAGGGAGCAGGCAGTGGGGGGGCCAATCTCCACTATGACAGTTCGGTGCATGTGCAGCGGCCCCCTCAGCGCTATGCTGTCGGCCTCTTCAGCGGGAATAGGCCCCACCCAGTGATTTTAAAAAAAATTGAGATTCACGCTAGGACACTGTGATGCACAGAGTGTAGGAAATTCATTCTGAAAATCCCGCTTAAAAAAACAGTGGGATTTACTCCAGTTTTTACGCAAATTTGACACTTCGAATTTTTTGGGAGAATCCCATCCCACATTTTCGAAGTCCTCATATTTTATCTACACACGCTATAATTGAACCAGCTGATACGAGCAACGTTTAGTCAAGTACCCATCTGACATAATTCACTACTGTATCAATATTTAGCTTCTTTGAGAAGAGAGGCATAAATATATTTAGAATGACTATAGCTAGGACTCAATGTGGATATCGTTGCCCGGTTTTAATATTGGATTCAGGAGAATTTGCCTGTCCTGTTGTAAGGACAGCGTGATTTAGAAGTCCCAGCTGCTTTACACTGCAGAGGAGGGGGACCATTGGGTGGCAGTGGATCAGCTTATTATTGTGGGGCCTGAAAGAGCACACTTTCTCCTTCAAGTCCCATGAAGCAATTCCAAAGTTGGCACTTGCCAGACCCCCTCTGCTCCACCGCCAGCGGAATTGAAAACCATCAATTACTTGGTGAAAGAATTCAGTTTGATCAACTTGGAATGCTGGGAAATTAGCCCATTGACAAGTCTTGTGAAGGATTGTGGGTGTGTTTACGATTATGTTGGCTGGCTGTTTTGCTGAGTCAGGTGGTGAGGCGTGCCAATAAATCTGGTCTTGGCAAACTACAACATTTGAGGAACCGATAAGGAAAAACAATGCTAACAGTTGCAGAGATAAGGTAGCAAGGTCTGTAGATCTGATAACATTCTTTAGTTTAAAAACAACACATATGGTTAACATCACTGATTGAAGAGAACAACATTCTACAAAAAATTGCTAAGAGTGAAATTTAATAAATGTGAGACTTCTGCTTATAGTGCACGTCCTTAGAAATGGAGAAGAAAGATAGAATGAGAATGGAGAGGTGACAACTATAAAGGAATTCTGTGAGAAAGAAGTGGTGGAAATAGTTTTTAAATTATTTAGGGGATGTGGGCATTGCTGGCTCAGCCAGCATTTATTGCCCATCCCTAGTTGCCCTTGAGAAGGTAGTTATGGGCTGCCTTCTTGAACGGCTGTTGTTCCTGAGGTGTAGGAGTAGCCGCAGTGCTGTTAGAAAGGGAGTTCCAGGATTTTGACCCAGCGACAGTGAAGAACAGTGATATATTTCCTAGTCAGGATGGTGAATGACTTGGAGGAGAACCTCCAGGTGGTGTTTTTCCCAGATATCTGCTGATCTTGTCCTTCTAGATGGTGTTTGGGAGATGCTGTCTCAGGAGCCTTGGTGAGTTCCTGCATCTTGTAGATGAAACACACTGTTGCTAATGTGCATCAGTGGTGGAGGTAATGAATATGCATGAATGGGGTGCTAATCAAATGGGTTATTTGTCCTGGATAGTGTCAAGCTTCTTGAGTGTAGTTGCAGTTGCACACATCACAGCAAGGGGAGAACATTCCATCACATTCCTGACTTGATCCTTGTAGATAGTGAAATAGCTTTGGGAGTCAGGAGGTGAGTTACTCACTCCTGGATTGCTAACCTCTGACATGCTCTTGTAGCCACGGTATTTATATGGCTGGTCCAATTCATTTTCTGGAACACCTAGATAACAAAGACACCTATGTCAGACTCCTATTTATTGACTATAGCTCAGCCTTCAACACTATTATTCCCACGAAACTCATCTCCAAATTCCATGGCCTGGGTCTCGGCACCACCCTTTGCGACTGGATCCTGAACTTCCTAGCCCATAGACCACAATCAGTAAGAATAGGAAACAATATCTCCTACACGATCATCCTCACCACCCCAGTGCCCCCAAGGCTGTGTTCTTAGCCCCCTACTCTACTCCTTATACACCTATGACTGTGTGGCCAAATTCCCCTCCAACTTAATTTTCAAGTTTGCTGACAACACCACCATCGTGGGTCAGATCTCAAACAATGATGAGACAGAGTACAGGAATGAGATAGAGAATCTGGTGAACTGGTGCAGCGACTATAAACTCTCCGTCAATGTCAACAAAACGAAGGAGATTGTCATCGACTTTAGGAAGCGCAGAGAACATGCCCCTGTCTACATCGTGTGGAGATGCCGGCGTTGGACTGGGGTAAACACAGTAAGAAGTTTAACAACACCAGGTTAAAGTCCAACAGGTTTATTTGGTAGCAAAAGCCACACAAGCTTTCGGGGCTTGGAGCTCCGAGAGCTTGTGTGGCTTTTGCTACCAAATAAACCTGTTGGACTTTAACCTGGTGTTGTTAAACTTCTTACCCTGTCTACATCAACAGGGACGAAGTAGAAAGAGTCGAGAGCTTCAAGTTTTTAGGTGTCCAGATCACCAACAAACTGTCCTGGTCCCCCCATGCCAACATTATAGTTAAGAAAGCCCGCCAACGCCTTTACTTTCTCAATAGACTAAGGAAATTTGGCATGTCAGCTACGACTCGCTCCAACATTTATCGATGCACCATAGAAAGCATTCTTTCTGGTTGTATCACAGCTTGGTCTTGTTGTAGGGAAAAATCCCTTACCAGCACAGAATAGAAGCCCAGTCGCAAATCAAGGCTCAAAGCGTGTCTTTATTGTACAATTTACTAGGATCCTAGGGAGACCCCCGTAGCCAGCTCAGAAACAGTGGCTTGGCCACGTTGATCTCAATTGGATTACATCAGCCCTGGATCTTTATAGGGCTCCAAATTTGAGCGGGAACATTTGATTATGCATCTTTTTACAATATGTATAAAGTGGTCTGTCAGTTTCAAAAGTCCCTAGGAAGTTTCATGGATTTAGCATTTGTATGGTGTGTGTTCGTGTTAATGGGATTACTTGGTCCTGCCCCGGTGTCTAAATGCGTTTCCCATTACTATCTCTATGTGTCCTCTTATTTAAATTGGTCCTATTGTTCCGTGTCTGTGTTTCCTGCTTGTGAGATTGAGTGTTAATGTCATCCTGTCCTGTTGGGTGTCTGGGGTATTTCATTCTTAACCTTTTATCCTTATCTCTTAGTTTATCAGATTTTTATGTCTGCCTTGGCCGAATTAGTAATGTTTCAGTGATAGCTTGGTTTTGATAACCCACTCTGTGTCTCGTTTCATAGGGATCTTGATCGTCCTTGACCAGTTTAAAATGCAGCTACAGGCTGTTGCTAGGCAGATTAGGGATCTCCCGCAGTTTCTGAAATTCGTGAGTCTCTCAGCTGTGCAGGGGGAGACCCGATCGAATATCCATCCGGGGGTGCCCCTCTGCATTGTTGGCCCGTTATGAGTGGTGCCAATTAGTCCAATAAAAATATGTTTGATGATACAAATATGGTTTTCTGGAAAATTTCCTCCTTCAGTCCCTCCTCTCGTCCAGGGGGTGCCATTCATGGCTGACCCCCCATGGACGACCTTCAGAGGAACAGTGATTTGTACAGCTGTTGTCCTTGCCGTTGTTCCTCCTCTTCTGGGTCGTTGTTAAGTTCTTGCATCTGGATACTGGCAGTGGGTAGCATTCCTGATGTAATATTTGCACATATCACTTTAATACAGGTTAGGCCAAGGCAGAGTGTGAACAGGATGGCTACTACTAGGATCAATCCCTTCATAATATATGCTCCCCAAACTGTGTTAAACAGCCATCCTAACCACCCATCAGTCCCTGTTAACCCCTGTTTAAAGTTATCCAATTGCTTTTGTATCCCGGACATGGCTGCTGTTATGTTTAGTGTCTCGTCGTGTACGTATGTGATGCATTTTTCCTTGATGATGGTGCATACCCCCCCTTGTCTGGCTAGCTGATAGTCCACCGCATATCTCGTTTGTTGTGTGTATAGTCTGAGTTCTGCGAGTTCTTGGTCAATTGCGCCTAATGCTTGTAGGGTGTTGTTTCCTAAAATGGTCAGTCCACATATGAAGAAGTTCCTATTACTGGCACTGATCACCCCTGCGGCGCCTCCCAGGGATAGTGTCCCCAGAAATCCATATCCTAAAGAAGACCCTAGTGTGACAGGGGCCTGCCAGTCGGAGCAAAATTCTGCGCTGATGGCCCTGGTCACTATGCGTTTCTGGACATGCCCTTCACTTGGGCATGGAACCGTGAGAGGTCTGATTGTCCCTACGGAAAAGAACCTTGGAGGCCTGTCTGTGGCCGTCATATATACATTTTTAAATAAAAACACGTACCCGTCTTTAACCTGATAACATGCATTACCCTGGGGTCGTTTGACCGCATGGCCCCATCTTGTGGGACCTTCCCTCCCCCTGGACTGTCCACTTGATTGTACTTCTTGGTGAGAATCAAATGGATATGTCCCTGAGGCTGAGCTTACGTGGGTGCTGTTGCACTTGCCACACATAAGCTGCCTACCCGCGGTGACTGCAATGCATTTCTGTTGCTTGCAGTCACAGGTGAAGTGTCCTTCCCGGACCCGGCACTCCTGGAGAGCACAATGTGCCTCAGCGCACGAATCATTTTTAGGGACAAAGGCATGCACGCACCCCCATCCCTCTCCCTTAAAACATTGTGGGTAGTTCCCATGTGTCTCCTCCGGTTGGGGTCCCGTCCCCCTTAGAATTCCCGGCTCAGTGAGCTCTACACACCTTCCTTGTATCCCTTGCTTAAAGTACCCAATATGTTCTTTGCAGGGTGCCCCCGATGTGTCAATAGTGAATAACTCTTGTGGGAGCCACCCTGGTGTTGCTATGAATAGGGAGTTTACTGATCGCGCTGAGGGGTAACAAGCGGTCCTATTCCCATAGATCTGGATGTGTGTTCTCAGGAATAGGTTTCCTTCCATGATTGGTGGTTCTGCTCCCCTAACCCCCATATGTTGGAGTGTATTTACAATGGTCAGGGTTATTATCAGATATGTCCCTGTTCCCATATCGCTCTCTTTTTTTCTCAACAGTATTTTACAATTACAGTATATACAAAAAATAAACAGGCAATCAAATTAAAGGTAGTTGGTTCCGACGTCTTGATAGTGGATCTGGTCCTGGTTCCTGTGGAAGTTGAATGAGCAAAACGGTATTTTTTAGTTCATTTGTCCTCATATAGTTTCAATTGGGTCCAGTGTTTCCAGACCCCCTGTCCCCTTATATCTATACAGGCACAGGTATCTCCGCTAATAATGACCTCGTAAGGTCCGTGCCATCTTGGGGCAAATCCTGGTTTTGCAGGAAGCACTTTTGTTAATACCCGGCTCCCGGCTTTTGGGACTTCTGGTAATATTTCTGAGTCCCCCTCTGCGTCGACCTGTGCCTGATTAGAAATTACGGACCGGCGCATCCCCTTCAATTGGGTGCTAAGGTCTCGGATGTATTGTCGGATACATCCATTCATTTGTATGTAGTCTTATCAAAAGACATCGCTTTCCCCATTAAAATCACATGCCATAGAGTTCCGATCTTTATACGAGTACTCTTACACTATCTCTAATTTGATCATCTGTTTGCGTGCAAGCGCTACACCACAGTACTTCACAAAATAATTATGTCTTTATCAATGCCCAATATAGTATATGAATATATCATACAAAGTTGGTTAAGGCTTTTCAGGATTTGATGTTATTCTTGTGTCTATATGGCAGTGCTATACTGTATAATAAAAATAATCAAGCGGCAGTTGTATCATACCACTTTACACATCGTACCCGTGATATCCAAACCCTTTTAATTTAAGCCGTTTCTTTTTTTAAACTGAGCTCCAGATCGAAACCCCCGCACTCTAGGAAAAGTAACAGGCGCCGAATCAAAATCAAAGCAGGTACAATACATACCAGTTATTTGATTAGGAACATTTTGGTTTCTTAACTGGCTAGGTTTTAAGCTTTGCAGTGCTTTTATATTTGGCAAACCTTGAACCTTGATGGCTCATGAAATTCCGACGGCAGTACATAATTTTAACTAGTTCAGAATACTAAACTATCTGACGTTCGCAAATCGCGATATTCTGCGATTAATACTGTATTTCACTGACTTGATACACTTTAAACTGATTCATAGACCTCAGTCTTTTGTTCCTGCTTTTCTACCTTTCCACAAAATAACTTATTTTCTTCTCTTAACTCCTCAACTAACTCTTATAATTTCTACTTCAAGACAAAGGAAAGAGCACATGCTTCCTTCCAAGGTTTAAATCCTTTCTTAACATTAAAACAAACAACAACAAAGCATCCACGCAACCACTTTGTTTAAACACACACAGACACACACATGGAAGCTTCCAAAAGTCATTCCACAGTACATCCTTTTTCATTCAAACTTATCATTTCAGACTGGGATGAGTGTAAAACATTCAAAGAGAATACTGAACATTGATTAAGACAATCGCTTTTATTCTTCTTTCTTCCAAACTGTAATTGACTCAAAGCAGAAGTAAATTCAAGAAATCCTATCACTTGAATCTTTACAGTTTTAACACTCTCCCAGCCCCCCTGAGGCTAAACCAAGGTGCAATGTACTGCACCCACTGCCTGTAGCAAACATTCCACAGGAACAAAGAGCTCCCTGCTCTCAATCTAATTACAACAACAACCACCTACATTCGACAAGCTATCAGATCTCACAAACACACTGAAATACAAAAACTAAGATCTCTCCTATCCATCTGCTGCCTTTCCCCTGGCGTAAAAGGCTTATAGGTTGCCTTTGGTTGTGCTAACGTCCCTCCTCTCGTGACTGGCGCTAGATTATAATTTTCTACGTTTTCTTCTGATGCTGGAGTGGCTGTATGTTTCTGCACTGACTCGTATGGGCGCCGAGGGTCCGTTTCCTCTGATCTCTGCGTTATCTCCGCAGTGTGGTTTCTGTATTCTAATTCCCTCACTCTCTCCTGTAATACTTTAATTTGCTCTGTCTCTTTGTGTCTCTCCTCCATAGAGGCATTTACTTCCTCAATTAGTCCAGCTAACTGGGTCACTAATATTACTCCCATTACTTTTGTTTTGTCCCGTTTAACTCCGTCTACCCACTTTCTTTGATCTTCTAAAGTTTGTGATGCGTTCCACCCGTTCCGTTTCATCTTTGCAACAATCGCTTCTCTGGCTAACAGATACTTCAAAATGAGAGCTACTGCAGTTTCTCCCTTAACAACGTGGTCTGCCATTTTTCTGTCTAGCAGTCCTGCAACCCCCGCATGCTGGCTGCTACAGTAAAAGTGCCTCAACTCCTGTCACTGATACTGCCCCAGCACCGTCTGTATTGCTGTAGGTTCTCGTAGTGAGGTTCCAGTGGGTCTCTTTCCCCTGGGCTCCCCCAACTATTCCTGACACCTCACGCTTGGACTATTTTGTGTTGTCTTATTGGGATGTGTGCTGGTTGTTTAGTGGGTTTGTCCGCCCCTGTTCCCAGCCCCTCTAAGTACAACGCCTCCCGCTCGGCCACCACCCCCACTAGCAGGGTTGATCCGTTACCCCCCAAAACCGGGTATCCTGCTATGGGCTGTGGTGTTCCCTACAGACGAACAAGGTTATCAAACTCCGCCCGGGTCCCTAATGGATCCTCCGTCGTCGTGTCTCTTGGTCAGGATGGATCGGGTCCACTTTTCCTCAACACTTACACACCTGTACTCTGTTATCAAAGCCCCTGTTATAGTTAGTAACTGTATCGACTCTGAGGTTGTTCGTCCCTTCAGAGTCAGTGTTGTCACCCGATTTACACTGTCCGTGCCTTGCACCCTGAGTGCCTGTCCCTCTTAGCGCCCGCTTCAAAACCCAACCTTAGCGTGGGAGATTTCTCCTCTTAACGTCCAGTTTAGGGTAGGGCACCTTGAGTCAAGCACTCCCTTGTCCTATTGCCTTGGCACAGACAGTGGTTTCATTTACAATCCTGGGTTAGTTACACCAATTAGTTCTGCATGCGGTACTTATCTTTATATTAGTCTTAATTCCTGTTATCAAATAGCCCAAAACCTGTTATCTTTACCTCTGGTCCTTTACTCCTATTAAAGTTAAAAGTTACTTACCTTCTTCCACGCGGTCGTTCTGACCTGTACCTCTTTAGTGCGGACTTCTGTTTCAATTTAAAAACTTAGGCAAGATTATACAGTTCTACAAGACAACAATACTTAAAACAGACAAACCCTAACCCTTAAAGGTACCTCACTTTGAACGGAGACCTGCACTCGCCTTTGACTGCTCTGGATTTGTATCAGATTCGTTTAAATTTGATCCCGACTTTCAAACTGTGGCCATCAGTCAGAAGTCAGATATCAAATCCTGCCGTGACTACGCCATTTTGTTGTAGGGAAAAATCCCTTACCAGCACAGAATAGAAGCCCAGTCGCAAATCAAGGCTCAAAGCGTGTCTTTATTGTACAATTTACTAGGATCCTAGGGAGACCCCCGTAGCCAGCTCAGAAACAGTGGCTTGGCCACGTTGATCTCAATTGGATTACATCAGCCCTGGATCTTTATAGGGCTCCAAATTTGAGCGGGAACATTTGATTATGCATCTTTTTACAATATGTATAAAGTGGTCTGTCAGTTTCAAAAGTCCCTAGGAAGTTTCATGGATTTAGCATTTGTATGGTGTGTGTTCGTGTTAATGGGATTACTTGGTCCTGCCCCGGTGTCTAAATGCGTTTCCCATTACTATCTCTATGTGTCCTCTTATTTAAATTGGTCCTATTGTTCCGTGTCTGTGTTTCCTGCTTGTGAGATTGAGTGTTAATGTCATCCTGTCCTGTTGGGTGTCTGGGGTATTTCATTCTTAACCTTTTATCCTTATCTCTTAGTTTATCAGATTTTTATGTCTGCCTTGGCCGAATTAGTAATGTTTCAGTGATAGCTTGGTTTTGATAACCCACTCTGTGTCTCGTTTCATAGGGATCTTGATCGTCCTTGACCAGTTTAAAATGCAGCTACAGGCTGTTGCTAGGCAGATTAGGGATCTCCCGCAGTTTCTGAAATTCGTGAGTCTCTCAGCTGTGCAGGGGGAGACCCGATCGAATATCCATCCGGGGGTGCCCCTCTGCATTGTTGGCCCGTTATGAGTGGTGCCAATTAGTCCAATAAAAATATGTTTGATGATACAAATATGGTTTTCTGGAAAATTTCCTCCTTCAGTCTGGCTTCTGCTCTGCCCAAGACCGCAAGAAACTACAAAAGGTTGTGAATGTAGCCCAATCCATCACGCAAACCAACCTCTCATCCATTGACTCTGTCTACACTTCCTACTGCCTTGGCAAAGCAGCCAACATAATTAAGGACCCCATGCACCCTGAACATTCTCTCTTCCACCTTCTTCCGTCGAGAATAAGATACAAAAGTCTGAGGTCACATACCAACCGACACAAGAACAGCTTCTTCCCTGCTGCCATCAGACTTTTGAATGGACCTACCCTACATTAAGTTGATCTTTCTCTACATCCTCGCTATAACTGTAAAACTACATTTTGCACTCTCTCGTTTCCTTCTCTATGAACAGTATGCTGTGTCTGTATAGCGCACAAGAAACAATACTTTCCACTCTATACTAATATATGTGACAATAATAAATCAAATAAAATTATGATTTTACATCCTCAATAAAATTTATGTCTATCTGTTGAGGCTTCTCAATAGGAATGCATGACAATGCATCTTTTGTTGGTTGCCTTGGACATATTTGTCTTTTGGTTTCTTGCTTGTTACAAGCTGCTCTTCCATGCACAGCTTGGAAGAGCAGCTTATGATCCCTTCACCTGTTGTCATGGGAAATTATCTTCCTGGTTTTCTCTCAGTTTTCACATAGTTCTATTTGGTTTCGGTGCTCCCACTTCAGAGTACCCATTTAGTCTTCTAAGACCTGTGATAAGTTTTGAAAATTCTGTCCTGAATTTTCTTGGCTTCCAAATTCATCAACTTTGTACACAAGTTGTAGATGTGTGCACAATTTCTGACTTAACTGTGAACACTCTTGGTTGAAGATCATATATAAAGTTTGTGATTTCTCTAACTTTGTACTGGAATTTAGTAGTCAACCGTTCCTTTACCTTTAGCTGAATGCCTCCTGGACATGTGGAGTATTACGGTTGATGGCTGGAGTAATTTGGACTGCAGCCACTGTTCTGTGCCTGAAAGAATAGAAAATCCTGCTCCAGTGTCTAAATTGAACTACGCTTTGTGTCCGTTGACCATAATATCTGTGCTCAGTACTTTCCATTTAATCCTGTAATTTCTCTGAAGAATTGTACTTCAATATCTTTTTCTTGTTGGATTTAGTTTATAGCTTTAATTATTTCTTCTTTAAATTTATGATAGTAACTTGTTGATGTAACATACTGATTTAAAATGGCCTCTCTTCTTGTAGGATTGGATCTCTGTATTTTTGGTGGCATTCTTTGTGCCAGTTCAACCTTTCCGTCCCACATTGAGAATACTGAATAATGGTGACTACTGCACCCTCTTTAGGTTTTATTTGTTTTGGCTTACGTACGCTGTAACTTCTATGTATTAGAAACTGGAATATATCAGCTGTTTTACTCCATGAGATTTATTTTGCGCCTCAAATATGAATTTTATTTTGCTTTCTCACTTCTGCCTGTCTTTCTATCTGCACAGCCCTTGATAGGGTTAAATCTTCCCTCGACTGCAGAAAATTGGAGAAAGTCTCTTCTAAAACTCCAACAACAATGCGATCCTGAATCACTTTGTCTTTTAGGTCTGCATATTTGCAATTCGCAGTCAATCAATATATGTTATTAATGAAGGAACGTACTCTCTCTCAATCTTTGGGTGTACCTATTGAAATTTGTTTATTCTTTAATGGTGTTTCTTCAAAGATTGAAATAAGTAGCAAAGACTTTGAAAACCTCATTAGTCGCTGCCTCTGAGTTTATGTCCTGTCTGACCATTATGTCATCTGCACTATGCCTATGGCATAGATTAGGGTACTAACCTGTCCCTTGCTAGTTTCCTCTGGTCCTGAAGTTGTTCTGTACCTGGTAAACCTGTGGTGCCAATTCTGCCACATTTTGGCTTGATCTGAACCTTGCATGTGAAATAATAACTCTGGAAAGGGCGGAAATTTCTCCATGTCTTTGTTTCAGTGTAGTTTTATCTTGAAATCCATTCTTGTGCTGATCTTGTCCTGCAGTTGTTTTCCTTGTTGCTTCTTGCAGTGGTTGGGCTCTTCGTTGGTTGCTTCTTTCATTGTGTTTTCTGCTGTCACTCTTTTTTATCATCATTTTGGGTCTGAGATAAAACTATTCGTCGTCTGCATTTACAAATATTACTGGAGGCAAGACTGTTGGTGTATTCGATCTTTATTTAACAAAACACTAACCATGTACAATTCAGACTCAGCCCCACTGGGAGAGGTGAACAGTCAGGCAGTCATGCACCCTCAACCGAAATGCTCCCAGGAGGGATACAACAGCTGCAAGAACGATGAAGGCCAAAGTCGATTGGTCTCTCAGAGCAGAGAGGAAACCTTCCCAGTGTTATTGTTTGAGCAGCAGTTGTGGCCTTTCGTGTCTGCAACCCCATCTTTGGGGTATGGAGCCTTTCCTTCTGTTGATCACAAGGCGCACGAGCAGAAGATTGCCTTTCCTCTGTTGATCACAAGGCGCACGAGCAGAAGATTGCCTCCATGGAGATGCTAGCCTTGGCACTCTAGGAGGCCACTCCAATGCCAAGAAAATCTCAGCTGAGTCCATCTCTTCCCCCTCATTAGCTTCCTAACTTCTAATAATTGGCAATTTGTCCCTGCTGGATGGGTAGCGGCTTCCATTGATCACCGACCTCTGATAAGATCAGCACACAAAGGCATGAACTCATCATGGTGTAATCAGCAAGTTTGCGGATGACACAAAGATGGCTGGAATAAACCCATTGCCCAAATCAACAGGCTTGCTCCTTGTTCTGCCTTCAAACCCCCTTTTATGGGACAGAGAAGGTTCCGTACTCTATTTTAACCTAGATCATTTGCCTTTCATGCGCTTTACTCCCACTAAAAAATAAGACTAACTGCTGTCACATCTGGATAACTGTGATATGATGGTGTCACTCTTATTTAACTAGTGCACTTATTCCTGTGGCTAGCATTGCTTCATACAAGGACCACGGATATTCAATTTTTAAATTAATTCTATCATTTTTACCTGTATTGGAATGTTAAAGAGAGCCACTAGAGCTTCCAGTTGATGAATAATATCTGGAGGGAACTTCTTCAGGCTGCTAATTATGCAAATGTTTACAATTGTAGAGTACAATAAGTTTTCAATTATAAACTTCATTATATTTATAGAATCATAAAAATCATAGAATACTACAGTGCAGAAGGAGGCCATTCAGCCCACCAGGCCTGTACCGACAACAATCCCACCCAGGCCCTATTCCTGTAACCCCACACATTTACCCTGCTAATCCCCCTGACACTCGGGTCAATTTAACATGGCCAATCAACCTAATCCGCACACCTTTGGACTGTGGGAGGAAACCGGAGCACCCCCAGGAAACCCACATAGACATGGGGAGAAAGTGTAAACTCCACATATTGGAGGATAGCGAATGTGGTCCCGTTGTTTAAGAAGGGTAGCAGGGATAACCCAGGAAATTATAGGCCGGTGAGCTTGACGTCCGTGGTAGGGAAGTTGTTGGAGAGGATTCTTAGAGACAGGATGTATGTGCATTTAGAAAGGAACAATCTCATTAGTGACAGACAGCATGGTTTTGTAAGAGGGAGGTCGTGCCTTACAAATTTGGTGGAGTTTTTTGAGGAAGTGACAAAAACGGTTGATGAAGGAAGGGCCGTGGATGTCGTCTATATGGATTTCAGTAAGGCATTTGACAAAGTCCCACATGGCAGGTTGGTTAAGAAGGTTAAGGTTCATGGGATACAAGGAGAAGTAGCTAGATGGGTGGAGAACTGGCTTGGCCATAGGAGACAGAGGGTAGTGGTGGAAGGGTCTTTTTCCGGCTGGAGGTCTGTGACCAGTGGTGTTCCGCAGGGCTCTGTACTGGGACCTCTGCTATTTGTGATATATATAAATGATTTGGAAGAAGGTGTAACTGGTGTAATCAGCAAGTTTGCGGATGACACAAAGATGGCTGGAATTGCGGATAGCGAAGAGCATTGTCGGGCAATACAGCAGGATATAGATAGGCTGGAAAATTGGGCGGAGAGGTGGCAGATGGAGTTTAATCCGGATAAATGCGAAGTGATGCATTTTGGAAGAAATAATGTAGGGAGGAGTTATGCAATAAATGGCAGAGTCATCAGGAGTATAGAAACACAGAGGGACCTAGGTGTGCAAGTCCACAAATCCTTGAAGGTGGCAACACAGGTGGAGAAGGTGGTGAAGAAGGCATATGGTATGCTTGCCTTTATAGGACGGGGTATAGAGTATAAAAGCTGGAGTCTGATGATGCAGCTGTATAGAACGCTGGTTAGGCCACATTTGGAGTACTGCGTCCAGTTCTGGTCGCCGCACTACCAGAAGGACGTGGAGGCGTTAGAGAGAGTGCAGAGAAGGTTTACCAGGATGTTGCCTGGTATGGAGGGTCTTAGCTATGAGGAGAGATTGGGTAAACTGGGGTTGTTCTCCCTGGAAAGACGGAGAATGAGGGGAGACCTAATAGAGGTGTACAAGATTATGAAGGGGATAGATAGGGTGAACGGTGGGAAGCTTTTTCCCAGATAAGAAGTGACGTTCACGAGGGGTCACGGGCTCAAGCTGAGAGGGGCGAAGTATAACTCAGATATTAGAGGGATGTTTTTTACACAGAGGGTGGTGGGGGTCTGGAATGCGCTGCCAAGTAGGGTGGTGGAGGCAGACACGCTGGCATCGTTTAAGACTTACCTGGATAGTCACATGAGCAGCCTGGGAATGGAGGGATACAAACGATTGGTCGAGTTGGACCAAGGAGCGGCACAGGCTTGGAGGGCCGAAGGGCCTGTTTCCTGTGCTGTCCTGTTCTTTGTTCTTTGTTCTTTGTTCTTTGTTTATAGACAGTGACCCAAGGCCGAAGTTGAACCCAGGCCCCTGGCGCTGTGAGGCAGCAATTGTAACCACTGTGCCACCGGGCCGCCATGCCATCCTCTGTACCTTCTCATGCCTTCACATCTTTCCTGTGGAGCATCAGCTCTCCAACTGGCAACCAAGACCCCACGACAACACAAGACTCCAGCCAGTGAGTCCATATCCATTTCTAGACTCGATTATGTGAAATAAAATAAAAGAAATAATTGATGTCTGCCTTTACTGCCATTCCAACCACAATGGGAAAACTTATCCAACAGAAGAGAAATTCATGGCTGGATATGAATATTGGTTACACTTCAATCCCGGGGGAGCACGAGCTTCAATATTTTTGCTCTTTCGGGTTGCAGAGGAACCTGACCCTGTACAGCCCACATCAGGCTCAGCTCAGGAATTCAGCACATTAACCCGGACCTCAGCTTTACAACCTGAACCATTAGTTATTTCCAGGAGATAACTCATTAGCCATCAGTGAAAGCAATGCAATGCTACCAAGTGCTATAAAGCACAAGTTTCACCATTAATCACATTCTATTTGTGTGAGATGTGATACCTATGAAGTAAAGTTTACTGCATTTAATCCTTCATCAAACTCAATATGCACAGCAGGTGGTTTCTGGAATATGAGTACACTTTGTTCTACAGATTGCAATTGCCCTTTCTTTTACTCAAGCGTGAATTTGCCTGGTCACTGTTATAAGGGGCAACATAACCTTCTCTGCTCTTATTCATGTGATATCACATGAGCAATGAGATACTGTGACTCCCTCTTTGCTCACTCACTGCATTGGAAATATACGATATATGGTCCCTTGGTCCAAATCAAACCTGCAAATTCATTTTATCAAGGTCAAAAAAATCCCTGCTGGTTCCTTTCATCTTTGCGTGTTTATGTATAAAGCGAACTTCGATTACAGCTCAAATTGGAAGCCGGGGAAATGCAGCTTCCTGGTTTATGGATTTAGATCAATCAGGAACAGCCTTTACTAATCCTCCAGATCATAAAAATGTGTTATTTCTTTATCCACTACGACCTCTCCACAGTATTCAATATGTCAGCCAAATTGTTGTTTCTCTGCTGTGTTGTCCATTTCAATAGTCCTATCTCTTACCTATCTAAATGAAGCAAGGGCATTCCAGTAACAGTTTCTCTTCATCCTCCTACACCATCATTCATTGGCCCCTACTTCTTATCATTCGCTGATCATTGGTGACATTATCTGCACACATCAGCTTTGCATCCATATTTTGGACAGCCAGTTCCATCTCTCCAGCATGTCCTTGTCCTACAAATACTTCTGTGACTTATCAGTAAGTCATGGATGAGTCAATGTTTTCACCAATTAAATAAAAAGACCAAAGCCATCATTTTCAGCCCAGGAGAAAGTTTGATTCATTTTCAATGAATCCATGTCTATTGCTGGCTGCCTGTTTAAATAAACATCCACTTGCATTTATATAACACCTTTAATATAAAACAAACATAAGGAACCTCACAAGAGCATTATCAGACAAAATTCGACATCCAGCCACAAAGAAGTAAGGACAAAAAAAAATGCACTATTCAAGATGTTCATAGCTTATATTGATTGGAAATCCCTCAGGGTTAGGAGTCTGGATGGTGAGGAATTTGTTAAGTGTGTTCAGGAAGTTTTTTTGGAACAATATATAGACTAGAGAGGGGGCTATACTGGACCTGGTACTAGGGAATGAGCCCAGCCAGGTCATCAAAGTTACAGTGGGGGAACATGTGGCGGCGAACAGTGACCACAATTTTGTAAGTTTTTGGATACTCATGGAACAGGAGAAGCGTTGTCCTCGGGTGAAGGTGCTAAATTGGGGTAAGGCTAAATACAATCAGACTAGGCAGGACTTGGAGAATGTTGTTTGGGAGAGGCTGTTTGAGGATAAATCCACATCTGGCATGTGGAAGTCTTTTAAGGAGCAGTTGATCGGAGTGCAGGGCAGGCATGTGCCTGTGAAAAGGAAGGACAGGAAAGGCAGGATTCAGGAATGGTGGATGACCAGGGAAATTTCAAGTCTGGTCAAAAAGACAAAGGATGCATATATTAGGTCTAGGCAACTAAAAACAGGTGGAGCATTTGAACAATACAGGGAAAGTAGAAAAGAACTCAAATGGGGTGTTAAGAAGGCAAAAAGGAGTCACAAAATGTCCTTGGCAGGCAGGATTAAGGAAAAACCCAAGACATTTTATACATTGTAGGAAGGAATGAATGAACTGAGTCGCCAGAGACCGTATAGAACTTAATCGAAAATGGCTTTATTCAACATGTATGAGGGAGAGCAGAACTCGTGGCTATAATTCCAGCTTGCTTCTGAGCTACTCTACTGATCATTGGTTCTTACATCTTCTTATACCTCTTTCTTTACATTACAAAGCATTACATTTACATTAGGTCATCATATTGTTACTTTGAATTGGTTACAGTTCTGTTTTTGATCACATTAGAGGGTTTATCTTGTGTGCTTTAGTTTTAATCATTTTCTGGACATCTCCTGTCTACCTGTTTACTATATCAAAGCATTTGTCAAACTGATTTCAATGATGTGTTAATTATCTCGTCTCCTGGATACTTGATTAATTTTTCAGAGGCACAGTGGCTCCTTTAGACTTTTTGGAGCCTTGATAAGTGATATCAATTCTTTAATGGTTGCTGTAACCTTGGAATGATCTCACCTGGAGTGTGACTGTTTTAGTGCTGAATGAGATGTAATTATTTGCAATTTGTCATGTCTGCCTGCAGTGAGTGTGGATACTACAGTGTTGTCTGTTTAACCCTTTTCATACATTCCTCTCCTGCTGCAGCCCACACTCCCTTGGTTTGCCCCACTATTCCCCCTGATGACCCTTGGCCACTAAAAGGTATCAGTTTGTGTCTACTATATTTGTATACTAATTTGGACTCTACCTTGTGGATATCATTGCTGGTCCCCATGGGTGCTCTCCTTCCTTCTGGCTATTGTTGAGAGCATGGTACCGGATCCTTCAGGTAGCCAGCCCTCCAGATACCTAACTACCCTGCTGTGAATATGAGCCGTTACCTTCTCCCTATTCCTTGCGTTGAGGGATGGCCTTGGGATATCCCGAGGGATAGATAAAGTCTTTCCCACTTTTCCTTGCTGACAACACATAAGCATCGCCCATGCCAGCATTATACCCGTGTCAATGGTTATCCCTATTCTAATCACCTCCCATCCATCTGTTGATCAATTGCCTGCTGACCCTGGAACAAATATTTCCCACTAATGGTGTGTCCCGGAAAGTCCCACCCGGGTGGCAGTCTGGATTGCTAGGTTCAACTGGATCCTCCCCTTGCTTGTCTATACCTTAGAGTGCCTGACATACTCTTGAGCGAGTTTTATTGCTCTGCTCATGGCCTGTTGGATTATATTGCCTGGTTTGTCATCAATATGCAGGGAATCATCCCACCAGGCCCCAAATAGGTAACCTGATGTTCTACCTGGGAGGTGAAACTCTCCCAATGTTAAAGAGTCCGTCACTTGCAGGCAGAAGATGTGACCACAAAGTGGGCCCCCCAAGATTATCTCCATCTCTGGTGTGGTAAAACAACACTGAGACGGGCCTACCTGTATGGCTTTAAAAGCTTCCTTCAATGGCAGAACATCAACTATTACCTTGCTGTTATTAGACAAGGATTCAAGGGTCCTATGGGCACACACTATGCAATGTGTTGACTTCGAACAGCACTCCGTGGTGCTCATGTATGCCAGGCCTCCTTGATGTGCTATGTATCCTCTGAATCCAGTCCAGTAAACCCAGCCCTCTTGCACCGTTCACAATGATTCAAACCTGTAACTGTCTCTAAAGATTCCTTTGGATGGGTTATCCTGTGGGACTGTCATAATAAACTTTAACCCTCCCTTTACTGGCCTTGTGACCACTAAGTCATGCCTGTCCCTGTGTATGTTAAGGAGGTTTACTTTATATAGCGAGGTGAATAAGTGCCACGGGATAGTCCTGAATGTCAGCCCAGATACTGTCAATCGAATCTCTAGCAAGGGTATCACAGACTCTTCCCTTTGCTTGTGCTCTGGTGGTGTTAATTATACCCACTGATACTTCGTCCAAGATCTGCAAGAGCCCTTCTCCTTGTCAGTTTATGGCAGTCAGTGTATACTCAGTCCCGTATGCCCCATGTTGTAGCCCTTTTCCGATTTCCGTGGCTACCCAGGAGGTGTAACTATTTATTTCAGCTAGCTGCACTGAATTCATGATAGAGTTTGCGCTGCCAAATAACCATCCAATATCTCCTAAACTGCTCCTTTACTTTCGCCTGCGTACCCTGGACTCAGGAGTTATCCTGTAATTATAATCATCTATGGCCTTCTGTATGGCCTTCTGACTCTTTAACATTGGGAGAGATTGCAGGTAGAACATCAGGTTACCTATTTGGGGCGGCACGGTAGCACAGTGGTTAGCACCGCTGCTTCACAGCTCCAGGGACCTGGGTTCGATTCCCGGCTTGGGTCACTGTCTGTGTGGAGTTTGCACATTCTCCTCGTGTCTGCGTGGGTTTCCTCCGGGTGCTCCGGTTTCCTCCCACACTCCAAAGATGTGCGGGTTAGGTTGATTGGCCATGCTAAAATTGCCCTTAGTGTCCAGGGATGCATAGGTTAGAGGGATTAGTGGGTAAATATGTAGGGATATGGGGGTAGGGCCTGGGTGGGATTGTGGTCGGTGCAGACTCGATGGGCCGAATGGCCTCTTTCTGTGCTGTAGGGTTTCTAAGTAGTCTGATTTTTGCCCACTTGATAGCACTGGGATGATCGTGGCACTTGAAGTGTAGAACGTCTAATAACCCTGAGACGTTAAATATTATTTCTAATGATACCAGTGACATCACGTAACAAGGTTTTAGGTTTCCCAATCCTAACTAGTCCATCCGGGGGGAGTTCAACCAATTGAGGGCACCAGGTGGCTTTTGATATTCACAAGTACTAAGATTATAACACCTAACATCATTATATCCGAGTCTATCTTCTCCATGTGTACAGTATTTCTGACAGTGCTGACCTCCAGGGCCAGGTTCTCACACAAAAGGAGGGAGATTGGCCCATCCTGCTGTTAAATTTAAGAATGGACTGAATATCCACACCCCCTCTTTTGGTTCTGTTATGTTACATGTATAAGCCCACACCCAACCCCGTGTGTGCACCATATATCCCCTTGATAACCAAGTGTCCTGCTGAGTCCTTTGCTGTTTTTAGTCCCAACTCTGAAGGTGTGGTGAAACAGTGTCCCTTTCGTAATTCTTGTAGGAAGCAGCATCCCATTATTTAAGAAGGGTAGCAAGGATAACCCGGGTAATTATAGGTCAGTGAGCTTGACATCAATGATTGTGAAATTGTTGGAGAAGATTCTGAGGGGTAGAATCTATACACATTTGAATCTGAATGGTTTTGTGTGAGGGAGGTCATGTCTCACTAATTTGGTTGAGTTTTTTGAGGAGGTGACAAAAATGATTGACGAGGGAAGGGCCGTGGATGTTGTCTACATGGACTTTAGTAAGCATTTGACAAGATCTCTCATGGCAGACTGGTGCAAAAGGTTAAATCACACGGGATTGCAGTGGGATCTTGATCAATTGGGCCAGTGGGCTGACGAATGGCAGATGGAGTTTAATTTAGACAAATGCGAGGTAATGCATTTTGGTAGATTGAACCAGGGCAGGGCTTACTCAGTTAATGGGAGGGTGTTGGGGGGAGTTACAGAACAAAGAGATCTAGGGGTACATGTTCATAGCTCCTTGAAAGTGGAGTCACAGGTGGACAGAGTGGTGAAGAAGGCATTCGGCATGCTTGGTTTCATCGGTCAGAACATTGAATACAGGAGTTGGGACGTCTTGTTGAAGTTGTACAAGACATTGGTAAGGCCACACTTGGAATACTGTGTGCAATTCTGGTCACCCTATTATAGAAAGGATATTATTAAACTAGAAAGAGTGCAGAAAAGATTTACTAGGGTGCTACCGGGACTTGATGGATTGAGTTATGAAGAGAGGCTGAATAGACTGGGACTTCTTTCTCTGGCTGAGGGGTGACCTTATAGAGGTCTATAAAATAATGAGGGGCATAGACAAGGTAGATAGTCAATATCTTTCCCAAAGATAGGGGAGTCTAAAACTAGAGGGCATAGGTTTAAGGTGAGAGGGGAGAGATACAAAAGTGTCCAGAGGGGCAATTTTTTCACACAGAGGGTGGTGAGCGTCTGGAACAAGCTGCCAGAGGTAGTAGTAGAGGCGGGTACAATTTTATCTTTTAAAAAGCATTTAGATAGTTACATGGGTATAGTGGGACATGGACCAAATGTGGGCAATTGGGATTAGCTTAGAGGTTTAAAAAAAAATAAGAGCGGCATGGACAAGTTGGGCCGAAGTGCCTGTTTCCATGCTGTAAACCTCTATGACTCTATGACTCTATGGATCAAGGGTGAGTTAGCTAGATGGATTCAGAACTAGTTTGGCCACAGAAGACAGAGGGTAGCGGTGGAAGGGTGTCCTTCTGAATGGAGGTCTGTAATTAGTGGTGTTCCGCAGGAATCAGTGCTGGGGCCTCTATTGTTTGTAATATGTATCAATGACTTGGAAGAAAACGTAGCTGGTCTGATTAGCAAATTTGTGGATGATGCAAAGATTGCTGGCGTTGCAGATTGTGATGAAGATTGTCAGAGAATACAGCAGGATATGGATAGACTGGAAAATTGGGCGGAGAAATGGCAAATGGAATTTAATCCGGACACATGTGAGGTGATGCATTTTGGTAGATCCAATTCAGGTGGGAGCTGTAGCCATCAGGAGCACAGACACACAGAGATCTGGGAGTACAGGTCCACAGATCCTTAAAAGTGGCAGCACAGGTGGAAAAAATGGTGAAGAAAGCATATGGCATGCTTGCCTTCATCAGCCAGGGCATCGACTATAAAAGTTGGCAAATTATGTTACAGTTATACAAAATGCTGGTTAGGTGGCCACATTTGGAATACTGTGTCCAATTCTGGTCGCCACACTACGAAAAGGGCGTGGAGGCTTTGGAGAGAGTACAGAAAAGGTTTACCAGGATGTTGCCTGGTATGGAGGGTATTATCTGAGGAGAAATTGAATAAACTGAGATTGTTCTCCCTGGAAAGACGGAGGCTGAGGGGCGACCTGATAGAAGTTTATAAAATTATGAGGAGCATAGATAAGGTGAACAGTTGGAAGCTTCTTCCCAGGGCAGAAATGACAATTACAAGGAGGCACAGTTCAAAGTAAGGAGGGAAAGGTTCAATAGAGATATGCGGGAGAAGGTTTTTACACAGACGATGGTGGGGGTCTGGAATGTACTGTCAAGTGAGGCGGTTGAGGCAGACACATTAGCGACATTTAAGACTTAACTGGATGGACAGGTTGGGAATAGAGGGATACAGGAGGTTGGTTTAGATAGGACAATGTGATCGGCGCAGGCTTGGTGGGCCGAAGGGCCTGGTCCTGTTCTGTATTGTCCTTTGTTCTGGCATCAATTCCACTTTCCAGCCCTACTTCTAAAGTCCTCAATTCCCTTAGTGTCCAAAAGTCTATCAATCTCAGTCTTGAATATATTCAATGATGGAAAATGTACAGCTCTCTGAGGTAGAGAATTCCAAAGATTCACAACGCTTTGACTGAAAATAATTCTCCTTATCTCGGTCCTAAATGGTCAAATCTCTGTCTTGAGAATATGATTGCTCATTCTAGATTATTTAACCAAGAGAAATAGAAATATCAGGACTGCTTTATCGGAGATGTATGTTTTAAGGAGAGATTTAATGGAGGAATGAGAGCTGGAGCAGTTTTGGGAGGCAATTCCAGAGCTTGGAAACTAATCAGCTGAAGGCAGAATTGCCATTGGTAGAGTAATTAAAATCAGGCTTGTGTGGGAGGCCTAATTAAAAGAGAGAGACCTTGGAGAAATGCAGGACCGGAGGGGGTGAGAGATCGGGTTGGACAAGGCTGTGGAACATTTGAACTGTGTGGGAACTATATAAAGCAATAGATCGGCCTCAACCTGAGTTCTGTCGGCAGTTCTGGTCACCTCATTACAGAAGGGATGTAATTTCACTGGAGGGGGTAACAGCGACGTTTTACAAGGATATTGCGAGGACTGGAAAAATACAGCTATGAAGAAAGATTGGATCAGCCTGGGTTGTTCTCCTTGGAGCAGAAGAAGCTGAGGGGAAATTTGATAGAGATGTACAGTATCATGAAGGGCCAGGATAGGGTGGCTGAGAAGGGCTTGTCTACCTTAGCAGATCGGTCATTTAATAGGGGGCTTAAATTTAAAATGATTTATAGAAAAATTAGAGGGTTGATGAGGAAAATGTTTTCACTTCGAACGGAGTAGAACATAGAACATAGAACATAGAAAGCCACAGCACAAACAGGCCCTTCGGCCCACAAGTTGCGCCGATCACATCCCCACCTCTAGGCCTATCTATAGCCCTCAATCCCATTAAATCCCATGTACTCATCCAGAAGTCTCTTAAAAGACCCCAACGAGTTTGCCTCCACCACCACCGACGTCAGCCGATTCCACTCACCCACCACCCTCTGAGTGAAAAACTTACCCCTGACATCCCCCCTGTACCTACCCCCCAGCACCTTAAACCTGTGTCCTCTCGTAGCAACCATTTCAGCCCTTGGAAATAGCCTCTGAGAGTCCACCCTATCCAGACCCCTCAACATCTTGTAAACCTCTATCAGGTCACCTCTCATCCTTCGTCTCTCCAGGGAGAAGAGACCAAGCTCCCTCAACCTATCCTCATAAGGCATGCCCCCCAATCCAGGCAACATCCTTGTAAATCTCCTCTGCACCCTTTCAATGGCTTCAACATCTTTCCTGTAATGAGGTGACCAGAACTGCGCGCAGTACTCCAAGTGGGGTCTAACCAGGGTCCTATAAAGCTGCAGCATTATCTCCCGACTCCTAAACTCAATCCCTCGATTAATGAAGGCCTCGATTAATGAGTAGGGGGTCTGAAACTCACTGCCTGAAAGCTGGAAATCCTCTGCACATTTAGGTGATGTCTGGATATGCAGCGCAGGTGCCGTAACCTGCAGGGCTACAGACCAAATGCTGGAAAGTGGGATTAAGCTGGGTGGCTTGTTTTTCAGCTGGCGCAGACATGAAGGGCCAAGTGGCCTCTTTCTGTGTTGTAAACTTTCAATGATCCCTCGGAGTTTTATAATCGAAGTGTTGCCCGACCAGGAGCCAATACAGGTCAGCTACCACAAGGGTGATGGATGAACAAGACTTTGTATGAGTTAGGATATGGGTAGCAGAGTTTTGGCTGAGCTCAAGTTTATAATGGGTGGAAGTTTAAAGACCAACCTGGGGAGTATTGGAATAAAAACAGAATATAGTGGAAATACTCAGCAGGTCAAGTAGCAGATTTGAAGAGAAAAAGAGAGTTAACATTTCATGCTGATGACCTTTCATCAGAACTGGGAAAAGTTAGAAATGCAAAAGGTTTTAAGCAAATGATCAGGGAGGAGGCTGGAACAAAAGAGAAAGGTAGAAGGTAGGAGAGATTAAATGTTAAAAGGTTGGGCATACAGTGCCAAAAGGGAATGGGAATGGTACATAGAATCATACAGGTCAGTCTTCATTAGTAAATGTCATATACCTTGACCAATTACAGATATTCTCTGACAGCATGGGAACAATAAGTTCTAGTAGTTTCTGCCTGACTTTTTCATTCCTATTGCAGTTCTGGACTCTCTTTTCAAGTTGAAGACTCTGCCTATTTGTTGAGCTGTTTGGAACCACTAGCTTATCCTTGTTCAATGAATGCCTCTTTCACTGAACTCTCTGGTATCCATGCTGATAAGAGCTATGCTTCTATGAGTGTATTGTTATAATAAATGTGGTTCACCTTACTGGCCTATTTTCCATGATGACTTAGAATCCTGTGCCATTGTATGCTTGTTCAATAATACATTTTTTAAAATGCATGTTTAAATCCTCTAACTGTGGCTATATGTGCTTCTATGTAGACAGTACCTCTGTAATATCTAAATAAGGCAATCTGTGAATCTTATCTTAAGCTAATCCATTCTGTTCAGATAGTTCATAAGTTCATAAGATGTAGGAGCAGAATTAGACCATTCGACCCATCGAGTCCGCTCCGCCATTCGACCACGGCTGATGTGCTCCTCATCCCCATTTTCCTGCCTTCTCCCCATAACCCTTCAACCCATTATCAATTAAAAATCTGTAACTCCTCCTTAAATTTGCTCACTGTGCCAGCATCCACTACACTTTGGGGTAGTGAATTCCACAGATTCACAACCTTTTGGGAGAAGTAGTTTCTCCTCAACTCTGTTTTAAATTTTCTACCTCTTATCCTAAGACTATGACCTCTCATCCTACACTGCCCCACCAGCGGAAGCATCTGCTCCACGTCTACTTTATCATCTTGCATACCTCAATTTGATATCCCCTCATTCTTCTAAATTCCAGAGAGTATAGTCCTAAACTGTTCAATCTCTCTTCATACGACAAATCCCTCATCTCTGAAATCAATCTAGTGAACCTCCTCTGAACTGCATCCAATGCCACTATATCTTTCCTCAAATAAGGGAACTAAAACTGTGCACAATACTCCAGGTGCAGTCTCACCAATGCCATGTATAGTTGCAACAGTACTTCCTTACCTTTATATTCTATTCCTTTAGCTATAAATGCCAACATTCCATTTGCTTTCTTTATTATCTGCTGTACCTGCATGCTAGTTTTCTGTGATTCATAAACGAAGACGCCCAGATCCCTCTGCACCGGAGCACCCTGAAGTCTCTCCCCATTCAGATAACAAGTCGCCTTCCCATTTTTCCCATCAAAATGCATGACCTCACACTTATCCATGTTAAACTCCATCTGTGTCACATTTTGACCCACTCTCCTAACATATCTATATCCATTTGTAAGGTTCTTATTTCCTCATTGCAACTTACTGTCCTGCCTATTTTTGTGTCATCTGCAAATTTGGCTATAGGGCCTTCTACCCCTGTATACAAGTCATTAAAAAAGATTGTAAATAGCGAGGGCCCAAGGACCGAATCCTGCGGCATCCCACTCATTATTTCTTGCCATCCAGAAAAAAACACATTTATCCCAACTCTGTCTTCTGTCCATCAGACAGTCACACTAATCCCACGTGATCTAACTTTTTGCGTGGCATCTTATCAATTGCCTTCCGGAAGTCCAGATATACTGCATCTACAGGATCTCCATTATCCACTTTGCTTGTTACATCCTCAAAGAACTCTAGCAAATTAGTCAAACCTGATTTGCCTTTCGTAAAACCATGCTGACTCTGATGGATGGCGTTTTGACTTTCCAAATGTCCTGATATTGCTTCCTTGATAATTAATTCGAACACTTTCCCAACAACAGATGTTAAACTAACTGGTCTGTAATTTCCCACATTTTGCCTCCCTCCCTTTTTGAATAAGAGCATTACATTAGCATTTTTCCAATCCATTGGAACGTTTCCCATGTCCAGGGAATTTTGGAATATTATAACCAATGGATCCACTATCTCTGTCGCCACTTCCTTTAATACCCTAGGATGTAGGCCATCAGGTCCGGGGGACTGATCTGCCCTCAATCCCAATAGTTTGCTGAGTACCTTTTCACAGTAAGATGTCTCACAACACCAGGTTAAAGTCCAACAGGTTTATTTGGTAGCAAATACCATAAGCTTTCGGAGCACTGCTCCTTCATCAGATGGAGTGGATATCTGCTCTCAAACAGTGCACAGACACATAAATCAAGTTACAGAATACTAATTAGAATGCGAATCTCTACAGCCAGCCAGGTCTTAAAGGTACAGACAATGTGGGTGGAGGGAGCATTCAACACAGGTTAAAGAGATGTGTATTGTCTCCAGACAGAACAGCTAGTGAGATTCTGCAAGACCAGGGGGAAAGCTGTGGGGGTTACTGATAATGTGACATAAATTCAACATCCCGGTTTAGGCCGTCCACAACCTAGTCCTAGCTTGGCAATGTAAATCTAATATGGGAACCCAGCATTTCACTTGTTTTCTACTTTTATCTTTGACCGTCCACATTTCCCAGGCCTCGAGAATCCAGTAGCTCAAGGGAGGTGAGGACCTCTTTACTGGGAAGACATTCACCTTTTATAGCACTGCTTGTGATCCAGGAAGACCAGGAGGGTTTCCTGCCAGCCCACCAAGCCTGGCTTCTCCCCTGCCATCAGACCACCTCACTCCCACTCGACCCTCCATAACACTCCCACTAATGCAGCAGCAGGAATCTTGCTTGTTCCTGCTCTTGCATTCCATGCCCATGGAGATAAGCCTGTCGATCTGTCAATTAGGCTGGCTTGTGGATGGGAAACCTGGTGGGAAAGAAAAATGTTGGATGCTGTAACTTTAACATTCACAGCCTACGGGACAGCCAAAGCTTTCACTCCCATCTCCCAACCCCATTCACACAACCCATCCCTGCCAACATTGCAGCCAATATGTTTCTCTTTTGGATCCTGACCAACCAATTTCAGCACTTTCTTTTCCTCTTCCAGGTTTCCAACACTGGCATCTATGCTTTTGATGTGTTCACTTAAACATAATTGCATTGCTATTGACAGCAGTGGTTATGTTACATTCCCTGCCAGCCACATTATTCCAAACAAGCATAATAGCAGAATATTTATACAAATCATAGAATATTAGCAATAATGGGCTCATTATTGAGGCATTCAGCCTGCACTGAATAGGCTTTTGTGTTTGCCCCAAATGATGGAGCAAGATTATACCATTTCAAGTTGCTCTCAATTATATGAACTCAGTGGAATGTATGTTACGTACCTTAGCAATAATGGGTCAAGATGAACTTCAGGCTGAACAAACTATTAGCCAGAAAATGTATTCCTTCATTACTTTTCTGCACCATAAGAATTTGTTCACTTTTGTTCTTGGTAATTATCTATACCGAGCTTCTCAATAAACATTTCTTCTTATATTTGGTTTTACATACGATGCATTGAATACAACAGCGAGAAGCTGATAACGAATTTGCACTAGACACAAAAGAGAAGGCACTCAGAGTTCAGTGTACTGATCTGAGTATCTTATTATTTTTAAAAATGCATTCAATTCCACCTCATCCACTTTCTCTGGCACTGCATCCCATGTTTCAGCAACACGATGCACAAATAAATGTCTTCTAATTTTTCTCACTTTTTTTTGGCAATAATTTTAAATTGATGATCCATCGTCATCTGGAAAATGAAACAGTCTTTCACTAACATGTTATTTTGACTAAAAGTGAAAACACGTTCTAAATGAGTCCAGTGATAATAAAGTATGCCTGGGATAGAAATTGGCTCCCCAAATTTTCAGCTGCAGGGATCGTGAGTTGTGACCTGCCCATGTTCGTTGTGTTGAGAGTGGGCAGCACTTAAATTTGGTGCTCTTGCTCATTACCATGATCAAAACATCATAGCGTCTAGAAATCTGCCTTGCATTTACCTCACTATTGGCTGCTTTTACCAACTTCCAGCTGCCTGCTGCATTCATTCAGGGTCACCCATGCAGTGTTGGAGGCAGGTGGCCAGGAAGGTCAGTTCCCACATTAGGACCCGAAGACCTGGCTGCAGTACTTCAAGAAGTCCAATAATCTCACACAGATGGTTTAAGGTCAATGAATGCACCTCCACTTGATCTATCCTACCCACCATAACATGGTCTTCTCACATTGCTCAATGCACCATACTCCCTCACATCATTCATCCAGAGGTCCCTGCCACTCAGGAGTACAGACCTACTGTCACCTCACCCTCACTCACTCACCAATGCCCATCTCTCACTACCCACATATGCCTCCAACTATTCGGCAATGCTCGGCACATTACCCAAAGACAGTGCTACACAATCATTGACATTCTTTCCTCTATCTTGCAGGGCAAAATTAGTACACACTAGAAGGGAGCAGAGCAAGAGAGGACAAGGCCTCCTGCATTCCCTAAGCTCTAGAGAGGAGCTGACTCAGCATCATGACCTGTGGTATCAGGCGTCGTTGAGAACATTAAGAATTATTGAATGTCCCTGTCTAATGCCCCAGCTTACCCCCATGTAGATAAGTGAATGTTCTAGCTTACCCCCATATATATGTGAATGTTCTAGCTTACCCTCGTTTAGATAAGTGAGCTGCAGGTGGTGTACCAGGGGCTTCTTGATCCGCACCTAACTCTTTGCCGATTTGTTGTCCGGACCTTTGAGGTTGAAATTAAGCATTATATCAGCTGGTAAGGCTGTGTGGCATCAGAATAGAGCTCCCACTGAAGCTTCTGGTGAACACTGGGGATACCCATTCTGAGGCTGAGCGGTAGCAGCTGGTGGTGCAGCATACCCCAGCGTGCCCCCACCGCAGCCTGATGGAGATGAAATTCTCAACTGCCTGTTTGACAGTCCAGATTTAGCACACAATTATTGGTACTAATGGCTGATTAGCAACATTAAAGTTGCTTGGAGATGCTAAAATAGAGGTCTGATGGTTTTGCACTCAAGTACTAATTCGGTGCAATTTTCTTGAAGCAGTTTATGTGGGTTCATGAACTTACTTTCACTGAAGGTGTAGAGTGTTCTGGTTGGTACAGTGAAATATTTCAGGGTGCCCCAGGCAGCGTCCAAGGAGGATTAGCCATGGTAAATGCACAGGGATAGTGTGGGGGGCCTGGGTAAGATGCTCTTTTGGACAGTCAATGCAGTCTCAATTGGCCAAATAGCCTCCTTCTGCACTGTAGGGATTCTATAGTTCTATGGTTACATTTTGGATGTAAGATGGTGGTTCTGTTGGAGAGGTTCAGGAGAAGCAATGGCCCATATCTATATTCAGTGAGAAGGACAGCATGAATGATCCCCCCCCATTCCTGTCTCTCTCTCTCCGAGAGCAACTGATGCTCCGCTGCATGGCCTCATGTTAAGGAGTCTAACAACACCAGGTTAAAGTCCAACAGGTTTATTTGGTAGCAAACGCCACTAGCTTTCGGAGCGCTGCTCCTTCGTCAGATGGAGTGGAAATCTGCTCTCAAACAGGGCACAGAGACACAAAATCAAGTTACAGAATACTGATTAGAATGCAAATCTCTACAGCCAACCAGGTCTTAAAGATACAGACAATGTGAGTGGAGGGAGCATTAAGCACAGGTTAAAGAGATGTGTATTGTGTCCAGACAGGACAGCCAGTGAGATTTGCAAGTCCAGGAGGCAAGCTGTGGGGGTTACTGATAGTGTGACATGAACCCAAGATCCCGGTTTAGGCCGTCCTCGTGTGTGCGGAACTTGGCTATCAGTTTCTGCTCAGCGACTCTGCGCTGTCGTGTGTCGTGAAGGCCGCCTTGGAGAACGCCCGAAGATCAGAGGCTGAATGCCCATGTTGCCCAGATGAGTAGGGCTCTGAGCAAGATGCTGATGTATAATACTCCCTTTGTCCTGGTGACTCCTACCAGATGCAGTAGCATGGCATTTACTACTTCTAAGTGAAATGCTCAGATTTTCGAGAATAAATGTTTCTCCAGTGTTGGTGAAGTCCAGTCAAAGAGTCCCAGAAAGACACCCAATGTATTTCAGGCAGAATTTCTTCACAGCTCCAGCAACAGTGACACCTTTAAGTGGTGTTTAAAATCAACATTAATACTGTTTATTTTCAAACAGCTGGTCACCATTCGAAGCAGACATTAGTTGAAGCATTAGTCACCAAAATGCACGCAGCCTTTTTAGTGAATGCCAGCAAGCATTTTCTGTAGGACTCACCAGTTTGATAAAGCTGTGGGCCTCATCTAGCACCAGGCAAGATGGAACCTTGCTTTAATATTAGTTGAACTGGTTTCAGCTCACAACTTCATCCCATCTCTTTATTTGTTTATTGCCTAAATACTTCCAATTCAAATCAACCTCCTTCCCCCCACCCCCCAATAGTTTTGTTTTAAACTCTAAATGTCATCTTAGTTTTCCATGTTCCAATAACAAGGAGCATAAACCCCTCATTTAAATTAGCCTTTGTATCCACTTGTTATGTATTTTGGCCAGAGTTTTCCAGTCTCGTTCACCCCACCGTAGCTGCTAGCGAGAATGGAGAATTTGGTGCTCAGCCAAAACTGGTGAAGTCCCGGTCAGAATCATACATAGAATGGATGCAGCCTGATTAGCATATTTTAACATAAATTTACATCTAAATCTCAGGCAACGAGGTGGCACAGTGGTTAGCATTGCTGCCTTACAGTGCCAGGAACCCGGGTTCAATTCCGATCTTGGGTCACTGCCTGTGTGGTTTGCACGTTCTCCCCGTGTCTGTGTGGATTTCCTCCGGGCGCTCTGGTTTCCTCCCACAGTTCAAAGATGTGCGGGTTAGGTTGTTTGGCCATGCTAAATTGACCCTAGTGTCAGGGGATTAGCAGGGTAAATATGTGGGGTTACAGGGATAGGGCCTGTGTGGGATTGTGGTCTGTGCAGACTCTCTGTATTATCCCACCCAGTCAATGTAACATAATGCTGGTGACAATCATAAGAACAAAAGCCAGTTGCAATGATCATGCCAGGGGCACACAGGTAAGTATAGCGTCCAGGTGGTGTGGGACATGGCTGGGCAGTCCCTGACACTGTCCCTGGCACTTCCAATCTATAAGTGCCAGTGGACTGTGCCAGGGACAGTGCCAAGAATGGTCCTCTGGGGACCCCATTAGGGGGTTCCCTTTGTGTGTGGTGGGAGTGAGTGCGCTGTTTCTCATGGGGGGGAGTGGGGGGAGTTCACCCTGATGCTTGTGGGAGCCTTTTATTTAAATCGTAGACCGGGCACCCTTTGAAAATGGCACCACGATCCCAGGAAGCCTGGCCTGGCTGTCTTTTCTGAGCTCCGCCTCTGTGGCTGACTGTCTGATTCTTGCTTTCTCTGAAATTGCACAGAGTGTTACTAAACCTGGAGCAAAAAGCCAGCTATGCACCTTGCAAGATTCACACCGATTTTCTCCCCTGAGCCAACACTGTGCATTTTTGGAAAGATTCTGCCCCCTGTCTTTGTGATGTTAATTATGGGATAAATATTGTCCAGGACATTAAGCGTAACTCCCTGCTCTTCAGCAAAATAGTGCTGTGGGATCTTTGGAGAATGCGAGAGTGAGTTCCATGATGTGAGTTGTAACTTTCTACAATATTCTCTTGATTTGGGTAAACACAAACCTTAGAGAAAGAACTATCTGCATCTTGAAAATCGCTTGCATTTCTAATTAAAACACCAGAATATTTATCTGGAAGTATTTTATACAGATCTATCACTCTTTATTCGTGTAAATTGCACTAATTCTTCTAGAAATGCTGAAAATCAAAAAAGCTAATTGCCCAGCGCATTATACTAAAATGGCTTTTCTCCTTAGATTCGAGTGGAAAGAAAATGCCCTGAGCTAAAAATAGTAGCTGATATTTGTGATTTTTAATAGATGTTGTTTATCATTTGGGAATTGCACTGATTTCTATGTTCTTTCACTCTGATGATTCACTCACCATATAAGGAGACACAGAGGCTCATAGTGCATTCTTTTGAAATTGTTGGCCTAGTACCAAGTGGAATGTTGCACTGAAATGACAAAGCTGCTTTGTAGTCAATCTTGGTAACAATTGGTGTCAAAACCAAAAGCCTCATCCAAGACTCCAGTAATCACTTCGGAAGAAGAACATTTCTTCTGGATGTCTATCAGAGAACCATTTTCCAGCCAAAGTACAAGTCCCTACTGATAGCACAGTGAGAAACTCCTAAAGTTTCTGTATGGTGGAAAGTCATAAAATATAGGGCCGAATTTTCCAACGGACATCAGGACCCCTCCTGATTTGCCACCTCTACCTCCCAGTGATGGGACGAGAAGGTAAGGTCACCCCCCCAAAGCCATTAAGTTTGTTCTTTTATCAAATTTCCCTATTCTTGTGCAATTGTTGCAAATGATGTTCACACATTCTGTCCCTTTTATTTTCTGGTAACAATTGCCCTCATCACTCGAGGATGCGGAAAGTCTGCAGAGAGATTTGGGTAGGCTAAGTGAGTGGGCAAGAATCTGGCAGATGGAGTATAATGTTGACAAGTGTGAGGTTATCCACTTTGGAAGGAATAATAGTAAAATGGACTATTATTTAAATCATGAAAAATTACAACATGCTACTGTGCAGAGGGAGCTGGGGGTCCTTGTGCATGAATCGCAAAAACTCAGTTTGCAGGTGCAGCAGGTGATCAAGAAGGCAAATGGAATGTTGGCCTTTATCGCAAAGGGGATGGAGTATAAAAGCAGGGAGGTCTTGCTGCAATTGTACAAGGTACTGGTGAGGCCGCACCTCAAGTACTGTGTACAAGTTTGGTCCCCTTATTTGCGGAAGGATATATTGGCCTTGTAGGGAGTACAGAGAAGGTTCACCAGGTTGATACCGGAGATGAGGGGGTTAGCTTATGAGGAGAGATTGAGTAGATTGGGTCTGTACTCGTTGGAGTTTAGAAGGCTGAGGGGAGATCTCATAGAGACATATAAGATAATGAAGGGGCTAGACACGTGATGCGCGACAATCAAGCACGAGGTACAAGGCTTCAGCGATTGAAGGCTTTTATTGACAAACAATGGAACTATCTAAACACGAGTACACCAATCCAGACTGGAGGGGTCCCGCCTGAGCAGAGGGTCTTATACCTCTCCCCAGGAGGCGGGGCCCGACCGGGATGTGCCATAACAGCATCCACCACAGGTATATTAATCCCACAGTGTAAACACCCTAACCCAACAACAACATTATAACAACCCCACAGTGTCAACACCCTAACCCAACAGTAACATTGGAATAACCCCACAGTGGTAACCAACGATGGTTCACCACAACACGGTAGAGGCAGAGAGATTCTTTCCACTAAGAAAGGAAACAAGAACTAGAGGACACAGCCTCAAAATAAGGGGGAGTCAGTTTAGGACAGAGTTGAGGAGGAACTTCTTCTCTCAGAGGGTAGTGAATCTCTGGAATCCTCTGCCCATTGAAGCAGTGGAGGCTACCTCGTTAAATATGTTTAAGTCACAGGGAGATAGATTTCTGATCAATAAGGGAATTAAGGGTTATGGGGAGCGGGCGGGTAAGTGGAACTAAGCCACTATCAGATCAGCCATGATCTTATTGAATGGCGGGGCAGGCTCGAGGGGCTAGATGGCCTACTCCTGCTCCTATTTCTTGTGTTCTTATGTTCTTATGACCTGCATTCCTACCATCTTTGGTTTAGATTTTCTAATTTTCCATGCAATTTAATCCCCCACCCCTTTGCTTAGTTTAAACCCCAACCTAAAGCCCGAGTTATGCAATATGTCAAGACTCTGGTCCCAGCATGACTCCCCTGTAGACCGGCCCATCGGAACAGCTCCCTCTTTCCCCAGTCCCATGATCCCTTAAATTTTATTGACCCTGTGCCAATTAGCTCATGGCTCAGATAGTAATTCAGAGATTACTACCTTTTTGGTTCTGCTTTTTAATTTAACCCTAGTTGCTCATATTCCCTCAGCAGAACCTCGATCCTAGTCCAACTTATGTCGTTGGTACCTACATGCAGGGAGCAAGAATTTTGATCCCACTGGAGAAGGATAAGGGCTGAAGCTCCTGCAACCCCACCTCCTGGATCCCTCTACGTGTCTCACTCACAGTCACAGCCTCTTGTCCCTCACCACTGGCCGAATTCAAGGTAGTGAATGTAAGGGATGTGAAACACAGCATCCACGTAATTCTCCTCCTCTCTGATGTGTCTCAGTGTCCAAAGCTCAGACCCCCAGATCATCAACTCTGAGCCAGAGTTCCTCGAGCAACCATCACATATTACAGATGTGTTCACTGGGAACCGCAATGGGGTCCACCAGTTCCCACATCGTGTCAGGATAACACATTACCTGGCTCACTATCCCTATTTTATATAATTAGTGTTTAATTAGGATTTTGAAAATTTTCAACGGTAAAATATTTCTCCTCATTACTTTAATCTGAAGCAATGTAGAATAGGTAACTTAAATTAGCAGCTACTTACCAACAAATGAAATGATCGTTTTCGTATGACGTCACTCCTGATTGATCTTCAAACCGCTACCTCAGTACAGTGTGTCCCTCGCAGACCCGGCTGTCTCCCCCCGCGGGCCCGGCTGTCTCCCCCCGCGGGCCCGGCTGTCTCCCCTCGCAGACCCGGCTGTCTCCCCCCGCCGGCAAGGCTGTCTCCCCTCGCAGACCCGGCAGTCTCCCCTCGCAGACCCGGCTGTCTCCCCCCGCGGGCCCGGCTGTCTCCCCTCGCAGACCCGGCTGTCTCCCCCCGCGAGCCCGGCTGTCTCCCCTCACAGACCCGGCTCTCTCCCCCCGCGGGCCCGGCTGTCTCCCCTCGCAGACCCGGCTCTCTCCCCTCGCAGACCTGGCTGTCTCCCCTCGCAGACCCGGTTGTCTCCCCTCGCAGACCCGGCTGTCTCCCCTCGCAGACCCGGCTGTCTCCCCTCGCAGACCCGGCTGTCTCCCCCCGCCAGCCCGGCTCTCTCCCCTCGCAGACCCGGCTGTCTCCCCCCGCAGACCCGGCTGTCTCCCCTCGCAGACCCGGCTCTCTCCCCTCGCAGACCCGGCTGTCTCCCCTTGCAGACCCGGCTCTCTCCCCTCGCAGACCCGGCTCTCTCCCCTCGCAGACCCGGCTGTCTCCCCTCGCAGACCCGGCTCTCTCCCCTCGCAGATCCGGCTCTCTCCCCTCGCAGACCCGGCTGTCTCCCCTCGCAGACCCGGTTGTCTCCCCTCGCAGACCCGGCTGTCTCCCCTCGCAGACCCGGCTGTCTCCCCCCGCAGACCCGGCTGTCTCCCCCCGCAGACCCGGCTGTCTCCCCCGCCAGCCCAGCTGTCTCCCCCCGCCGGCCCGGCTGTCTCCCCCCGCCGGCCCGGCTGTCTCCCCCCGCCGGCCCGGCTGTCTCCGCCCGCAGACCCGGCTGTCTCCCCCCGCCGGCCCGGCTGTCTCCCCCAGCAGACCCGGCTGTCTCCCCTCTCAGACCTCGGCTGTCTCCCCCCCTGCCGGCCCGGCTGTCTCCCCTCGCAGACCCAGCTGTCTCCCCTCGCGGGCCCGGCTGTCTCCCCTCGCAGACCCGGCTGTCTCCCCCTGCCGGCCCGTCTGTCTCCCCTCGCAGGCCCGGCTGTCTCCCCCCGCCGGCCCGGCTGTCTCCCCTCACGGGCCCGGCTGTCTCCCCCCCCCGGCCCGAATGTCTCCCCTCGCAGACCCGGCTGTCTCCCCTCGCAGACCCCGCTGTCTCCCCCCGCCAGCCCGGCTGTATCCCCTCGCAGGCCCGGCTGTCTCCCCCCGCCGGCCCGGATGTCTCCCCTCGCAGACCCGGCTGTCTCCCCTCGCCAGCCCGGCAGTCTCCCCTCACAGACCCGGCTGTCTCACCTCGCGGGCCCGGCTGTCTCCCCTTGCGGGCCCGGCTGTCTCCCCCCGCGGGCCCGGCTGTCTCCCCCCGCGGGCCCGGCTGTCTCCCCCCGCGGGCCCGGCTGTCTCCCCCCGCGGGCCCGGCTGTCTCCCCCCGCGGGCCCGGCTGTCTCCCCTCGCAGACCCGGCTGTCTCACCTCGCAGACCCGGCTGTCTCACCTCGCAGACCCGGCTGTCTCCCCCCGCAGACCCGGCTGTCTCCCCCGCCGGCCCGGCTGTCTCCCCCCGCCGGCCCGGCTGTCTCCCCCCGCAGACCCGGCTGTCTCCCCCCGCAGACCCGGCTGTCTCCCCCCACAGACCCGGCTGTCTCCCCCCGCAGACCCGGCTGTCTCCCCTCGCAGACCCGGCTGTCTCCCCTTGCGGGCCCGGCTGTCTCCATTCCCCGCTGCCTCAGTACAGTATGTCCCTCACAGGCCTGGCTGTCTCCGCTCCCAGAAGGTGATTGAAGGCCCCGAACCGCATGCTGTGTTAATCCTCTGCCTCAGTACAGGAGGGTGAGTGAAGGCCCCGAGCTTTGCGCTGTATTTATGTTCTACCTCAGTAGGGGTGTCCCTCACAGGTCCAGCTGTCTCTGCTCCCGGAAGATTTTCTGTGTTTGACATATTTTATTCAACTGTGCGGTTGGTAGTAAACATTTAATCATGAGTGATCTATATGACTACCTATTCAACAAAATGTATTCCTCCTTTTCAGGCTTCCCAAAAGGAATCTGTTACAATGCATCTGCTGTTGTTTTGCTGCTTGCCTTGTACATATTTGTCTTGTTCCTTCACTTGTTGTTCCAAGAATGTCTTCTGTCTGATTCCCTTTAGGTTTTCCCATTCATCACCTTTAAAAAGAAATTGTAAATCTAGATGATCTAATTCATCACCCTTAAAGAGAAGTTATAAATCTGTGCAAGCTTTCCAGCTTAACTTTGAGCATTCTTGATTGTGAATCACGTACAATATTTCTGTGATTTCTCTTCCTTTATGCTGGATTGAGCAGTCAACCATCCCTTGTCTTTCCACTTAATGCCCCCTGAACCATAGAGTCTTATGGTCAATGCTGGAGTCTCTCTGCTCCTAACCACTTTTCTCTATCTGACAGAATTGAAACTCCTACTCCAGTATCTAACTTGAAATTGGCTTTATGTCCACTGACCATAATATCTGCAGTCCAATAGTTTTCATTTGACCCTGTGACCGATCTCTCCAACGAATGGTACTTCTGTCATTTTTTCTTCAATTTATAAGATAACTTCAATCTCTGGATGGTACAAGATCCTCGTCATTTTCCCTTTCATTATTTGGTTAAAAGCCGTTTGCTGTGGCAAACTGATTTAAAATGGCCTCTCCCCTTACACAAATGGCACTCTGCATTTTTAGCGGGGCAATTTTTGCAGCAAAGCAGCCTTTTCCCACCACGATGATTATACTGATTAATAGCAGTCACTGTACCCTCTTTTCTTTTTCCTTGTTTGGGGTTAGGTTCGCTGCAAATGTTTTGTACCATAAACTGGACTGTATCAACCTGCTTTCTCCACTAGATTTCTTTCCAGTCTCAAATAAAACTTTTCTTTTGCTTTCCCCGTTCTGTCTGCCTTGCTGTCTGTGCTGCTTGCCATAAAGTCAGGCCTTCTTGCAACTGCAAACAAAATTGAAGAATGTCACTCCTCAGACTCCTGTGGGAATATGATATTATAGGGCTCCACGTTCACCATTTTTTTGCTAATTGATATAGTTATTAAAAAAAGAATCTATGCTCTTTCCAGGCCTTTGGGTGCAGCATTAAATTTTGCTTGCTGTATGATGGCATTGTTCTGAAGATTAAAATAAGCATGAAAGGCTTTAATAGCTTCTTCAGTTGATGCTATGTTTTTGCTTAGCCCTGTCAGATCATTATGTTATCTGCACTGCTGCCTCAAGTATATAGAATGGTACTGACCCATTCCTTGCTTTTCTTTTCTGCTAGTCCTGCTGGAGTTCTGTATCTGGTGAAACTATGGCACCAGTTCTGCCAGGCTTGATTCAGGTTTGTCATGTGTGGTTGATGCACTCTGATATAGGTAGGATCTTTTCCATCTCTTTCTTTCACTATTGCTTCTTCTGGAGGATGATTGAAGATTTTCAGTGCTATTCTTCTCCTGCAGTTGGTTCCCTTGCTGCTCCTTGTGGTTGCTGTGCTCTTCACTGGTTACTCTTTTCATCATTTTGAATCACTGCCAACATCTGTTATTGTTGGATTTGATCTGGATGTGGTAGTCAGAGTCCTGGACTTACTGATAAAGCTAGAAGCAATACTGAGAGCAAACTCTATCTTTTATGGAACATGTTGCTAACTATTTACAATTAGTCTCTACAAAAAGATGTACATAGAACTATCTCTCTCCAAGGGCAGCACATAAGAACATAAGAAATAGGAGCAGGAGTAGGCCATCTAGCCCCTCGAGCCTGCTCCGCCATTCAACAAGATCATGGCTGATCTGATCGTGGTTTAGTTCTACTTACCTGCCCGTTCCCCATAACCCTTAATTCCCTTATTGATCAGAAATCTATCTACCTGTGACTTCAACATATTTAACGAGGTAGCCTCCACTGCTTCAATGGGCAGAGAATTCCAGAAATTCACTACCCTCTGAGAGAAGAAGTTCCTCCTCAACTCTGTCCTAAACTGACTGCCCCTTATTTTGAGGCTGTGTCCTCTAGTTTTTGGATTCTTTCTAAGTGGAAAGAATCCCTCTGCCTCTACTGTGTCTAGACCCTTCATTATCTTATATGTCTCTATGAGATCTCCCCTCAGCCTTCTAAACTCCAACGAGTACAGACCCAATCTACTCAATCTCTCCTCATAAGCTAACCCCCTCATCTCCGGTATCAACCTGGTGAACCTTCTCTGTACTCCCTCAAGGCCAATACATCCTTCCGCAAATAAGGGGACCAAAATTGCACACAGTACTCTAGTTGCGGCCTCACCAGTACCTTGTACAATTGCAGCAAGACCTCCCTGCTTTTATACTCCATCCCCTTCGCGATAAAGGCCAACATTCCATTTGCCTTCTTGATCACCTGCTGCACCTGCAAACTGAGTTTTTGCGATTCGTGCACAAGGACCCCCAGGTCCCTCTGCACAGTAGCATGTTGTAATTTTTCACCATTTAAATAATAGTCCACGGTGGCACAGTGGTTAGAACTGCTGCCTCACAGCGCCAGGGACCTGGCTCTTTTCTGGCCTTGAATGACCGTGTGGAGTTTGCATGTTCCCCCCATGTCTGCCTGGGTTTCCTCTGGGTTGTCCAGTTTCCTCCCACATTGCAGAGATGTGCAGGTAAGGTGAATTGGCCATGTGAAATTGCCCCTTAGTGCCCCAAGATGTGTAAGTCATCAAAATTAACCATCAAAGATGCAAAGAGACAGTACCAGATCAAGCTAGAGTCCCAGGCTAGCTACGCAGACTCCCACCAACTAAGGCAGGGTCTGCATGACATAACAGGCTACAAGATGAAGGCACATAGAATCGCCAGCACTATTGCACCCTCCATGATTATGCCATCTGCACTGTATATAGAATAGTGCTGACCCATTCCTTGCTATTCTTTTCTGCTAGTCCTGCTAGTTGTGTATCTGGTAAATCTATGGCACCAACATATTCTATGCCTGTTTTGAGCAAGAGATCAGAGAGAGCTCATCCTCCACCCCGGAAACCTTGGCTGAGCCGATATCCGAGGTCACCATCGCAGCCTTCTCGAAAGTCAACCCATGGAAAGCGGCTGGCCCAGATGGGGTACCCAGACGAGCACTCAGATCCTGCGTGGACCAGCTGGCGGGGGTATTCATAGACATCTTTAACCTCTCCTTCCACCTACCTGAGGTCCCTATCTGCTTCAAGAAGACGATCATCATCTCTCTACCAAAGAAAAACCAGGCAGCGTGCCTTAATGACTATCGCCTGGTGGCTCTGACATCCATCAATATGAAGTGCTTCGAAAGGTTAACCATGGAACAGATTAGTTCCTGCCTCCCAGATTGTCTGGATCCACTAAAGTTTGCCTATCGCCGCAACAGGTCCACAGCAGATGCCATCTCCCTGGCCCTGCACTAAACCCTGGAACACCTGGATAGCAAAGACACTTATGTCAGACTACTATTTATTGACTATAGCTCAGCCTTCAACACCATTATTCCTACAAAGCTCATCTCCAAACTCCATGGCCTGGGCCTCGGCTCCTCACTCTGCAACTGGATCCTGAACTTCCTAACACACAGACCATAATCAATAAGGATAGGCAACAACAACACCTCCACAATCATCCTCAACACCGATGCCCCACAAGGCTGTGTTCTCAGCCCCCTTCTATATTCCTTATATGCCTATGACTGTGTGGCCAAATTCCCCTCCAAATCAATTCTCAAGTTTGCTGATGACACCCCCGTAGTGGGTCAGATCTCGAACAATGATATGATAGAGTACAGGAATGAGATAAAGAATCTGGTGAATTGATGCAATGACAACAATCATTCCTTCAATGTCAGTAAAACAAAGGAGATAGTCATCGATTTCAGGAAGCGTAGTGGAGGACATGCCCCTGTCTACATCAACGGGGATGAAGTGGAAATAGTCGAGAGCTTCAAGTTTCTAGGTGTCCAGATCGCCAACAACTTACCTTACCTTTACACTGATGCTACAGTTAAGAAAGCCTACCAATGCCTCTACTTTCTCAGGAGGCTAAAGAAATTTGGCATTTCCGCACTAACTTTTACAGCTGCACCATCGAAAGCATTCTTTCTGATTGTATCACAGCTTGGAATGGCTCCAGCTCTGTCCAAGACTGCAAGAAACTACAAAGAATCGTGAATTAAGCCCACTCCATCACTCAAACCAGCCTCCCATCCATTGGTTCTGACTACACATTCCACTGCCTCAAAAAAGCAGCCAGCATAAGAACGTAAGAACATAAGAAATAGGAGCAGGAGTAGGCCATCTGGCCCTTCGAGCCTGCCCCGCCATTCAACAAGATCATGGCTGATCTGAAGCGAATCAGTTCCACTTACCCGCCTGCTCCCCATAACCCCTAATTCCCTTATCGATCAGAAAACTACCCGTGATTTAAACATATTCAACGAGGAAGCCTCCACCACTTCAACGGGCAGAGAATTCCAGAGATTCACTACCCTCTGAGAGAAGAAGTTCCCCCTCAACTCTGTTCTGAACCGACCCCCCCCTTATTTTGAGGCTGTGCCCTCTAGTTCTGGTTTCCCTTCTAAGTGGAAAGAATCTCTCCACCTCTACCCTATCCAGCCCCTTCATTATCTTATATGTCTCTATAAGATCACCCCTCATCCTTCTAAACTCCAACGAGTACAGACCCAATCTGTTTAATCTCTCCTCATAAGCTACACCCCTCATCTCCGGTATCAACCTGGTGAACCTTCTCTGCACTCCCTCCAAGGCCACTATATCCTTTCGCAAATAAGGGGACCAAAACTGCACACAGTACTCCAGTTGCGGCCTCACCAGTGCCTTGTACAGTTGCAGCAAGACCTCCCTGCTTTTATATTCTATCCCCCTCGCGATAAAGGCCAACATTCCATTCGCCTTCTTGATCACCTGCTGCACCTGCAGACTGAGTTTTTGCGATTCGTGTACAAGGACCCCCAGGTCCCTCTGCACAGTCGCACGATGTAATTTTTCTCCATTTAAATAATATTCCAATTTACTATTATTTCTTCCAAAGTGGATAACCTCACATTTGCTAACGTTATATTCCATCTGCCAGATCCTCGCATAATCGAGGATCCCACGCACCCTGGACATACTCGCTGAACTCTACCGCCCCGTCTGCCATGGGAACTGGAGCGGGCAAGGGGTGGACAATGGGAAGGACCATAGACCTCAGGTGGGATTTTTGGTCTTGGCTTGAGCGCGCGCCTCTTTCACCTTGTTCCATCGGGAAAAAGATAATAAATTTTAAGGTCGCGTACCAACCAACTCAAGAACAGATTCTTTCCTGCTGCCATCAGACTTTTGTATAGACCTACCTTATATTAGGCTGATCTTTCTCTACATCCTAGCTATGACTGTGACACCATATTCTGCACCCTCACCTTTCCTTCTCTTTGAATGGTATGCTTTGTCTTTATGGCACACAAGAAACAATACTTTTCACTGTATATTAATACATGTGGCAATAATAAATCAAATCAAAGATTAGGTGGATTAGCCACGATAAATATGTAGGGTTACAGGGATTGGGCAGGGGGGAAGGGAGTGTAGGCATGGGTAAGGTGCTCTTTCGGAAAGTTGGTGCAGAACCGATGGGCTGAATGGCCTCCTTCTGCACTGTAAGGATTCTATGCTCTGTTACAACGGTTATACGCTTTTATACCACTGATGATGCATACTATATAGTTACATATTCAAAGTTAAGCATGAACTAATATTATGTAGTATAAAGTGCTTTGCCTCTTCACAGTTTGACACTTAAACAATGATACACACCATCGTAAGAAAGGCAGCAGATATGTGCTTGGCATATTGGGATTGTGTTGCTTATATTTCACTTCCTAAGTTCTCCTGACTGTCTTGGGGGATTACCTCAAGGCTACTATTTCTGCATCTGTCCTGGAAACTAACTGCAGGATTTGGCAGTTTTTTGATCAGAGAGCTTGTCCTATTTATTTCACTTAAAGAATGGAGAACTTCTGAGATTGTCCATTTTATTGAACGGGCTAACTGCCGACTGAGAGACAGACAGAAATACCTGAACATTGAACATAATTAGTATAAATGAGGAAGCTTATTTGTTTCATAGGTTATGTATCCAGGAAAATCTTTACTTCTTTCATTATTGTCTCTGAAATTAGTCTAAGCCTTTTGTTCTTCACTATTGCACCCAATTTAAAGAATTGATCCCAGTTCCAGCAATGGATGTCTTAGCTAATAAGCTCCTTTGTCGTCTTGTAAATTATAGTTCTGCTGAAATCCAGGATTGAACCAAAATTCTTTGGTCTTGACCACAACATTTCACAAAAGGAAACTAACAAGCAAGCTTGCAGAAAGCTTTCTCATTCCTTCTTTCCCCAGATTCTCTGCAAGATGGACATTTTTAATGTTTACGTTAGGGTTTCTGTCCTTTGCACCTTTAAGAGAGCAACTGATCAAAGGGCAAAAGGTGCAATCTGCTGAATCCACTTCCATTGGGTTCTACTCCATCTATTCATCCTCATGTTAGCATTCTGAACAAGAGGAGACATTTTCCATCCTACGAGTATGTCTAAAAATGGAATTGTATAAATTTAACACTTTAATTTTAGTTTCAATATTCTCTGAATTGATTCACATCTTGCTCCCGCACAACATGCTGGTAATTCTTTGAATATTATATTGTAGGGCATTAGCCTTCAAAGATCTTGTAGCAGTTTATATTGGTCCAAAAATAAATGTCTTCAGGAACTATGCACGTCTCTTTGTATGCAACATGTCTGTGTGATCCTGGGAGAATTCTTCTTCAGTATTGTCACGGTTTCTGTTAACTTATTAACATTTAATGGCATTATAAGAGCACTGAAAGCAGAAAGGAAATGCAGACATTCAGATTAAATTGCGTTCATAAATAACTTAGTCCTTTCGCATGAAAAATGTGCATCTGCTCACAGCATTTCATGACACCAGTGCAAAGCAAGCACAAAACTCCCATTCCCAGTTATTAAAACAAATGGGAGCTGAATGCAGTTACTTTCAGTGTGAGATGCCATAAGTCACATGTCACATGCAAGTCAGATCTTCTTATATTTGTTATCAAGAACAGTTAAGTGTTATTGAAGCGATGATGAATTCAAAGGCATGCATACGTTATGTCAATGATGTACTTTAGTAGATCGTGGGTCACAAGAAAAAACCTTGAAAAACTGTGCACACAGCACACCGGCTTGACTCCTGCAGTCGATAGATAATAAAGAGCTTAATGCTGGTCACTGCCTCGGCACGGCTGCATTGATCTAACCAGCAGCATTCACATGTTCAAATCTGGAATGTTAAACATTGCTGTTGAATGGAATGGAAGGATTGTTCAACCGGAGGGGGGGTGGGGACGAAATGTATTTTTATTATTTGTGATTGCTTTGTAGGTAAGAACGCTATTGGGATCATTCCAGCATTCACAGCCAAAAAAAGTGTCAATTTTATTTCATTCTTACATCTTGCCAATTTCAAATAAATAAGCAAACATCAAATCACAGAAATTGCAGCATCAACAGAAGTCTTTTAACCTCTTGTGCCCACAGCTCTTCAGTTGTCAAAGTAAGGAGCTGTGAGAGGCATGGTGGCAAGGTGGTTAGCACTGCTGCCTCACAGCACCAGGAACCCAGGTTCGATTCCGGCCTTGGGTGGCTGTGTGAAGTTTGCATGTCCTCCCTGTGTCTGTGCGGGTATCCTCCGAGTGCTTTGGTTTTCACCCACGGTGGATTGGTCATGCTAAATGTGTCTTGGTGTCCAAAGATACTGGTCTTTACTCGATGGAGTTTAGAAGGATGAGAGAGGATCTCATTGAAACTTACAGAATACTGTAATGTCTGGATGGAGTGGATGTGAAAAAGATGATTCCATTAGTAAGAGAGAATACGACCTGAGGGCACAGCCTCAGAATAAAGATATGACCCTTTAGAACCAAGATGAGAATGAATTTCTTCAGCCACAGGGTGGTGAACCTGTGGAATTCATTGCCACAGAAGGCTGTGGAGGCCAGGTCATTGAGTGTATTTAAGACAGAGATAGATAGCTTCTTGATTGGGAAGAGGATCAAAGGCTACGGGGAAAAGGCAGGAGAATGTGTTTGAGAAACTTATCAGCCATGATTGAATGGCAGAGCAGACTATATGGGCCAAATGGCCTAATTCTGCTCCTATACCTTATGTTCCTATGGTCTAAGATGCATAGGTTAGGTAGATTAGCCATGGTAAATGCATGGGGTCACAGGGATAGGGCAGAGGGTGGGCCTGGGTAAGATGCTCTTTCAATGAGTCAGTACAGACTCAATGGGCCAAATGGGCTTCTGCACTGTAAGAATTCTATGGTTCTATGAAAGAGGCCATTTATACAGGAGAATTTCTGAGAAGCATGTGTTCAAGATTCACATTTCCCTCTACTTTCTCTGTAGGATTTTATATTTTTCCTTTGCAAATATTAGTGACTGGAAGCCAATGTTCAGTGGCCTACCACAGGGATCTGTTTTGGGCCCCTATTATTCATCATTTATATAAATGACATTGATGACTATGTGGAGGATAGGATTAGTAAGTTTGCGGTTGACACAAAGATTGGATGGGTGGGTCTGATCCAGTCTCTGCACCCAGAGCGCTCACCTATGTTTGAGCTCTCGAAATGCTGGCAGGTCATGATATTTTATCAGCAATTCCTGGTTTTATTTTTAATAAAATATTGAACTGAGTTCTGAAGGTTACAAGGTTGCACAGTAGCTCAGCACACTGGCCTTTCACATCTGGCTCCTGTGTTTATATACTCCCCATACTGGGGCCCATATGAAAGGATTTTGAGAAAATATTGCAGGAGCATCATCATCACAGGACTGTAGCAGTTCTTTTCAGGGAAACTGGGAATTGACAATCAATGCAGCTTTGACAGTATTATCCACACCCTAAGAATATATTTTTTAAAAATCACTAACTAGTTCCCAAAACAAAGTTTATTATACCAATCTCACTGACGCATTATATAGCCTGTGCACAAAATTAAACATGACCGAGTAGTGTTGAACGGAGGCTGCAGTAATATTTGGGAGTGCGTGGTCAGGTAAAGAAAGGCTATCTCATGATGTTGGAGATAATATTCAATAGGAACTAATTTTCTGCTGGAACAGAAGTACAACAGTAGTCCTTTTAACCCTTGGAACATGTTCCAACATTTAGAAGGGTCATTTAGACAAAATGTTAACTGTATTTCTCTCCACAAGTGCTGCCAGACCTGCTGAGTTTATCCAGCATTTTCTGTTTTTATTTCAGTGAGATTATGGTTAATCTGTATCTTGCCCCCATTTACCTGTCTTCGTTCCACAATTATTTAATGTCCTTACCTAACAAAAATGTATTAATAATTGGTTAATGTGATAATGCATCTTTCAGTTATTTATTTATCATTAAATATAGCACATAGTTCAACATACTCACACAGCATTATACCTGAACTATTTTATTGTAGTTCTTAACCTTAAAGGATTATGGGTTCAACATAGCGTAGAGGATAAATTAAAACCATTGGCAGATTAAAGTAAAGAAAGGTGGATTCTGTGGCCGGTTCTGTTTTACCAGGGAAAGACCAGTATGTTCTCCAATATTCCTCTCTCAACTAACACAACCAAGTTGTAATAACTGGAGTTGACACGATGTGGTTGCTACAAGAAGAAAGGTTTATTAAACTATAATAACAATGTACGCTCTAAGGCTCTGACAGAAGCATCACACAAATCTACTCTCTTCCCCTCCCTGGCTCCAACTGAACTCCTCCCAATCCCAGGACGGGAGACCTCGCTCCCGATTGGTCCAGCTTTCCGCACTTCTGATCCATATGATCCGCAAAGGATCATCCCTTAAAGGGGCCACGTTTCCACACAAATAATAGATTGTCAGGTCATTCATTGATTTGCTTTTTGTGGAATGTTTCTGTATCCAGATTGTTTTCCCTCATCGCCAACAAAACACTGCACCTCAAATGTAATCCATTGGCTGCAAAGTGCATCTTGAGGGCATGAAAGCTCTTTCTTTCTTTAAAGGACACGGCAACTCATGTTGTTGAACCACTTTTGATTATATAATCCTGAGGACACTTACCTTGCCCAAGCATTCAACTTTGATTTGGCAAATTGAGCTGTCTTTTGACTTTCTAATCCTTTTGATGTGGTTGCTTCCTGTAAAAGTTTGTTTTATGCTTGAGTTTTCAAAACAAGAAATCCCTAATTTGCAAACAGAAAATGGTATATTGGTATTTGAAAATATTCTGTTTTCATGAGTAAAACTGTATTTAGATAATGGCAATGTGACCATTGCCAACAGATATTTTATGATTATTTTCTGCTTCTCATTCAAATTCCCTACAACCCTGCAAATTTCTTAATTTCAAGTATTTATCTAATTTCTATTTGAAAGTTTTTATTGAAACTGCTTCTAGAAATTTTTCAGCGAATGCATTCCAGACGGTAAGAATTTGTTGCATATTTTTCTAAATATATGGCGGGATTTTCCCACCAGCGATAACTCCCAGTCCCACCAAAGTTGACCCCCCAACAATGGGGATACAATGCGGGATAGGTGAGCCATTCAAAAAGCCATAGACACCAGTCTTACTGGGCAGCATTAATTACCAATCTGTCAGTCACTGGGGCAGCAGCAGACCTTCACTGGGGTCAAGGAACTCCCCCCACCAGGGTGGATATCTTACCTGTTGAGAGCTTGCTCAGCAATGCCACCAGAGGATGATGGCTACTGTTAGTAATGCACCCATCCAGGCCCAGGATTGCCAAAAGACCCGAGCTACAGGTAAGTGATGGTGGGAGGGAAATCGGGGTGAAGGTTGTGAGGGAGGGGCATTAGCAGCACGGTCAGGAGTGTGGTCCTCTATAGGTCCCTCAATAAGACAACATGTGCCTTTGAATGAGGGTTAGCCCCTGTGAGCCCGCAAGAAATCCAGAGAGAATTTGCTTTTCAGTCTGTCTGCTTGCAAAGTCCCTCATGTATCACTGGATGAGACCCGTAAGTGGGGGGTAATTGCCCAACTAAGGGCCTTAACTGGCGGTGGACAAAAAGGCCATCCATGAGCCTTCCTGCCACTCACTTAATTGGGCAGCAGAAGGAAAGTGATGGTGTCCCCACCTATCACCCTCCTGCTCAGTTAACGAGACCCCTACCGCTAAACTCACCTTGGGGAGTGCATGCAGGGCACTATCCTCCCTCCACCGCTGACCTTCACATCAGCGTCCCGGCCACAATGTAGAAATAAAAGCTACCTCAAAGCAACCATTCTGAAGAAACTTTATCAATTGAATCATCATGTATTCCATCCCCTAGTCAAATATATTGACCCAGTGCCCATGTTGTGAGTGCCCTTCCCTGCGCTGATGTTCCTGCACTGCGTCACCCCAGTGGCAGCAACATATTTACAACATGACGTTCATATGCAGCAGAGAGAAGAGGCATGACTTTATTGTGCATGATTAAAGCTGTGCCTGAGTTTTGTCCTTGACATATATATGTGTGTGTGTGTATATATATATATATATGCTAAATACATATTGAGTGCATTGGCATGTGCTATTCTTGTTCTTACAAGTGATCAGGATAGCATTCATGATGTGCATAATGGAAACTGGAAAGATTGAAATCGGCCAATGTACTGTGAATTTTAAATGGTTTTCTGTTTGCTGTCTTCATAAAAGAGTTCCAGTGCCTGTCGGGATGTTATAGAAGCTATGTATAAATCTGATTGAGATAGCTGCTAATACCAAGAAACAGCCACCAGCACCAGAGGTACCCAATGTCTTTGAAATGCTGGAACTTGCAGGTGTTTGACGGGAAACTCCTAGGATTCTTCTTAGAATCCTTTATTTCGAGATAAGTGGCAGAAATAAAAAAAAATGTTTCTCGCCAGTGCAGAGTGTGCACTTTATCAAACAGGGCTAATTGATTAGTTTTTCTATCTCGTGGGAAAACATAACTCTTACCTTTTTGTATTCTTCACTTTAATAAATTGCACTGTAAACCTGAGCAGCAATCTATGTTGTTTCCCTCTTTTCTTCCTATATCATCACTACAGCAGTGGAGCTGAAGAGCATTGAAGGGTAATGTTCTGACGTTGCTAAGAAAAGGTTCTGGAAGGACTCTTTCATCAGTTTCAGGCAGGGAAAATCTTTTAGTCTGCAGCTTTCTGTCATAAAGGTTCTGCTTGGAATTTTCCATTGAGACGAGGTGCGGTGGTGGACGTTTCCACCCCGCTGGGCAGTATGGCGGGAAATTGCACCCGATTCCGCACTTGGAAGTTTACGCACAGGCGAGCGTCAGGCCAAACCACCTGGCGGAACGGGAGCTGATTCATCAAACTACCATTGATGGGCAGGGTCAAAGGTTCAGGCGCTACATTTAAACACCAGACCAATATATCCAGCTCACCCTCTACAGCCCACCTGTCTTCAGGAGATCATCACATTTGTCTGGCAACTGGAAGAACAAGGCTTGCAGCCTCAGCTTCATCCACCACACCGGCAGGCCTTGATCAAAGGAATGCAAATGCACAGGCATGTCCTCTATCCCAGGGATTGCTCCAAGAAGCATACCAACCTCACATCACCAGTCTGGGAGACCATCGCAGAGCAGGCCTGCGTGGTTGGCAACCACACCCAAAACACAGGAATGATCTCATCTGCACTGCCAGGCTAAATCATCCTTCAACTCTCTCCATTATCAAATTCTCAGCATGGCATCATGTACTCAAACGGCTACTCTCTGCAGGGATCTCACACATCCATTAGCGAGGGACACATATCAACACTCATTCACTCGCAGAGACTTTCACATCAGCACCATCCCATCTATCATATTGCTCACACTCTGTCCCTTCTGGGGCAGGCTCACCACACACAGGAGACATGCAGCTTACACAGCCTCTGCTCCATCCTTTCTCATCACATGCCTTTCCTTCATCTTCATACAGACCAAGGTGACATGCAACAGGCACAAGAGATCACAGACTGGGGGAGGGGCGTCTGACATCATTGTCCAGGAGAGCTTTGCATACCCCTCCCCCATCTTTATTATGTGTTCCCTATCTACAGGCTGCAGATGCCTCCAGTTCCCATCACCATTCTCTCTGCAGCCAAGCCCAGGGACAGAGACCACCCTGCACACCAAACTGAACAATTTTCCTGCGCCACACATGGCCCTTGCCCCCCACCTGAAGCTGGGCTACTCCATGTTTCCAATGGTTGCTCCTGCTATATGGCCACTGACCGTCTCCTATCTCTGAGGTCCAGGTAAACCCTGACTGCCTGTAACCTGTGGCTTCTTTCCATATCCCCACTGGAGTGTCTGTACTCTGTGACCCCAGACCAAGTTTTCAGTGAGATCATCCTCCTCAGGTCATTGATTCTTTAGCTACTTTAGAAAATGTTTAGATTTTCATTGTTTTAAGTTTATTTATTAGTCACAAGTAGGCTTGCATTAACACTGCAATGAAGTTACTGTGAAATTCCCCTAGTCGCCACACTCCTGTTCGATACACTGAGGGAGAATTTAGCATGGCCAATGCACCTAACCAGCACGTCTTTCAGACTGTGGGAGGAAATCGGAGCACCCGGAGGAAACCCACACAGACACAGGGAGACTGTGCGGAGTCTGCACGGACAGTGACCCAAACCGAGAATCGAACCCAGGTCTCTGGCGCTGTGAGGCAGCAGTGCTAACCACTGGGCAGCATGGTGGCACAGTGGTTAACACTGCTGCCTCACAACATCAGGGACGCAGGTTCAATTCCAGCCTCGGGTCACTATCAGTGTGGAGTTTGCACATTCTCCCCGTGTCTGTGTGGGTTTCCCCCGGGTGCTCCTGTTCCCTCTCACAGTCTGAAAGACGTGCTGGTTAGGTTAATTGGCTGTGCTAAAATTGCCCTTTAGTGTCAGGGGGATTAGCAGGATAAATACATGGGGTTACAGGGATAAGGGCCTGGGTGGGATTGTGGTCAATGCCAACTTCTTGGGCCGAATGGCCTCCTTCTGCACTGTAGGGGTTCTATGATTCACTGTGCCACCCTAAGAATTGGACAATTCTTCTCTGTGGGACTCCAGCTATTTCACGATGACAGCCTCCTCCATTTCATCCAAGCCAACTTCCCTCGCCATGGAGATGATTTCAGGTTGATCTTCAGGGAGAGTGTTATGAATCCTTTACAGTCGCGAACACACTGGGGCTATGCTTAATTTCCACTACACACATTCATACACAATAATGTACCTTCATCCCATGAATCAGTGATATTGTTGATACCCTTCAGAATGTTGTAAACACAGCAAAATTTCCTGGCTGTTGGCACATCCTCACCATCTGTTTCTTTGAGCTGGGAGAGGGTACAACATGGGTATTAAAGCCTGAACACTTGAAGGTTGTTGCTCCCTGATCAATGGGCTGTATCAATGAAATCGCATTGGGTGGCAGGAAAATCAGCTTCACATTTTTGGACAAGTTATCAAGGCCGACAGGGTGACCTGGCAATTATCCAAGAGCAGCAGTATCTTGAAGGCGAGATTTTCCTTGGCATAATATTGCCACTAGGCAGGGATGGCATACAGAGAGAACCATTCCCATGTGATGGGAAAATGTTGATTGGAATAACCCTGAGTGTCTCAGGTACATTAAAGACTTAAAATTGAAATCTCCTGCAGTGTTCCCAGAAAGGAGGACAGTGAGGTGATGTTTGGCAGCTTTGGAGTTGTATGTTCTCTGTGGCATACTCTTCCAATAAAGCCCTGTCTCATCAGTTAAAGACTCGATTATCTTCAAATAGGCAGGGAATTCATCAGCCATTCAATTTTGGCACTAGCCACTTCACTGGTCACTTAACGTTGCAGAGGTAGGAAGGTTTCTTGAAACAGGTGAACCATCCACAACAAGCGCTGAAAATTTCCAGTTGTGAACTCTGACCCTGCTCACTCTGCAAGTCATCACATAGGCATTTCGATTGGGTGACAATCAAACTAAGAGGCACTTTGCACAGGTTTTGGTCTTCAATTCGTACTGTGATGCGTCTTTCCATATTAGGTGGCACGGTGGCACAGTGGTTAGCACTGCTGCCTCACAATGCCAGGGACCCAGGTTCAATTCCCCGCTTGGGTCACTGTCTGTGTGGAGTTTGCACATTCTCCCCGTGTCTGTGTGGGTGCTCCAGTTTCCTCCCACATTCTGAAAGACGTGCTGGTTAGGTGCATTGACCCGAACAGGCACTGGACTGTGGCGACTAGGGGAATTTCACAGTAACTTCATTGCAGTGTTAATGTAAGCCATACTTGTGACTAGTGAATTAACTTTAACTTTGATGCTTTTTCTAGTCCAACTTATCCAAATAGCAGTAAAAGGTGCAGCACTTTGTGCACAATGTCACCGTTACTAATGGTTGTTCTCACTGCCATACAGAGTAGCCCAAGCACTCTGTCAATATTAACCGCTCATTCTTTGGCCACAAAATATCTTCAAACCACCAATTTCATTGCTAAATTCGCACCTTTTTCTCATTTCTTTAGCAGCCACAGACTCACTCCATCACTTCCAGGGCATTTCTGTCTCCTGTTTGAGTGTGATTCCTAGGGGATTAAAGCACTAAAACACATGCCTGAAACAATCTTGGACAACTTTAAAATGGCTTATTTTGAGATGGCTTTTGAAACATTCCAGCCAGGGGAAATACCCTATCAGCATCTACTCTGCAAGCCATCTTAGGATCTTTTTGTTTCACTGAGATCACCTCTCATTCTTCAATACCCCAGAGAATATAAGCTTATTATACCCCTCATCGAAACACTGAGGGCGATTCTCCCAAAAGTGCTGAATTGGTGGGAAAACTGTTCCCGATCATTACTATTTTTTCAGTGCAGCTTCAGACCTGAATCTCCACACTCTGTACAATGCAGAGGTCACAATCGGAAATCTCATTTAAAACCCAGGGGTCGGGGCCTATTCACACCAAAGAGCCTGAAATTGGCGGGATGAGCGGGAACCCGCGCATGCGCACATCGCTGGGAGATCGCGGAAAAACCTCCCAGCATCCAGATCACTGCCCTCAAATCCCCACAACCATCGCTGGCCCCATCGCTGGCTCCCACAACCATCGCTGGCCCCCCTCCCCCATCCAGACATCGCTGCCCCTCCCTGTCTCCCCCCACACACAGACATGGCTGCCCGCTCACCTCATGCCCCCATGGATCTGGATAATGCAGGTGCCCAATTCTCCCATCCCTGGAACAGACTGTCCTCACTGCTGCCCTGCAGAGAACTAGCATTGTGCTGACAAGCACAACTCCAGCTTGTGATCATTCCCTCTCTTGAATGGGAGCTTATTATACCCCTCATCGAAACACTGAGGGCGATTCTCCCAAAAGTGCTGAATTGCAGAGTAGATAGGACACAGCAGCCTATTGAATGGCAGCCAATCAGCATCCCACGAGATGAATGACTCTCAACTGAATGCAGCTTTCAAAATCTCTCACAAGTATTTGTTGCCAACGGGCCCTTGACTGGCCGCACTCACTGCACCCGCACTCCCCTAATAAGCCAGAGCTGTGTATAAGCTACAGGAATGGACACACAGCCAGTCACGCCACAAAGGTGGCTGCACGGAAACCGGCTCCCAGATTTTCAGAGGCTGACCAGGAGCACCTGCTAGATGCCGTGGAGGAGAGGCATCATCGTCTGTTCCCCGGTCAGGGCCCTAACCCAAGGGGTGCATCTGCCACGGCATTGTGGGAGGAGGTGGCAGAAGCGGTGAATGCCAGGAGCCTGATACTGCGCTCTGACCGGCAGTGTCGTAAAACAATGTACGACCTTCTTCGAGCAGCAAGGATGAGTGAGCCTCCCACTTGGGACCCCGCACATGCTTGACACAGATCTCCAATCCTGCTTAGACACCTGAAGGGCATGCAACAAGTGACCCTTCCCCAGGAACAGAATCTAACCCCTTCCCCTCACCCCTCAACGAGCACCCTTCAGTGGTGACCGCTTTCCCCGAAACTGTCAGCACAACGCCCGAGACACAGGCACGCATTGTGCACCATGCACTGCAATATGTTAATGCTTGCTATCCACCTTCTGTTCCCACAGGACAAGAACATTCACAACTCACAGGAGACTGCAAAGAATGGTGGTGGTGTGCCTGACCTGTGGCAGCTGACCAGCATCGAGGAGCGTGCCATGGAGCTGGCAGGGGGTGATGGGCCATCCCGAATGGTCACGGACAGACAGGTCTGCGTCCAGCATGCAAATGAGCAGAAGCGCACCCTCAACCTTGATCCTCCTCGAAGTAAGTGCGATGCTGCATGGAATGTTTTGTCTCCCTCCCCCTAATTTGTGTTATTTTTTCCAGCTCTGGACCCAGAGGAACCCGGCCCTTCGGGTGTTGCCGCCGCCCCCGCTACTCTGGAGCAAACTGCCCACGACCCCCTGGATGACACCTCGGAGGGAGGCACTGAGGAATCCTCCGAGGGCAGCACCACTGAAGTGACACCGGCATGTACCACACAACCCACCAACATAGAGACGATCACCACGGTGGGTACCTTTGGTGTTGAGGCTCTGGGTCACAAATTGGTGAGCACATCACAGACACTGATGCACATCCGAGGGCTCGGGCACATGGAGGTCTGCCAGAGGCCAGGATTCAGCTGTCCCCAAGCCAGCTGTTGGGCCTCTGGGTTTGTTCCTCCCAAGGCTGGTGGAGATGCATCAGGAAACCCGGGGAGTTGTGGAAGGGCTGTCAGCGACCATGCTGCGACTGCAAGGCTGTTTAGGGGAGTCAAACAGAGTGTTGTTGCAGGAGGTGGTACCGACACAGCGTGAGACCCAGGCCAAGGGTGGCAACCACAATGGAAAGTCTGGCTCAGGGGTCTATCCTTATGGGTGACAGGGTCCAGGCCATCCTGGAGAAACAACGGACCATGGACAAGTGTGTTTCTGGCATCCAGGAGTCACAGTGTTCAATGGCCATGGATGTCGGGGACATGTGGGAGACACTGCTGGCCGTGGCTGGGACTCTCGCTGGCATTCTGGAGACACGGCAGGCCGTGGCTGTGAGCCTCAACAAGTTAGCCCAGGCTCAGAGGGCTACTGCTGAGGGGCTCCAGAACCTGGCTCGCTCACAGAATGCTGTAGTGGAGGGGCTCCGGAGCTTGGCCAAGTCTCAGAGGGCCAGGACTGAGAGATCACACACATCTAGGCCTCCAGGACTGGCAGAGCCAGGTGATGCCGCAGCTTCTGGAGCTCAGTCCAGCTATCCTGGCGTCCTATGGAGTGTCTCCGGGGCCTCTGGGCACCCCAAGAGAGGAGGAAGGGCTTGAACCCATGCCGGGGCCTTCCACCCAGGAGATACCTGATGCCCTGAGACCTTCTGATTCCCCTCTTCCTCACACCGGGGCATCTCAGTGCCAGTGGGATGAACAGGGTGGCACCGAAACAGTGCCATCCGCAAGTCAGCCGGGGCTCTCCAGGTCCCGACCACCCAGGGGACATCCGCCAAAGGCATCACAGACAATGGGCCGTGTATCACAGTTGGACACCTCCACCTCCGATGTGCATCCCGGGGTAGCACCGAGGAGAAGCAGTAGGCAGCACAAAGTTAGAAAGTTGTAGTTCACTAGAGGGCATGGGTGAAGGTCAGCGCTAGTCAGGGTTTGGTAATCATTTATGTTAAGAGCACAATAAACTGCTAATTGCACATCACGCTGTGACTAATTTGTCTCTGATTCTCGCCTCCCCCACCCACCCCCCCCCCTCCCCCCACCCCCCCTCTCTCCAGCACAGCTCAGTGCTCCCAAGTCCCAAAATATAGAGGTGCTGTCTGTTGTGCTTTCTGAGACTCAGCCCCATGTGTCAGAGTGCCTGCCTTACCTTCCTCAACATCCACAAGACTCTTGGTGCAAGTGCCCCACCCTCCCCTGCCAAAAAACGTGTCCCCAACCCTTATAGCTATGTGGGCCAGGGTGGCAGCGTGCATTCGGAGTACAGGTGGGAGTCAGACTTGAGTTACATGAAGGGTAGGATCCCAGTCTGCACAACAGCGAGTCGTCATTATCCTCCAGCCTTCAATCAAGATTCACAATCATCGCCAGCCCAGGCACATTAATAGGGTCAGATGTTTCTGGGGGATAAGGTAGTGGGATAACAGGAGCAGGGGAAGGATGTTAGTGGTGGTTTGAGGGCCCAGGTCAGTTTGGAGGGGGAACAGCGGCTGCACTTGCTCCTGGGGTGTGGTGGATGTGTGTTGGTTGCACTCCCCTCACTGCACAGCACCAGCTCGGTGAAGCGGGCTGCAACCAAGATGTCCCTCGCTGCCCTTCCTTGCCGGACACCTGCCATTGCCGCCCGCCATCTTTCCTTCAGCTCTTCATATGGTGGGACGTTTACCTCGCCCTGTCGGCCCTCTTCCTCCTTCTCCTCCTCCTCCTCCTGCTCCAGCTGGTCTCCCCGCTGCTGGGCGATGTTGTGAAGAGCGCAGCAAACAATAATGATGCGTGAAACACGCAAAGGGTCATATTGGAGGGACCCCCCAGAGCGGTCCAAGCAGCGGAACTGCATCTTCAGCAGGCCGACGGACCGGGTGGCTGCATGGGTCTCGTTGTTGCGGGTCTCCGCCTCGATCTCGGGCCTCCGCACAGGCGTCATCAGCCATGACCTTAGCGGGTAACCCTTGTCACCCAGTCGTCATCCTGGGAGCCTGGGCTGGTCTTCAAAGAGCCCAGCGATGTCCGACTGCCGGATCACAAAGCTGTCATGGACACTCCCTGGGTGGCGGGCATCTTGAGTTGATGGGCGCAGACAATTTGGACGTTCAGGGAGTGGAACCCTTTCCTGTTCAAAATTTGCTGCGGCCCCGCATGGGGGGCCCGCGAGGTGATGTGCATCCCATCCACTGCTCCCTGCACATTCGGAATCCCGGCGATGGATGCAAAGCCGAGAGCCCGGCCTCCTGCTGTGCACGGCCCACATCAAAATTAATGAACTGTCCTGCCCGGGTATACAGGGCATCTGTGACCTGCCGCACATATCTGTGCACGGAGGCCTGGGAGATCCCAGTTAGGTCGCCTCTGGGAGCCTGGAATGATCCAAAGGCATGGAAATTCAGGCAGCTGTCACCTTCACGCCCACAGGGAGTGGGTGGCCGTCGCTCCCCTGAGGTGCCAGGTGTGAGAGCACCTCAGAAATGTGTCGCACCGTGGTCTTGGACAGGCGCAGCCGGCGACGGCACATCTCCTCTGAGAGGGCCTCGAAGCAATTGCGGGGCCTGTACCTCATTGGCCTCGGCACCCTCCGCCTTCTGTGCACCCTCTCGGGAGGCTGCCCACCCACCTCCTGGCCCTCAGTGGCAGCCCCCTGCCCTCCTTCCTGAGGGTCTGGTGGTGGCTGCTCTTGCGGTGGTCTCTCCACGCCCACCACCTCCTGAGCCGCCACCTCCTCCACCCCTGCTACCACCAACATGGCCAGCTCCAGATCGAGCAAACCGAGATCCATCTGCACAGTGGGGTTTGGAAAGAGCATAGAATGACGGATTATTCTTATTGGCTGCATAGACTCAGCACCACCCCAATCCCTCACTTGGGCCAGAACCCCACTTGTGGGAGCTGGCAACACCACACAATCCATGGTGCCACGCGTGGCCCGATTAGGGTTGTGTGAGATTCCCATCATGAGAAATGCTGGCACAGATTATGCAGGTCGGTGTGCAGCCGGGGGCAATGCGCACCCTTGAGCCATTGCTATGTGTGGAACTGCAGCATCCGTTACAGGCATGTGTTGCTGGTCCGTGTCACAGGGCAGGGACAGACTGCAAATCAGCACCAGATGTGTGCCCAGTCACAGCAGATTCCATGCAGTCCATGTCTGAACCTCTGCACCCCGGCCTGGAGCAGCAGCTGCTTCATCTGGTTAGGCCTCAGTCAGCACATGGTGCACTCCTCCCCCACCCCAGAACACCAGCACTCAGTCAAGTCCCTGACCACATCCCGTGGCAAGACTGCCACTGCAAAGTGCCGTGGAGGGGGAGGGTGTGCGGGAGCCCTTGAGGCTGCCTCCCACACTGCGCTACAGTGCTGCCCGAGGGGGAGGGGAGGGAGGAGGGTGAGCGGGACTCCCTGATGAAACCTCACCCAGAGAGTTGTGAGGATATAGAAGCCCCCCCCACCCCCAACCCCCCACCCACAGATATCACTGGTCCATGGGCCAACACCTGAAGGCAACAGGCATCTCCAGGGCCTGCCTGCAACATCCCCCGCGCTCCGCTAGCAGCACTTACCTCCTCACGCTAGTTCAAGGCTGCCACGCCAGGTTGAGACTTTTATGTACCCACTCTGATTCGCACCAAAGTTACATCACGCCAAAGAAGTGGGAGACACAAACATGGGCGGAGATTACAGTGTGGATCCCGATAATGGCGTGCTAAGGTGTGTTAAGTCATGCAAATCAGCGGCCTGCCGGTTTTCTGCAGGTTCCCGGCAGCGCCATTTTTCTCCGGTTGGGAGATGCGAGCAGGTTGTAAAAGCCTGCGGGCAACCCGCAAAATGGCCGACATGCGTATCTCCCAGCCTGACCAACCAGAAACGTTGCCGGTCACGATGGGAGAATCGGGCCCACTGCTTCCTCCAAGGAATCAATTGAGCAAACCTTTGTTTCACCTACTCAAAGGCAAGTAAAATTCCCCAGGTATGGAGTCCAGAACAATACACAGAACTCCATATGTGGTCTCACCAAAGCCCAGTGAAATGGTAGCAAGACTTCCTTACTCTTGTACTCCAAACTCCTGGCACGAAAAGTCAATGTACCATTTGTCTTTCTAATTGTTTGTTGTAGCTGTTGTAGCTAACTTCCTGTGTCTCCAACACAATGAACCACAAATTTCTAGGGGGTGTTAGTTTAGTGGTAATGTTACTAGACTAGTAGTCTAGAGGTCTAGACTAAATCTCCAATGGCATGAGTTCAAACCCCATCCCAGCAGCTGGAGGAATTGAAATTCAAGTAATTATTACATCTGGAGTAAAATACTAAATCAAAATAGCAGTGATCATGAAAGTACTGAATTATCATAAATTATAAATTGGGTCATTAATGTCCTTTATGGAACGAAACCTGCTGTCCTAATCTGATCGGGCCTACATATGACTCCAGACCCACAGCAATTCATGTGATTGACTCATAACTACCCTCTGAAATTGCCTAGTAACCCACTCAGTTGTAGACAGTTCCCATTAGTACAAGGGCAAGTAGGGATGGTCAATAAATGCGGGCTGGCTTTGGCAGTGACATTCATATCCCAAGAACAAATAAAAAATCTTTCACTGAAGGAATTGATCTTGCAAGATAGTGTTCCCATGTGTCAGCTGCCCTCATCCTTCTAGGTGATAGAGGTCATGGGTTTGAAAAGTGATTTCAAAGGGGGCTTAGTAAGTTGCTACAATTTAACTTGCATTGCATTGCTGCCAGTGTGTGTCGATGTTGGGGTAGTGAATGTTTAAGGTTGTGGATCCAATCAAACAGACTCTTTTGTCCTTTTTTTAATTCTTTCAAGATTTAGACCTCACTGGTTGGGCCAGCATTTGCCCATCCCTAATTGCCCATAAGAAGGTGATGGTGATCTGCCTTCCTGAACAACTGCAATCTAGGTGGTGTACATATACCCACAGTGTTGTTAGGGAAGGAGTTCTAGGATTTTGACCCAGCAACAGTGAAGGAACAGCAATATATTTCCAAATCGAGATGGTGAATGAGTTGGAGGGGAAACCTCCAGGTAGTGGTGTTCCCAGGTATCTGCTGCCCTTGGCCTTCTAGATGGTAGTGGTTGTGGGTTTGGAAGGTGCTATCTAAGGACTCTTGGTAAGTTTCTGCAGTGCATCTTGTAGATGGTATACACTGCTGCTACTGTGTATCGGTGGTGGAGGAAGTAAATGTTTGTGGATGGGGTACCAATCAAGCGGGCTGCTTTGTTCTAGATAGTGTGGAGCTTATTCGGTGTTGTTAGAGTTGCCATCATCCAGCCAAGTGGAGAGTATTCCACCACACTGTTGACTGGTGACTTTTAGATGGTAGACAGACTTCGGGGTTTCAGGAGGTAAGTTACCCTCCACAGAATTCATAGCCACAGTATCTATAAGGCTAGTCCAGTTCAGTTTCTGGTCAATTGTAACCCCCCAGGATGTTGATAGTGGGGGATTCAATCATGGTAATGCCAATGAATCTCAAGGGGCAATGGTTAGATTCTCTGTTGTTGGAGGTGGTCATTGCCTGGCACTTGTGTGGCACAAATGTTACTTGACACTTGTCAGCCCAAGCCCGTCCATTGTCCAGCTCTTGCTGCATTTGGAAATGAACTGCACCAGTATCTGATGAGTCATGAATGGTACTTAACATTGTACAGTCATCAAGAAGTATAACCACTTCTGAAATTATGAAGGAAGGTCATTGATGAAGCAGCTGAAGATGTTTGGACCTTGGTCCTAGATGCAGTTGAGCTTCTTGACTTCTTGAGTGCCATGGATATATTTTTCAGAATTCGGCCAGCTAAGTCGGTAGTGATACTACCAAACCATAGTGATGGCCATTGAAGTTCCCCAAACCATAGTACATAGTATCATAGTGCGCTTACTACTCTCAGTGCTTCTTTCAATTTGAGTTCAACATGGAGGAGTACTGATTCATTAACTGAGGGGAAGGTATTCAGTAACATGTATCACAATCCATATTGTAGACTTCATTTTCTCTAGATCCAATGTTAAGGACTCCCAGGCAACTCCCTCCTGACTGTTACCACTGTGCCGTCATCTTTGTTGGCTCTGTTCTGCCAGTGCCATACCAAAGGAGGGCGACAAAAGTCGCCCTCGGATGGTGATGGCTAACACGAGGGGACATAGCTTTAAATTGAAGGGTGAGAGATATAGGACAGATGTTAGAGGTAGGTTCTTTACTCAGAGAGTAGTAAGGGCGTGGAATGCCCTGCCTGCAGCAGTAGTGGACTCGTCAGCATGAAGAGCATTCAAATGGTTATTGGATAAACATATGGATGATATTGGAATAGTGTAGATTAGAGGGGCTTTAGATTGGTTTCACTGGTCGGCGCAACATCGAGGGCCGAAGGGCCTGTACTGCTCTGTAATGTTCTATGTTCTATGACAAAAGAGTCTGAAACATTGAATGGAAGGTATGATTAAGCAAGTATGTCTGTGTCATTCTGTTGTTTAACCTTTCACCCAATCATTGGCATAGATCCTGAGATTGTTGTCATTGCAGTTGTCATTTCCAGTGTCTGGGTTGATGCTGGCTTGTCTGTCTGGTTTTATGCTATCTTGGATTTTCTGTAGTGGTTCAGTACAGCTCACTTCAGTAGGTAGTTCAGAGTCAACTACTTTGCTGTAGATCTGGAGTCATGTGTAGACCGGACTGCGTAAGGACAGCAGATTTCGTTATCGAATGGGAACCTGTGAACCAGATGGATTCTTACATCAATCCAGCAGTTTCATGATCACCATTACTGAGGTCAGCTTTTAATTCCTAATTTATTAAGTCAATTTAATCACTACCAGCTGCCAGGGTGGAGTATGAACTTGCATCAGGGCCACCTCTGGTAACTGATCTAACAACATTACCACGGCACCACCATTCTTTCCTCTCTGTTTTCTGTCCTTTAACCAATCCTCAAACTATGCTAACATATTACTCCCAATCTCAAGTCTTTATCTTGTGCTGTTGTGTTGCATCTTAATCGAATGAAAATCCAAATATCTGCTGGTTTGCCTTTACCTGTTGTTCTGGCAGTGGACCAAGTTATTTAAAAACACAAAAGTGCACAAGAAAGTAATTTGCAGGCGCAGGGAACTGAATTTTATGCTCTCGGTTCCATTTGACAGACTGCCTCCGGGCTGGGTTTGCAATCCATCATATTCTTATTGATTATTAAAGTTGCTACTCAAATTTCCCCATGGATTGTGACCTCTCTAATATGGAGACTGTGACCTCAATCACACCCCCCCGCTCCCCCCTCCCGTCCCCCCCGGTTACTGCACAGTAACAAAGGATCCTCTATCATGACCATGTAAACAAATTAATAACAGTTTTTATAGAGCATAACTCAGCTCTGCATTCCCAAAGGACAATGATCTGAATCACAGTCGCACACTGCAGCAAAATCCTAAGTTTGGAAATCTCGGCGATAAGTAAAAACCTTTCACCTATCCTACTTTACTTTTATTTCAATGCAGTGATAATTCCACAAAACAAGAGGGCACAAAAAGACAATTAATGTAGTCGGATCAGTAAACACCTTCTTTATCTTTGAAAAAGGGCAATCAGTATTGAAGAAAATAATGAAATTGTTTCTTACAAGCATAGAAATAGAACCATAGAAAATTACAGCTCAAAAACAGGCCTTTTAGCCCTTCTTGTCTGTGCCGAACCATTTTATGCCTAGTCCCACTGACCTGCACTTGGACCATATCCCTCCACACCCCTCTCATCCATGAACCCGTCCAAATTTTTCTTAAATGTTAAAAGTGAGCCCGCATTTACCACTTTATCCGGCAGCTCATTCCACACTCCCACCACTCTCTGCGTGAAGAAGCCCCCCCTAATATTCCCTTTAAACTTTTCTCCTTTCACCCTTAACCCATGCCCTCTGGTTTTTTTCTCCCCAAGCCTCAGCGGAAAAAGCCTGCTTGCATTCACTCTATCTATACCCATCAAAATCTTATACACCTCGATCAAATCTCCCCTCAATCTTCTACGCTCCAGGGAATAAAGTCCCAACCTATTCAATCTCTCTCCGTAACTCAGCTTCTCAAGTCCCGGCAACATCCTTGTGAACCTTCTCTGCACTCTTTCAATCTTATTTACATCCTTCCTGTAACTAGGTGACCAAAACTGTACACAATACTCCAAATTCGGCCTCACCAATGCCTTATATAACCTTACCATAACACTCCAACTTTTATACTCGATACTCCGATTTATAAAGGCCAATGTACCAAAGGCACTCTTTACGACCCTATCCACCTGTGACGTCACTTTTAGGGAATTCTGTACCTGTATTCCCAGATCCTTCTGTTCAACTGCACTCTTCAGACTCCTACCATTTACCCTGTACGTTCTTCTTTGGTTTGTCCTTCCAAAGTGCAATATCTCACACTTGTCTGCGTTAAATTCCATTTGCCATTTTTCAGCCCATTTTTCGAGTTGGTCCAAATCCCTCTGCAAGCTTTGAAAACCTTCCTCACTGTCCACTACACCTCCAATCTTTGTATCATCAGCAAACTTGCTGATCCAATTTACCACATTATCATCCAGATCATTGATATAGATGACAAACAACAATGGACCCAACACCGATCCCTGTGGCACACCATTAGTCACAGGCCTCCACTCAGAGAAGCAATCCTCCACAACCACTCTCTGACTTCTTCCATTGAGCTAGAGTCTTATCCAATTTACTACCTCCCCATGTATACCTAGCGACTGAACCTTCCTAACTAACCTCCCATGAGGGACCTTGTCAAAGGCCTTGCTGAAATCCAGGTAGACAACATCCACCGCCTTCCCTTCATCCACTTTCCTGGAAACCTCCTCGAAAAACTCTAATAGATTGGTCAAACATGACCTACCACGCACAAAGCCATGTTGACTCTCCCTAATAAGTCCCTGTCTATCCAAATATTTGTAGAAATATTTGTATATAGGGGAGGTCATTAAGCCCTTCAAACCTAGCTATTCCATCATTTAATTCGATCATGGATGATTCATGCTCAACTTCATTTACCCATCTTTTCCCCCACATCCGTTGATGCCCAGACCAATGTCAATTTATCAACCTCAGCCTGGAATGTATAAATAAGTCCAGAAGTCATAGCCTTTTGGGGAAGACAGTTTCAATAGCTATGTGAAACAGTATCCATTTTGTTTTGGATCCCACTGGAGGAAATTGTTTCAATGGGTGGAATTTAATGCCCTCCCCCGTGGTATGTTTGGTGCCAGGGGAGCATTTAATTGAGCAGGATGATGGCAAGTTGGGTCTCAGCTGCTTTTTTGACCCAGCCCTGATTAAGTCTGTGGCAGGGAGGCTGTCCCCTTCCTGCTCCACCATCAATGGAGGCCCTTTCAGTGGGCAACTGATGCCAATTAAAGGCCTCATCCCGCCACTCCTGGCATTCACCCACCAGCACACAGGATGGGAAGCTCTAAAAGCAAACCCTGTCGGAGTTGTTTGAGGTCTTCCAGCTGGGTATAACATTCAAAGGCACGCAGATTGAGGCACCCTTCATTGGGATGGTGGGGGACCACTGAGAGGCATTCCTCTGCCCTGGATACTGACACAACTCTGACCTTGCCCTCCCCTCTGTGACCCCTTCCCACAATCCCCCTTCCCATCGCCCACCACCTGTGGCCTGGTTCCCTCTGTATTCCAGAGCCTAGGGTGGGCCTGTTGTCGACAGAGCCACCACTCCTCTGAAGCACTGCTGAGCAACGAGGAGCTGTCACTGTCTGATCAGCCAACAGCTCTTAGCAAGTGGGGCTTCCATTACCAGCGTCCTTAATCCCAAGAAAGGCCTCCCACTGCCCAGTTAAGTGGCTGATTGGCACTTAATGTGATAGACCTTCCTGAAAAGTGGTGACACAGTGCTCTTGCCGGTTATGCATTGGTGGACAAGACATCTGTGGCTTCCATTAAAAATATTGCTCTTTGTATCTACTCGATCAAATCTCTATCATTTAAACATTTCTCAAAAGCTGTTCTTCAACAGCTAATTGACTCAATACATCATTTCAAGTGGACAAAGAATAAATATCTACAACTGTCTCTCGGAAACGATCAGTTCATTATGCACATCAAAGTTGAGCAATTGGCTTGTTCTAAAAGGTACCAGTCTATCACCCTATTAACTGGTTTGGGGTCAAACTGGATTTGCCATTAAGTGAAGCTGATTGATTCTAACAGGTTGCAGCCCCACTTTCCAATTGATCAAAATGATAGAAACAACAATCTCCAATTTTAGTGATTAAGAAGAAACAATTTTTCTTGTGAAATACTAACAAGCTAACATAGGAGTTAAAACTTGACTGTCCGTTTAAAAGACTGATAGTTAACAGGTCTGAGACACTTGATGAATGACAAAGTCAGTAGTGACTTGAAGTTAGTGTCAAGAATGGGATATAAATTGTGTCGTCTTAGCTTTTTATTCTGCACTTTACTGTATACCACTTCAGAAAAGTAATCAAAGGTGAATAACTAAGTGATGAGGTCATAAACACTCATTAGATATGATTGACACAATAACTGTTTCAGAAAAGTTAAGAGTTGGCATTATTTAATTAAGACTAGCGAGAACAATTAATGTAATATATCATAGAATCCCTACAGTGCAAGAGTAGATGTGCAGATTAGATTTACCAAGCTAACCTGTACATCTTTGGACTGTGGGAGGAAACCGGAGCACCCAAAGGAAACCCATGCAGACATGGGGAGAATATGCAAACTCCACACAGACAGTGACCCAAGGCCAGAATTGCACCCGGGTCCCTGGCGCTGTGAGATAGCAATGCTAACCATGCTGCCACCGTGCTGTCCTTGTATACATTACCTGAACAATGCAGATTATACAGGTTACTACTGCAAGCATGAAACTCTAGCATGGAACTCATGAAACTTGAACTTGAGAGAAAATGTTTAACAATCACAATTTTATTATGAAGTTGAGTTATGAGGGGAAACTGTGAACAGTATGCACAATACAGTATAAATTAGCAATGAACACTACACTGAAGTGAAGATTGTAGCCAAATTCTGAAACTTTCTCTTTCTTTTGTCAGAAGATGATGTGGTGTATTTTGAGCATAAAAAAGCAGGGAGAATTGTAGGGATAGAGACAGAATAGACTCGAGGGGCTGAATGACCTACTCCTGGTTTATATGTTCGCTATATTTTCTACCCATGTTATTCGTTGAAAACGGGATGGCTGCACAGTTAAAATCTCTTCCGCAGACCTATTGCTCTGCTCCCATTTGCTGCTTTTTTACCTGAGACCTTTTGTGTATTCGGCTGAGTCACTTTCCTGGCTCAGGCAGGAGTCTCATTATTACATGCAGCTTTGTGTCCAGTGGGATCATTAGGATTCTGTTGGCAGTATAACTGTTTGCTGGCCTTGCTCAGTGAAACCTCTTTGCCATAAAGCTCAGGTTTAAACTTATCCTTTTTGGAATCAGAGTGTACAGACTGCTTCCCAAGACCACACAGAGAAAATATGGCTCCTTACCATTCAGTCACTTCCCTCCACACTCCCAACGCCTTGCCAAAACCATCTCCTTGCAATGGGCTTTCCTGCCCATGGGCAGGTGAATTATATGTGGCATGACCACTGTTCATTTAAAGAACTCACATGATTCTGCCGTATGTTCTTGGAGGCAGTGATCAGGTTTTTCTGTTCTGGTGGCTGAATTTAATGGAAGACTTGATCACAGCAAATAATGAAGAATTGGGCAGGGTTGGTGACTACCCAGAAGGGAACCCAACTGATTGTTGCTCTATTAATTTAAATTGTTGGCATTTTTAAATGTACGTAACCCCTCTTGCCTGACTTCTCTCTGGTTTAATAGGAATATTAAATAGGAATATTGCTCATTATGTCATTGTCTCATAAATCATTTAACATTCTTTGAAAAGGTAAGTAAATTAATGGATTAGACTGAATAAGTTTATTGAGAAGACATGATAGAACAATCAGTTCATTATGAAGCACAAACCCTGGGACCACATGGAGGTTAATGGTTCTCTTGGGCAAAACCTCTTTTTAAGGTATTTGGACCATTAAAAAATTTTGCCATATAAGATAATGTTGGACAGGAATTGATAAGTTAGTTTAAAGATTAAGTTAGAAGAGTGTGTTTTGTTGGATCTCATGAATAACATTTAAGAAGCTATGAATTTTTTGCAGCATGCAAATGAAGTAGGCCATTTTCCAAAAGCCATATTTTTATTATCTCATCAATATTCACCTCATTAAACATATTCATTTATTGGACTGATTGGCACCATTCATAACGTGCCCACAATGCAGAGGGGAACACCCGAATGGACATTTGTTTAAATCCCCCTCTGCACAGCTGAGAGATCTTTAATTTCAAAGCTGACAAAAGATCCTTATTCTGCCCAGCAACAGCACGAAGCTGCATTTTAAACCGGCCTTTGGCTAAAAGATCGGGATATCTGTGAGTCAAGACCTGGAGTGGGTTATATGGCATAACCGGACTGTCAATAAAATATTACAGGAATAAAATGGCCAAGGCAGGCAGAGAAACTTAATAAACCAGGATAAAAAGAATAAAAGATTAGATTAAACACCCCTACACACAGCAGGACAAAATGACATTAACACCTAATCTCGCAAGCATAGAATACAGACACAAAACAGTAGAGATCGATTTAGATAAGGGGATACATCGAGAGGATAATGGGAAACACATTAAAACACCGGGGCAAGAACAGGCAGTCCCATTAACACGGACACACACCATACAGATGCAAATTGACAAGCCTCCCAGGGAACTTCCTGACCAGACAGGCCACTTTATAAGTATTGTAAAAATGTATGAGCAAATGTTCCCGCTCGAATTTGGATCCCTATAAAATCCAGAGCAAATGTATAACCATTGAGATCAACGTGGCCAAGCACTGTTTCTAAGCTGGCTACAGGGGTCTCCCTGCGTACCCAGTAATTGTACAATAAAGAAAAACTCTTTGAACCTTGCCTTGCGACTCGACTCCCTTGAATGCACTGGTACAAGGGATTTTTCCCTACAACACAAAGAAGCCCATCATCATAGGAACATAGAATGGTTACAGAATAGACAGAGACTTTGCTAGTTGAAAGAATGACCCTGCTACTCTCACAACTTGCCCTTTTTCTGTAATCTTATATTTTTCTCCTGAAGATTCTTATCCATTTTCTTTTTAAAAGCCATTATTGAACCTGCTTCCACGACCTTCCAGGCAAAGCCTTCCAGACCATGACTATTCGCTGCATAAAAAGTTCTTCCTAATGTCTTCTTTGATTCATTTGCCAATCACCTTAAGCTAGCGTTCTCTGCTTCTTGTCCCATGTTAAAAAATTTTGGTTGCACAGTACAAAAATCCATATAGAGATGAGAGTTACTGTTTGCTTTACAGTGAAATGTCTCATTACACCAGATTAAAGTCCAACAGATTTATTTGGATCACGAGCTTTCGGAGCAGCACTCTGAATGCTCGTGATTCCAAATAAACCAGTTGGACTGGTGTTCTGAGACTTCTTACTGTGCCCACTCCAGTCCAACACCTGCATCTCCACATGTTTGTTTTACATGCAGAGCACAATCTTTCCATGTAGGGACACACCCATGCATCCAATTTCAGAAAGCCAAGCCATGGGTTGGCAGAGTCATGACTTAGAAACTCCCAATGTCAGCACTGTATTGTCCTGAACTTAAACCTTCATGCAGATTTCCGGTATCTAATGTTCCCATTATTTGTCCATTCGGAACCACTTTACACTTCAGACCTGCACGATTATCTAGAATTCTGACCTCCACTGATAAGTCTACTCTTCGTTAGAAATTGGGAATGTGATCTTTAGAAGAGGATTAAATTGATGTTGTAAGTTTGTTTGACTAGAAACAACTGGAATGTGCATTTTGAAATCTGACAATTGCCTCAGGTGCAGGGAACAGATAACCCAGGAGATGGATATGGCCAAATGATGCTTCTGCAATAGTGCAAGAGTAACTGGTGTATGTCTAAACAAACAGCTATATTGAAAGATGTGTTAGAATTGTCTTTTAACCTTATTTTTAAAAAGCTCATGGCTTGAATGCATAAGTTAACATTTATGTGAAAATAGAATAGGAAGTGTTTTTGTAAACACATCATTCTGTGGTAAAATAATTTGATAAGGAAGCAGAACAGTCAGACTGGATGACAGGCCTATGAACAGCTCCAAGCATAACAACTGATAACATACAGAAACAAACAATGAGGATATTGATTGAGTGAGTTTAAAAGCCGCTGTGTCTCTGCAGAACTGTGAAAACAGTCAGAGAAACAGCACAGGGTTGATTGTGGGGAAACCATCCTTAGTTTTGTCTAAAGGCATGATAAGGATAGTCTTTCTCCATGGTTTGAACAAAGAACACCACATATAATTTGGTCCCTTGTACATAAGGGGAGCCTCTATAGGAAACTGTGGCTTTGTCCATAATGAATCCCACACCCACTCACAACAGCGGGAATACTGGGCAAGGTTTGGAAGGACTCCAGTTGCAATAGGCGGTGAGGAATAGGACTCTCAAGGGCAGATGCATGTTAACTTGGGGTTTAAAAGCCTTGGTTAAATAAGAAGACTTCAAGAAGGAATGAGGCATTGAGAAGAAAAGACAGAAGAGCTATTCACACATGCCAACTTTCATGTCAGATCTGGACCCATAATTGCTACTTGTCAGGGCCATATGTTTTTATTGTATAACTCGTGTGTTATATCCAGTCTTCAACTCTGATTACACTCAATAGACTCACCATGTTAGCTGCCATCAATTCTTGTTTCAAAGAATTAACAAGATAACACCTTTCAAGTTTGATTTGTGAACCAGCTTCACTGGTCAAGAATTAACAGTCCCCTGGGGTGCTATAGTTCTGTCTAGTTAAGGTATCAGGTTACAAAGTCTGCCAAAGCTTTCAAACTTCCATTGACAGGTATGTAATCTTGAAACCATCCTCACCACAGAGAGACACACCAAGGGGGATAATCATTAGCTGTTCACTACTCTGCTGCGAAGCACTGATTTCAGCTTCACTGGGTGGACAGCAAGAACTAGGAGTTCCTCACAAGTGATATAATGAGCAATGCATTGTCACCATTTTCCTGACTGCAGAATGTTCACCATGCCCCATTGAATGGCAACACTCTGCAATCCAATGATTCTGGGGACCAATCCTGGATAGGTAAATAGCAAATTGTCTAAGCAATCCCAGCCTAGTAGCTGCTATGTCAATACCAAGTGCTTTTCCTTCAGCCCTATGATAAGCATTGGCTTTTGCACATTTAAAAGACTAGGTAGGCAGCTTGTGATATGCCAGCTGTGCTGATCCAATATCATGTACTGGGCTTTCTCACTACCAACTGCTAAATCCAGGTTCTCATGTGAGGAGCTTTAACAAACATTGTGCCCACGGTGACAATGACATTCTTTCCATGGTGAAAAGAGCTGCTGTTGAAGCTTTGTGCCTTATTCATTGGGACATGGTGTACATCCATGCCAGCAATAGGCCTGTTAATGTATCCCACATCCTTCTCTAACTGTAAGCCTTTCCCCTTTTTTATACAGGCGCCACCCCTCTCCCCTTTGTCAACCTAATTTTCAATCTCAAGCACAGGCTAGCTCCTCCCCATATCATGCCTTTGTAGAGTGTTTCCAATTGTGTGAGGGTCATTCAGCCTTAGTGGTCACGACCAAACTCACTCATTTACAGTCAAAGACCTGGGGTTACATTTCTGAACCACACTGAAAGATGATGAATAATGCAATCAACACAGGTTTCATGTTTGAATAATAAGAGTATGTTTATTACGTACAACAAATCTAAATATGGCACAACTGATGCTAATAGTTCTTATGTGGCTAATAACAATACAGATTACTTCCCCATGGACTTCACTGAACTAAGCCCCTCCGGATTCCCTTACTCGCTCTTGTTAAAATTACCTAAGGTTTGGTGGGGAGATGTGGGGCAGCTCTCCACATGGCGATGGACTGAGCATTCCACAGGCTACAGATGAAACTTTCACCCCATCGTGCCCTCACTGGTCAAGGTCCTCAGGGCCATACCTGTTCCTTGGAATATGTGACTTCCTTCAGTCTTGGTTGTAGAGGGAGAGAGAGGGAAAGCCAGACACTGCTCTGATATACTCATCTTCTCGAGCTGTATGCCTTGTGTTCCTTCCCTTTGTCCGACATCATGGTTCAACCCGTTCCTCCAGGAATACCGTTTACTGACTGATCTACCCATCCAGCAAAAACAAAACCAATAATTGCATTGATTGGTTCCCGGACAGAAAGCTTTGTTCAAATGTGTATTGTTTTTCTTGCCCTCATCTAGCTAATATTGCGGAACAACGGGAACTCCTGATCCTGAATATTAAATGATGTGTGAACTGCCTTCCGATGGGCTCTATCGTCACCTTAATCACATTAGACCGGTGGGTGTCATTGTCTCTCTGGCCAATATGGAGCCAGCGATTAGGTGATAAAAGTCTTTATTGGGTGAGGTTGGCTTTGGTTTGGCATTTGAAAAGTTTTGCCGTTTCTGGTCTTGGGACATTTGTTATAAATAGGGTCCATTTTCCCAAAACCCGGATATTGCCTGCCATAGAGGAGAGGCGATGGTCTAGTGATATTATTGCCAGACTATTAATCCAGAAACTCAGCTAATGTTCTGGGGACCTGGGTTTGAATCCTGCCATAGCAGATGGTGGAAATTGAGTTCAATAAAAAATATCTGGAATTAAGAATCTACTGATGACCATGAAACCGTTGTCGAAAAAACCCTGGTTCACTAATGTCGTTTAGGGAAGGAAATCTGCCATCGTTAGCCGGCCTGACTCCAGAGCCACAGCAATGTGGTTGACTCTCTACTGCCCTCTGAACTAGGGGTGGGCAATAAATGCTGGCCAGCCAGGAACACAGTAAGAAGTCTCACAACACCAGGTTAAAGTCCAACAGGTTTATTTGGTCGCAAATGCCATAAGCTTTCGGGGCACTGCTCCTTCATCAGATGGAGTGGAAATTCCACTCCATTTCCACTCCATCTGACGAAGGAGCAGTGCTCCGAAATCTTATGGTATTTGCGACCAAATAAACCTGTTGGACTTTAACCTGGTGTTGTGAGACATCTTACTGTGTTCACCCCAGTCCAACGCCGGCATCTCCACATCATGACAGCCAGGAACACCCATGACCCACAAATGAATACATTTTTTAAAAAAACTTGGATTAAAAATGGTGACCTGTCACCTTTCAAAATGAGTGAGTTGTCCTTAGAGGCATAGAAAGTGGGGGTGGAATGGTGGCACAGTGGTTAGCACTGCTGCCTCACAGCGCCAGGGACCCAGGTTCGATTCACAGCTTGGGTGACTATCCGTGTGTACATTCTCCTCGTTTCTGCGTGGGTTTCTTCCGGGTGCTCCGGCTTCTTTCCACAGTCCAAAAATGTGCGGGTTAGGTTGATTGGCCATGCTAAATTGTTCCTTAGTGTCAGGGGGATTAGTAGGGTAAATATGTGGGGTTGCGGGGATAGGAGCCAGGTGGGGATTGCTGTCAGTGCAGGTTCGATGGGCCAAATGGCCTCCTTCTGCACTGTGGGGATTCTATGATTCTATGCCCCCAGAAGCTTCACTAAATAGTGGGGGATGCACGTAAACATGCAGCTTCCATTTCGGGTCCAAAAACATGTTTATAGTAATCTCTGCCACATAATACCATGGATCAATGAAGGAATATAGAGTCTTTTAAATCACAATTTAACTTAATTTATAAATTTAGACATACTTGGAAACAAATTCATACTGAGCCAATAATTAGCTCTTACCTAGATAGCTGATGGTGGTCTTGGGCAGTTTGACTTGGTCACCAATACATAAGTAAGTGACTTGCAAAGACAAATGAAGAGAAATATCGGTTGCATTTCACTTGTGCTAGGAGCTTGCCTTGCGCTTATGTAAGTGGCTTCAAATGGAGATGACTAATTTGGGGGGGAGGGCCTGTGTCTGAACGTCTCTGGCCAACATCAGTTCTGTATTTTCACACCTGAAATATGCTGCGTTGAGCTTTGAATGTGTTTACAATTTTAGGAGAAATAGCAAAGAGAAAAGCTCCAGGCACACATCTGTGATGCTGCGACACATTGCAACCAGAGGAATATTCATCCTCGGCCGACTATTATACAAAATGCAATCCTGCTTTGCTTCATTTTGATCCTATATTGTGGTGCAAAAAAATCCACATGTAAGCAATTACTTCAGCAGCATTGTTTGAATTAGTGCAGGTATAAAACAAAACCACAAAACATTTGCACTTTAGTGTTGGCAATACTTCCACTGGCTGCCTCCAGGAGTTTACAGGAAAGATTAAGAAAAACAGTTTTTTTTCTCCTCAGGAAAATAGAAATACTTATGGATATAATTAAGGAAAACTATTCAAGTTCTTTTGCTTTATTGAGTCCCAATATGCCCAATGTTAAGAGAAAACAAACAAAAGAAGCTCGCAAGTCTCGCAAAAGTACCAGAAAGCAGATGAAGAGATGTTTTTTAAAGTTATGTCCTGTCTGAAAACAAAACCTTCAAGGATAGGAATAATAATTGAAATAACTTTCAATTACAACCAATTGTTTCAAAGAGGCTGTAGATAGAAAGAAAACTGGTTGGTAGACAGGAAACATAGAGGAGGAATAAACAAGCCTTTTTTCCAAATGGCAGGCAGTGGCAAGTGAGGTACCACAGGGATCAGTGCTGGGACACCAGCTATATATATATATAGATATATATGTTAATGATTTAATGAGGGAACTAAATGTAATTTCTCCAAATTTGCAGATGACACAAAGCTAGGTGGGAGGGTGAGCTGTGAGGAGGATGCAGAGATCCTTCAATGTGATTTGGACAAATTGAGTGAGTGGGCAAATGAATGGCAGATGCAGTATAATTTGGATAAATATGAGGTTATTCACGTTGGTAGCAAAAATGGAAAGGCAGATTGCTATGTGAATGGCCATAAATTAGGAGAGAGGAATGTGCATTGAGACATGGGTGTCCTCATACACCAGTCACTTGAGATAAGCATACAGTGTAGCAGGCAGTAAAAAAGGGAGATGGTATTTCTCAGGGATCAGTACTGGGACCTTTGCTGTTTGTAATATATATAAATGATTTGGAGGAAAATGTAACTGGATTGATTAGTAAAATTGCAGATGACACAAAGGCTGGTGGATTTGCGGATAGCGAAGAGGACCATCAGAGGATACAGCAGGATATAGATCAGTTGGAGACTTGGGTGGAGAGATGGCAGATGGAGTTTAATCCGGACAAATGTGAGGTAACACATTTTGGAAGGTCTAATAGAGATAGGAAATATACAGTAAATGGCAGAACCGTTAAGAGTATTGATAGGCAAAGGAATCTGGGTGTACAGGTACACAGGTCACTGAAAGTGGCAACGCAGGTGGAGAAGGTAGTCAAGAAGGCATACAGCATGCTTGCCTTCATTGGCCGGGGTATTGAGTTTAAAAATTGGCAAGTCACGTTGCAGCTTTATAGAACCTTAGTTAGGCCGCACATGGAATATAGTGTTCAATTCTGGTCGCCACACTACCAGAACGATGTGGAGGCTTTGGAGAGGGTACAGAAAATATTTACCATGATGTTGCCTGGCATGGAGGGCATTAGCTATGAGGAGCGGTTGGAGAAATTTGGTTTGTTCTCACTGGATCGACGGAGGTTGAGGGGAGACCTGATAGAAGTCTACAAGATTATGAGAGGCATGGACAGAGTGGATAGTCAGAAGCTTGTTCCCAGGGTGGGAGAGTCAATTACTAGGGGGCATAGGTTTAAGGTGCGAGGGGCAAGGTTTAAAGGAGGTGTACGAGGCAGATTTTTTACACAGAGAGTAGTGGGTGCCTGGAACTCATTGCTGGGGGGAGGTAGTGGAAGCAGATATGGTAGTGACTTTTAAGGGGACAAGTACATGAATCGGATGGAAATAGAGGGATACGGTCCCCGGAAGGGTTGGGGGTTTTAGTTAAGTCGGGCAGCATGGTCGGTGCAGGCTTGGAGGGCCGAAGGGCCTGTTCCTGTGCTGTAATTTTCTTTGTTCGTTGTATGTTGGCGAGAGGATTTGAGTGCAGGAGCAGGGATACCTTAACTGCAATTATACAGGGCCTTGGTGAGGCCACACCTGGAATATTGTGTGTAGTTTTGGTCTCCTTATCTGAGAAAGGATGCAGAGATGGTTTACCAGACTGATTCCTGGAATGGCAGAACTGACATATGATAAGAGATTGAGTCAGTTAGAATTGTATTCTCTGGAGTTCAGACGAATGAGGGGGGATCTCATAGAAACCTATAAAATTCTAACAGAACTAGGCAGGGTAGTTACAAGAAAGATGTTTTGATGGTGGGGTGTCCAGAACCGTGGGTCACAGTCTGAGGATGCATGGTACATCATTCAGGACAGAACTGAGGAGAAATATCTTCACCCGGAGAATGGTCAGCCTGTGGAATTTATTACCACAGAAAGTAGTTGAGAAGTTAGATCTGGCACTTTAGGCACTTATTTCCCTCCCATCAATGTGAAGGGGTTGAAGAAGTATTTTAAGGAGCGTGACTTGCCAATTCCTGAGACTCAATGAAGTGAGATGTTTCCTCTGGGAGAACAACTGGCTTCCAGCAAGGACACATTCGTTGTACATCAGGACTGCAGACATGTCATCTAATACACTGATTAATGTACAACTGATGGATGAAACATGACCACAATTATCAACGATTTGACTACTAATTTTATGGAGATAAAAAATATGGGGGAGAAGACGGGATCAGATGATTGAGTTGGATGATCAGCCATGATCATACTGAATGGCAGAGCAGTCTCAAAGGGCAGAATAGCTCCAGTTCCTATTTTCTATATTTCTATGTTTCTAAGTTGAGGCATTATGGACAGGTTGATTTTCTTGTGTGCATTGTGAGCCTGTCAAATTCCAGACAACCGCAGCACAGAACATGAATGATTCTCTTCTCTAGGTTGTATCACACACTCTGTAACATTTCAAAAGCATTTCTTCCTTGCAATCATACAAACAATTAGGGAGGCTAAGCGCAACTCCGAAATTAAATTATCAAGGAATATTAAGCAAAATCGTAAAATATTCTTCAGACGCATAATTTTAAAAATAGCTAAGTTGAAATGGGAATAAGACCATTAGGGGATGATTATGATAATACAGAGAAATTGCAGAAATATTAAATAATTATTTCACTTCAATATTTACTGGGGAGGCAGATGAAGTGGACGTAACATCAGAGGTGAAATTAGAAGTGATTGACTGCATATAAAATAAAAAGAGAAGGAATATTAAATACATTTACCAAACTCAAAGAGGCTAAAATTCCTTGTCCAAATAAATTGCATCCATGTATTCTGAAAAAAAATCAAGGGAAGAGATGATGGCCGGAATTTTACCGCTCCGTCCGCCACAGGAACCGAGCAGCCGAGGGACGAACAGTGGGAAGGCCCGTTGAGCTTGGGGCGGGATTTTACGGTTTTGGGACAAGCAAAGCCCAGTAAACTTAATATTACACACATGGGTGGCATGGTGACATAGTGGTCAGCAGTATTGCTTCACAGGTCCAGGGACTCGGGTTCAATTCTGGCCTTGGGTGACTGTCTGTGTTCAGCCATGAGCTCAGCCATGATCGTATTGAATGGCAAGGCAGGCTTGAAGGGCCTTGTGGCCTGCTCCTGTTTCTATTTCTTGTATTCTTGTGTTGTTCTCATGTGGAGTTTGCACATTCTGCCTGTGTCTATGTGGGTTTCCTCCGGCTGCTCCGGTTTCCTCCCACAATCCAAAGATGTGCAGGTTAGGTGGATTGGCCATGCTCCTTAGTGTCCCAAAGATGTAATAACTCATTTGAAAAAGGTGTAGGGCCAAAGGGCTGCTGGGTAATTAATTTTTTGCGTGTATTTAAGAAGAGAGAGAAAACATTCACAGGGAACTATAGACCAATCAGCTTGACATAGAAATTAGTCAAATAAATGGAATCCTGACTCAAGGAGAAAATCGAAAAATCATCCCGAAACCAAACTTATTATAATGAACAGCCAAACATAGATTTCAAAAGGGAAAGTCTTTCACTTGACCAACCTCATTCAATTCTTTGTAAAGGGAACACAGAGAACGGACAAGTCTACTGCTATTACATTGTAGTAGATGTAATATATCTAGATTTCTAGTGGTCTTTCATTAAGGTAGCACACAATAGACTAATTAATAAGGCAAGAGAATGCAGTGTCAAGAGACAAGTAGCATAGTGGACAGCTAACTACTTGAAAATAAGAAAGCAGGGATTAGATGTAAAGGGTATTTAATTTGATTGGATTTATTATTGTCACATGTATTAGCATACAGTGAAAAGTATTGTTTCCTGCGCACTATGCAGACAAAGCATACCATCTATAGAGAAGGGGAGAGTGGAGAATGTAACGAGAGTAAAAGATAGAATTGGAAGGTATGCTGGGCACAGCTTGCAAGAAGTCACTTCGGTCTGGCGCCATCTTGGATCACAATTATAATTATTACAATTCCCAAGGGGAATCATAAACCAAAATAGCCAAATTTATGGAATGATACACAAATGAAGAAATCGTCAACAGGATTCCACTTTCTGCAATTTTTGCTTTAACATGAATCAGAACCAATGTGAATTAAACATGAACTGAAAGATAAATGATAGCTCACATATAAAGGTGAATATCAACTGAAGTAATTAATAAAACAACCATATATCTTACATAACCACAAACATGTGGTCAATCAGAAACCTTCGAGCTACTGCTGCAGTAAAAGGAAGGTGACTGACAGCATGTGTGTGTGTGTTGAAAGTTTTGAGGATGTGACTTGAGGTAGTGGTCAAAGCTCTGGCTCTCAGCACCTCGCCTTAGAAAAGGTCCAATTGGCCTCGGGAGGAATGCATTGCAAATTCACCAGAGTGTTGCCAAATGTTACATTATTAGGACAGATCACATAAACATTAGGATTTCAATTGAACTGAATAAGGGACAGAGTATGTAACAGGCAGATCCTGTGCCCAAGATGAGATTCTAACCCTATGGATTTGCTATTGGGGAAACAGGCTGCAGCCTGAATCCCGGAAGTGGTGCATGAGTTTTTTTTATTGATTTATGGAACATGGGCATCGCTGGCTGGCCAGCATTTATTGCCCACCCCTAGTTGCTCAGGGGCAGTCAACCACATTGCTGTGGCTCTGGAGTCACATGTAGGCCAGACCAGGTAATGACAGCAGACTTCCTTCCCAGATGGGTTTTTCCGACAATCGACAATGGTCGGTTCTTAATTCCAGATTTCTTTTATTGAATTCAAATTCCACCATCTGCTGTAATGTAAAGCCAGGTCTCCAGAACATTAGGTGAGTTTCTGGATTAACAGTCGAGCGATAATACCACTAGGCCATCGCTTCCCCTTGAGTCTGAAGGAGCTTCAGATCATCGCCTTTGATCTGATTATTACATTTTCTAAATGGCATGGAATTATTTTTCAGGAAAGGAAGGAGATAAGGATGGGTGGGCACATCTGCCTGAAATATGCTTTAAAGAGATCTTTACATTATGAATACTGTGTAACTTTACTTTATATTAATCCTTAATCAGACATATGCAAACATGATACTCATAATTCAGCATAACTTTGTTGCTAAGGAAATAAAACTAGCAAAAGAGCTTCAGAGATATAGATAACTTAAGCAGGAAGGAAATGAGTTAGCATGGGAATTAGACTCGAATAGCTTAAGGAAAATTACTACAATCTTTTAAAAAATATATCTATACATATTTTAACTAAATATTAGCGGAGGTTATTTATGGATTATTCCTGTATTTCTAATCTCCAAAGGGTGACTGAACATTAGCATTTCAGCCAGCGTTTGAAGAACACTTAAAGGATGTGACTTTTTGCCTCTTTAGTGCAAATATTTGGAAACTGCTGCCATGGAAATACATTCCAGTGCAGATAAATCTGTGTCATAATGTTCACTGTATGCATGGCTGCTGTGGTGTTTAATTGGTAAATACTGGCGGTGAGGCAAAGTGCTCTTTGAAGTCTATTAAATATTGTGCAGAATGTTAAAGTAAGGAATAGAGAGGGCTGTTAGTTCCATAGAGCCAAATATCAAGTCAACATTTCTATCATTAGTTCAATCCTTTTAGTTTTTATGAAGTTACATGAGAAATGTCAAAAAAAGACATCTGACGTGCAAACTGTCCACTGTGATATTTTTATGAGCAACAGAAAAATGACCAATGAAGTTAAATTGGATGGCCCTGGAAAACTCACGTGGGCATCGTTACATATGATTAACTGTGCTTCATGGATGTGAATGTCACCAGAGGGCCTTAGGCTGCTTTCTCCCTTTGTGAGAAATAGAGCTAACTGGTGGTGAGTTTAATCTGAGGGGCATCACACCTCAGGTCATGAATAACCTCAGCCAGCACGGGAATTGAACCTACGCTGTTGGCATCACTCCAAACCAGCTATCCAACCTACTGAGCTAACCAAACCCTGGTCAGATATAATGCAGATGGGATTGCATCTTGTTGCTGCCTGTTTTATACATAATTTCTGCATGCGGCCAGTACGAATCATGTTGTTGATTTGCTGTGTCCATCAGCAGGCCACCCAAAATATATACTAGCCCTCACTATTGAATGCCAATCCTCACTATTGAAAGCCAACCCTCACTATTTAAAACTAGCCCTCATTATTTAAAAAAAGCCCTCACTATTTAAAATTAACCCTCACTATTGAAAGCTAGCCTTCACTATAGAAAACTAGTCCTCACTATTTAAAGCTAGCCCTCATTATTTAAAAAAACCCTCACTATTTAAAGCCAGCCCTCGCTATCAAAAGCTAGCCTTCACTATAGCCTATCCCATCTGTTAACCCTTTATATTACACCCCACCCCTGTACATTATCCTACTTTTTAAACAACAACATGCAACTTTCTGTCACCCTCTTTCTACAACAAGATTCTACCTCATTCTAACTGCCCCCCTCCCTCCCCCCGCCCAGCCCCACCGCCACTGCTCCACAAAACAGAATAGGACAACACTTCTACATTCATGCTGTCAGTATTTCTGGAAAGAAGAGTGTAGTGTTCAGGATGACTGAACAGCAAGGACAATGAAGACTTTTCAATGAGAAATTGATCCAAAAGATAAAGCTGAAGATACTCGACCTTTGGACCCTCTGGAACTTGTTGCTGCCTCAAAGGACTCTACGAAGGATCTTCAATTCCTGGAAAGATTGACACAGCTGCATCATCCACAAGTGTATCAAAGACTGAAAATGCATTGAAGATCTGAGATTTCAGTGCACTTTAACAATGAAAGAAAAATGACCCACTTCCTGTAAGACTGTAAGGAACAGAAATGATTTCCCAAAGAAAATTCAGGAGAACTCCCTGCTTTCTGTAAGCTGTGGTCAGAGAACAACAGGCTGGATTTTCCATGACCCGGTCAGGTGTGTTTTCAGCAGGGGCACATAAAATAGGATAGGTGCCAACTTCACCAACTTCCCGCCCGTGCCTGAGCACACCCCCCCTAACACAGTAGTTGGGTGGATGCCAAGGTCTGTAGCCTGACCACCATATTTAAATAAATAATTAAAGATAAATTGAGCTTGTTAACAATAATGCTTTGCCCATGTAGAGGTCTGTTGGGGGGTGCAGCCCACCTGGGGGAAGCAACAGTGGCCGTGCCTCCGGCGCAGAGTCCGGCCCGGCAGTTCAGAAGGGTAGGGAAAGGGAGGATGAGCAAACTGACCACAGCACCAGGGTACAGGGAGCCGTGCAAGTGGGGGGAGAAAAAAGTAATGTAGTAGAAATTGGGGATAGTACACTTTTGGATGCTGTTGGGGGGGACGACTTAGCAGGGGTAAGCCATGGTGTACAGGTCACTGGCTCAGAGTCTGTCCTTGTTGCTCAGAAGGGAAGGGGGGAGAGGAGTAGAGGATTAGTCATTGGGGACTCCATAGTTAAAGGGACGGATAGGAGATTCTGCGGGAACGAGAGAGACTCGCGGTTGGTGTGTTGCCTCCCAGGAGCCAGAGTCCATGATGTCTCGGATCGTGTTTTCGAAATCCTTAAGTGGGAGGGGGACCAGCCCCAAGTTGTGGTTCACATAGGCACTCAAGACATAGGTAGGAAAAGGGATGGGGATGTAAGGCAGAAATTCAGGGAGTTGGGGTGGAAGTTTAGGGCTAGAACAAACAAAGTTGTTATCTCTGGTTTGGTACCCGTGCCACGTGATAGTGAGGAGAGGAATAGGGAGAGAGAGCCGTTGAACACGTGGTTACAGGGATGGTGCAGGAGGGAGGGTTTCAGATACCTGGACAATTGGGGCTCTTTCTGGGGTAGGTGGGACCTCTACAAACAGGATGGCCTGAACCAGAGGGGTACAAAGAACAAAGAACAAAGAACAATACAGCACAGGAACAGGCCCTTCGGCCCTCCAAGCCCGCGCCGCTCCCCGGTCCAGGATTGAATCCTGAATCCAGGATCCCCGCCCAATTTTCCAGCCTATCTACATACCAATATCCTATCCACCGAGCTGTCCCTCACAGCTACGATGCTTTGTTCATTACAACCTATTAACTTACCCCCACCCCCCCATTCCAGACCATGTGATCTCCAGGGAGAGGCGAAAACCCAGAGTGAAAAACCCCAGGGCCAATATGGGGAAAAAAAATCTGGGAAATTCCTCTCCGACCCCCTGAGGCGATCGAAACGAGTCCAGGAGATCACAATGGCCCTGATCACAAAATGCTTCCCAACCCTAGTCATTTCCACTTCCACGAACACCATATGAATTCCCTGCCCCCGAGACAGGTTCCCAACTATCCGAGCATACAAGATGATCAGAGGATTAGATAGGGTGGATAGTGAGAGCCTTTTTCCTCAGATGGTGATGGCTAGCACGAGGGGACATAGCTTTAAATTGAGGGGTGAGAGATATAGGACAGATGTTAGAGGTAGGTTCTTTACTCAGAGAGTAGTAAGGGCGTGGGATGCCCTGCCTGCAACAGTAGTGGACTCGTCAACATTAAGGGCATTAAGGGTACCAATATCTTGGGGGGGAAATTTGCTAATGCTCTTCGGGAGGGTTTAAACTAATTCAGCAGGGGGTTGGGTACCTGAATTGTAGCTCCAGTGTACAGGAGGTTGAGAGTAGTGAGGTCATGGATGAGGTTTCATGGTCACAGGAGTGTAGTGCAGACAGGAAGGTGGTGTGAAGTGTGTATACTTCAATGCCAGGAGCATCCGGAATAAGGTGGGTGAGCTTGCAGCATGGGTTGGTACCTGGGATTTCAATGTTGTGGCTATCTCGGAGACATGGATAGAGCAGGGACAGGAATGGTTGTTGCAGGTTCCAGGGTTTAGATGTTTCAGTAAGTGCAGGGAAGGTGGTAAAAGAGGGGGAAGTGTGGCATTGTTCGTCAAGGACAGTATTACGGTGGCAGAAAGGACGTTTGATGAGGACTCATCTACTGAGGTAGTATGGGCTGAGGTTAGAAACAGGAAAGGAGAGGTCACCCTGTTGGGAGTTTTTTATAGACCTCCGAAAAGTTCCAGAAATGTAGAGGAAAGGACTGCAAGGATGATTCTGGATAGGAGCGAAATTAACAGGGTAGTTGTTATGGGGGACTTTAACTTTACAAATATTGACTGGAAAAGCTATAGTTCGAGTACTTCAGAGGGGTCAGTTTTTGTCCAATGTGTGCAGGAAGGCTTCCTGACACAGTATGTAGATAGACCAACAAGAGGCGAGGCCACATTGGATTTGGTACTGGGTAATGAACCAGGCCAGGTGTTAGATTTTGAGGTAGGTGAGCACTTTGGTGATAGTGACCACAATTCAATTACGTTTACCTTAGCAATGGAAAGGGATAGGTACATACCGAAGGGCAAGAGTTATAGCTGGGGGAAAGGAAATTATGATGCGATTCGGCAAGATTTAGGTGGCATAGGTTGGGGAAGGAAACTGCAGGGGATGGGCACAATTGTAATGTGGAGCTTGTTCAAGGAACAGCTACTACGCGTCCTCAATAAATATGTACCTATCAGGCAGGGAGGAAGCAGTCGTGTGAGGGAACCGTGGTTTACTAAGGAGGTTGAATCTCTTGTGAAGAGGAAGAAGGAGACTTATGTTAAGATGAGACATGAAGGCTCAGTTAGGGCACTTGAGAGTTACAAGTTAGCCAGGAAGGACCTAAAGAAAGAGTTAAGAAGAGCCAGGAGGGGACATGAGAAGTCTTTGGCAGGTAGGATCAAGGAAAACCCAAAAGCTTTCTATAGGTATGTCAGGAGTAAAAGAATGACTAGGATAAGATTAGGGCCAGTCAAGGACAGTAGTGGGAAGTTGTGCGTGGAGTCTGAAGAGATAGGAGAGGCGCTAAATGAATATTTTTCGTCGGTATTCACACAGGAGAGAGACAATGTTGTCGAGGGGAGTACTGGGATGCAGGCTGTTGGACTGGACGGGATTGAGGTTCATGAGGAGGAGGTGTTAGCAATTCTGGAAAGGGTAAAAATAGATAAGTCCTCTGGGCCAGATGGGATTTATCCTAGGATTCTCTGGGAGGCTAGAGAGGAGATTGCAGAGCCTTTGGCTTTGATCCTTGTGTCGTCATTGTCTACAGGAACAGTGCCAGAAGACTGGAGGATAGCAAATGTTGTCCCCTTGTTCAAGAAGGGGAGTAGGGACAACCCTGGTAATTATAGACCGGTGAGCCTTACTTCTGTTGTGGGCAACGTTTTGGAAAGGATTACAAGAGATAGGATTTATAATCACCTAGAAAGGAATAATTTGATTAGGGATAGTCAGCACGGTTTTGTGAAGGGTAGATCGTGCTTCACAAACCTTATTGAGTTCTTTGAGAAGGTGACCAAAGAGGTGGATGAGGGTAAAGCGGTTGATGTGGTGTATATGGATTTCAGTAAAGCATTTGATAAGGTTCCCCATGGTAAGCTTTTGCAGAAAATATGGACACATGGGATTGAGGGTGATTTAGTGGTTTGGCTTAGGAATTGGCTAGCTATAAGAAAACAGAGGGTGGTGGTTGATGGGAAATATTCATCCTGGAGTTCAGTTACTAGTGGTGTACCGCAAGGATCTGTTTTGGGGCCACTGCTGTCTGTCATTTTTATAAATGGCCTGGATGTGGGCGTGGAAGGATGGATTAGTAAATTTGCGGATGACACTAAAGTTGGTGGAGTTGTAGACAGTGCGGAGGGAAGTGGCAGGTTACAGAGGGACATAGATAAGCTGCAGAGCTGGGCTGAGAGGTGGCAAATAGAGTTTAATGCGGAAAAGTGTGAGGTGATTCACTTTGGAAGGAGTAACAGGAATACAGAGTACTGGGCTAATGGTAAGATACTTGGTAGTGTGGATGAACAGAGGGATCTGGGTGTCCATGTGCATAGATCCCTGAAAGTTGACACCCTGGTTGATAGGGTTGTTAAGAAGGCATACGGCGTGTTAGCTTTTATTGGTCGAGGGATTGAGTTTCGGAGCCATGAGGTCATGCTGCAACTGTACAAAACTCTGGTGCGGCCGCACTTGGAGTATTGCGTACAGTTCTGGTCGCCGCATTACAGGAAAGATGTGGAAGTGTTGGAAAGGGTGCAGAGGAGATTTACCAGGATGTTGCCTGGTATGGTGGGAAAATCGTTTGAGGAAAGGCTGAGGGACTTGAGGTTGTTTTCGTTAGAGAGAAGAAGGTTAAGAGGTGACTTAATAGAGGCATACAAGATGATCAGAGGATTAGATAGGGTGGATAGTGAGAGCCTTTTTCCTCAGATGGTGATGGCTAGCACGAGGGGACATAGCTTTAAATTGAGGGGTGAGAGATATAGGACAGATGTTAGAGGTAGGTTCTTTACTCAGAGAGTAGTAAGGGCGTGGGATGCCCTGCCTGCAACAGTAGTGGACTCGTCAACATTAAGGGCATTTAAATGGTTATTGGATAAACATATGGATGATATTGGAATAGTGTAGATTAGAGGGGCTTTAGATTGGTTTCACTGGTTGGCGCAACATCGAGGGCTGAATGTTCTATGTTCTGTGTCATAATATGGTAAGAGTGGGCAGATTGTCTTTTTAAAAAATAGAACAATTTAAGAAGGTGGGAAGAAAGTGTGTTGGGGCGGGGGGGGGTACTATCTTTGGTGGGTTTCCTTTGGGCATTGTGGGGCAGTCCCTAAGATAGTACCCTTCTCTTTCTTCCTAACCGACTCCTCTGTAAAACCCACCACCCACACCCCTTCTCTGAACTACCTAATTTCTCTCTGCCCAACATTTACCTTGCTCCAGGATTCATAATCTTCCTCTTGGGTCCACTCATAGTCCTGGCAATGCCACTAACGTGCTCTTGGCACTGCCTGACAGTTAGAACTGCTGAGCAATCTGATTGGCTGCAATCCCATGCGCAGGACATCCTCCCCAGTATCGCGCCAAAGTCATACCAGCAGATTATTTAGAGTCATAGAGGTTTACAGCATGGAAACAGACCCTTCGGCCCAACTTGTCCATGCCACCCTTTATTTAAACCCCTAAGCTAATCCCAATTGCCTGCATTTGGCCCATATCCCTCTATACCCATGGTACCCATGTAACTATCTAAATGCTTTTTAAAAGACAACATTGTACCCACCTCTACTACTATCTCTGGCAGTTTGTTCCAGACACTCACCACCCTCTGTGTGAAAAGAATTGCCCCTCTGGACACTTTTGTATCTCTCCCCTCTCACCTTAAACCTATGCCCTCTAGTTTTAGACTCCCCTACCTTTGGGAAAAGATATTGACTGTCTAGCTGATCTGAGCCCTTCATTATTTTATAGACATCTATAAGATCACCCCTCAGCCTCCTACGCTCCAGAGAAAAAAGTCCCAGTCTATCCAGCCTCTCCTCATAACCCAAACCATCAAGTCCTGGTAGCATCGTAGTAAATCTTTTCTGCACTCTTTCTAGTTTAATAATATCCTTTCTATAATCGGGTGACCAGAACTGCACACAGTATTCCAAGTGTGGCCTTACCAATGTCTTGTACAACTTCAACAAGTCATCCCAATTCCTGTATCCAATGTTCTGACCGATGAAACCAAGCGTGCCGAATGCCTTCTTCACCACTCTGTCCACCTGTGACTCCACTTTCAAGGAGCTATGAACATGTATCCCTCAATCTCTTTGTTCTGTAACTCTCCCCAACGCCCCACCATTAATTAAGTCCTACCCTGGTTCAATCTATCAAAATGCATCACCTCGCATTTGTCTAAATTAAACTCCATCTGCTATTCGTCAGCCCACTGACCCAATTAATCAACATCCCGTTGCAATCGAAGATAACTTTCTTCACTGTCCACTATGCCACCAATCTTGATGTCATCTGCAAACTTATTACCCATGCCTCCTATATTCTCATCCAAATCATTAATATAAATGACAAATAACAGTGGATCCAGCACTGATCCCTGAGGCACACCGCTGGTCACAAGCCTCCAGTTTGAAAAACAACTCTCTACAACCACCCTCTGGCTTCTGTCAAGAAGCCAATTTTGTATCCATTTGGCTACTTCACCCTGGATCCCGTGAGATTTAACCTTATGCAACAACTTACCATACGGTGCCTTGTCAAAGGCCTTGCTAAAGTCCATGTAGACAACATCAACTGCACTGCCCTCATCTACCTTCTTGGTTACCCCTTCAAAAAACTCAATCAAATTTGTGAGACATGATTTTCCACTCACAAAGCCATGCTGACTATCCCTAATCAGTCCTTGCGTCTCTAAATGCCTGTAGATCCTGTCTCTCAAAATACCTTCCAACAACTTACCCACCACAGATGTGAGGTTCACTGGCCTGTAGTTACCAGGCTTTTCCCTGCAGTCCTTTTTAAACAAAGGCACAACATTTGCCACTCTCCATTTAGCCCACCCTGAGCATGTTACAGCTGTTGGATGGATTGCTGTAGAGTGACTTGGCTCCACACCAGCTATCATAGAATCATTGAATCCCTACAGTGCAGAAGGAGGCCATTCAGCCCATCGGTTCTGCACCAACCACAATCCCACCCAGGCCCTATTCCCGTAATCACACATATTTACCCTGCTAATCCCCTGACACTAGGGTCAATTTACCATGGCCAATCAACCTAACCTGCACATCTTTGGAGTGTGGGAGGAAACCGGAGCACCCAGAGGAAACACGCAGACACGGGGAGAATGTGCAAACTCCACACAGACAGTAACCCGAGGCCGGAATTGAATGCGGGTCCCTGGTGCTGTGAGGCAGCAGTGCTAACCACTGTGCCACCGTGCCACCCCTCTATGTTTTTGGGAGTGTGGGGGAAATGCCATCTGCTCCCATGAAAAATGTTGCCTCTCACTTCTCTTTGTACGTGGTCGCTCCGCCATGGACAATGGGAAGAATTGATGAGAACATGGAAACAAAAAAGCTTCATGTTCTATAATGAGGTACATTTCCTGTGGACAATCAACTCAGGGACAAGATTCTGCACTTCAGCAGTGCTAAAGATCCTGCTGCAGCTTCTGTGCTGAGCTCCAGCGCTGAGGGGAAGAAAGCTTCCAGCTGGGACTGAAGTTTGGGTGTCAATTGACTTTCACCCTGGGAAGGCACCAGCTCTTTCACAGCCTGATCCTCTCTCAACTCTAACCTGGACTCAGGTAAAGCACCCTCGGTGGAAAACTCTTCATGGATAACGAGACAAAGTAAACAATACATCAATAGATTCAGAGGAACGAAGATCTGAATGCTGCCCAGCCACTTAAAGCTCAGCTGAATGCTCTGAAAAGACAGCAGGGATTCATAAGCTGTATCCATCAACTGGAAAGACAAAACATCCTCTTGGACTTCAATCTTCAAGAGATCACTCATTACTACAACTGATTCTTCCTCCTCACTCTCCTGGAAGCACCAATCCAGATCCAGCAGCTCTTTTGGGGATGGTCACCCTCTGCTGCAGTGCCTTCTGTATCTGCCACCTTTGACCTTCTTGAAGAACTGAGAGATTGAAAGCTTGCTTGTCTGCCCTCGGTCTAGTGGCTGATTTCTCTGTGAAAGAAAGGAACCTACTGCTGAGTGTCTAAACTTGCAAAGGTGTGCGGGTTAGGTTGATTGGCCATTTCAAATTGCTCTTTCGTGTCAGGGGAACTAGCAGGGTAAATAAGAGGGGTTACGGGAATAGGGCCTGGGTGGGATTGTGGTCGGTGCAGACTCGATGGGCAGAATGCACTGTAGGGATTCTATGATTTTATAATTCCTCAGCTTCTGAAGACTGAATTCCCACTTCAGTTTCTGAATAAAAGGTTGAAGATTTTCACATGAAAGTCAATGAATTGTTTAAACGATGAGCATCATCTGGTTTTGCTATGATTCCTGAAAGCATGCCAACATCACCACTCAACAAGGAGATACATCGATTGTGAAGAGCATAGAGGAATTAACAATCCATTGCCTCTTGTAGCTAAGAGGAGCAATAATCTTAACATGTTGGGAAGGTCTATGCTGCTTGGACCTTGCAGCTTTATGTCTGATGGATGAATGGGTCATTGGCTGAAACCCACTGAGGTAATCTGCTAAGATGGGGGTGGCACAGTGGCACAGTGGTTAGCACTGCTGCCTCACAGCACCAGGGACCTGGGTTCAATTCCAGCCTCGGTCACTGTCTGTGTGGAATTTGCACTTTCTCCCCATGTCTGTGTGGGTTTCCTCCGGGTGCTCTGTTTTCCTCCCACAGTCCAAAGATGTGCGGGTTAGGTGGAGTGGCCATGCTTAATTGCGCCTAGTGTCGGGGGATTAGCAGGGTAAATGTGTGGGGTTACGGGAATAAGGCCTGGGTGGGAATGTGGCCGGTACAGATTCAATGAGCCCGATTTTACCATTGCATTGTGCCCGTTTTCGGGATCAAAAACTTGGTAAAGTAGGGCATGAAGCGAGTAGCGTGATCCATGCCCACCTCCGCGCTGGTTCCCCCTTTACCAAGGCCTGAAACTGGCCATGATTGGGACCGCGCCCATGCATTTAAATTGACTTAATGGGCTGCATGCCCAACTTTACTGGCACTTCCTCCTTTACCACCGCGTTCGCCCGTCCAGAATCGGCACAAAACAGACATGCTGTATAGAAGTCCGATTCAGGCGCACCAGTTAGTGAGGAGGTAGGTGTCGAGCATCCGACGGCTCTCTGCTTGAGATCTGTAGGGGTGGGAGGGGCTCCGCTGCCTGAGATCAGTGAAGGGGAAGAGGGGTCCACTGCCACTCTGCCTGAGATCGGTGGAAGGGAAGGGGGGGTCCGTACCACTCTGCCTGAGGTCAGTGGGGGGGGGGGGGGGGGCATGCGATCGTCTGGGTGGCGGGGGGGCGTGGAGGGATAATGGAGTCAGTGTTGTTGTGGGTTGGGGCAATGTCTCTGGGGGCCAGGGGCATTATCCAGCCCAGGAAGGATGTGGCAGGGGAGCTGCATGCTATCATTTTTTTTCTGTGCATGCGCAGTTGGAGGCGCCGATTGGATTTCGGGTGCGTTAAGCCCCACCCACAGGCTGGTGAAGCGCGATTCGGAATCGCTGACATTTTTTCAGGCAGAGTGCGTATGGGGGCGCCTGAGAACGGGTCTAAAAGTCGGATCCGAAACACTCCCAGTTTCATGTCCACCCAGCACTTAGAATCAAAATGGTAAAATAGGACCCAATGGGCCGAATGGCCTCCTTCTGTACTGTAGGGATTTTATGATTCTATGTTGACAGCTGCTCCAGTATCAATTTTGAAAAAAGTATCTTAAGACTTGAACTTGGACTGTAACTGACCAGTATGTACTTTCCTCAGGAAATCTTGTAATTTTGCTTTTGTGTTGACTTTCCATTTAGAATCATAGAAACCCTACAGTATAGAAAGAGGCCATTGGGCCCATCGAGCCTGCACTGACCACAATCCCACCCAGGCCCTACCCCCATATCCCTATCTTGGAAGAAATGTGCTTCATAAATATTCTCTGGTCTTTGACTTTGATTAAAATTAATAGATTTGCAGGAATGCTTGAAATGTCCTGTTTTGCCACACTGGAAACAAAGTGAATAAACGTTTGAATGGGTCACTGCACTGTCTGGCCTGGCCCTGTGGTAACAGAGTTGGAAAGTTCCACTCTTTGTCACAAGTTCAAATACTGACTGCAAGTATTTTTTTATATTAATTCATGGCATGTGAGCATCACTGGGAAGGTCAACATTTATTGCACATTCCTAATTGTCCTCGAGAAAGTGGTAGTGAGCTACCTTCTTAAGTCATTGCAGTCACTGTGGTGCAGGTACACACACAGTGTTGTTAGAAATCGAGTTCCAGATTTTGTCCCAGCTTCAGTGAAAGAAAAGCGATGTAGTTTCCAATTTAGGATGGCGTGTGACTTGGAGGGGAACTTGCAAGTGGTGGTGTTCCTATGCATCTGCTGCCCTTGTCCTTCTCAATATTGAGGTTGAGGCTTGGAAATTGTTGTTCAATGAGCCTTGGTAAGTTACTGCAATCCATCTTGTAGATGGTACACACTGCTGTCACTGTGCTCCAGTGGTGGAGGGAATGAATGTTTAGAAAGATAGGCGCAGGATCTGCACATTGTGAGACACTGGATACAGATACACTGCAGCCTGGGCAGGCTGCAAGATACCAGCTTGTCAGAGTGCAGGGTCACAAATATGTTCTGCTGCAGGCGACTTGGATGAGTAGTGTGATGAACCAGGCGACAGGAGAAGGCTGATGGGTGTACATAACAAAATACTTGGTAGCCTGCCAGGAAGCCTGTGTTCAATTTCAGACAGCATGAAAGGAGGCTCGCATTAATTTGGCACAGAGCTTTCCACAGATGGCCAACTCCATAAGCAGGCTAGGGTTCAGCTTGCTGCCATGTAAGCTCCATAACTGCTTCCATAGCTGTTGGTAACCATGTTCCTCAATCAGATCACTGGGATTGCTGAGGTGATGCCGCGGGTGATGGAGTGTGGTGGAATGCCTGGCTATGGTTTGGCAGGGCACAGACCTGCTGTCTCCTCTCAGTCAGCCAGCCCTCATCTTCACTTCACCTGACTTGTTTCTGTCAAAAATGAATTAAATTAAGTTAGCTCTCTTTGAATAGAAAGCCTCAGTGACCGAAGTGGTTGGCAAACTGCAAGATGTTGCTGATACCTCCAGCTGCAGCCTGGAATAAACCAGGTGCATAAAAGTTCATCACCACAGTCACATTCACAGCCCGCTGGCAATACTATTCCTTCTCTGCTCTGAAGTTGCAGTTGTGGCTGCAGGAAGTGACAAAGCATGGTCGGTGCAGGCTTGGAGGGCCGAAGGGCCTGTTCCTGTGCTGTAATTTTCTTTGTTCTTTGTCCCTGAGGGAAGTGCAGACATATCACTCTGTTCCTCACTGCCATTCAGATAGGAGGAATACCCCTTCACCATCTTGGTGGATATGGATTCCTGCTGAGAGCTCTTCTCTCCTTCTTTTTCTCCCACTCTGTGTAGTGTCAGGTTATGGTCCCACTCATGCATGAATCCAAGGAAAATGTCCTCCAGCGGATCTGTGTCTTGGAGCAACTGATTCGTGCAGAAGCCTTGAATTCAGCCAAAAGCATCTGCCACACATCATGATCTGCCAACTCTGCATGTTTCTGTTGGACATTCACCGTGAGCATGCGTTAACACTAACACAAAGAAGGAGTGGAATTCTCCCATCCGGACTAAGTTCCATGGCTCGGATGGGAATGGGGAATGGAGGCCGATGGGAAACCATGCCATATCTTCCATCCCTGGTGTAATTAATTATGTATCCGGTGCCATCTTCCGTGGCAGGGTGGGCTTAATGATGCATGTCCCACCATCATACCTGGGTGCCATACTGAAAAGATGCCCGACATCACTGACCCACCATGAAGAAAGAAGCTGAACCTCCCAAGGAAAGAGGCTAGGCCTTTTCGAAGACACTGAAGCTGGAATATCTATCTGATGGATGATCCCCCCACCCATTGCTATGGTGGTTCAGGGTTACTGGTGGCCTCTATCCCGAACTCTGAAAGCAGCCCCAAGCTTTCCTCAGGTAAGTCCTGACTTTTTCACACCACCTTGTTGCAGCCAAGTTCTGGACTGATGTTTCTTTCCTCTGGCATAATGGAGCATTAGATGCTGGGGGGAAGATTCTGGTCGGGACTTCATTTGCATCCCATTAAAGTTTTAAGTTTAAATTCATTTCACAAGTACATTTACATTAACACTGCAATGAAGTGATAGTGAAAACCTCCTAGTCACTACGCTCCGGCGCCTGTTCATGTTCAGTGAGGGAGAATTTAGCGTGACCAATGCACCTAACCAGCACGTCTTTTGGACTGTGGGGGGAAACCGGGGCATCTGGAGGAAACCCACGCAGACACAAGCAGACTCTGCACAGACAGTGACCCAAGTCGAGAATCGAACCTGGGTCCCTGGCACTGTGAGGCAGCAGTGCTAACCACTGTGCCACCGTGCCATCCATAAGTGGGATGAAAATCAGTTTCATGCCAGCATCCAGTGGGATTCCCGAACGGTTATGGCAGGTATCATCGGAAGATCACGTTGTAAATTCATTCCGGCTTGAAACTGGTTTTTGGACTCCTGCCGAATTGTCCTCCCCCCACCCCCCCGCGACCTCCTTTATCCCCCGGCAGAGGTAATGGCAGAATTCTGCTCATGGTGTCCAGCGTTTTTGCATCACTAATGTGTGCCCTGTTTGTCATGTTGCAGTTCTAAGGACACTCATAATGCCCAATTACTCACCCTCAAGAATCCATAGTACAGGACAACATTTGGCTTGACATGATTAGGTAAATTAAATTGCAACGATTGAGTGACAGGATTTGGTGTTTAAAACCTGCAGATTAGACAGGAACCGAAGAAAAGAAGTGGATGATCTGTTTTGAAGTCCTGGGGAAGAATGATATATTGTGGCTTTAGTTCCTCGGTACACAGATGGTGGGGTACACTTTATATCTATAACTTGACAAAGCGCATATGTTGTCGCTTTGTAAGTCATTTTTTATGGCATAGGATTTCGCAACCGAGTCAATAATGATGTACTTTATCCTCTGAAGCCAGCTCTAGATTTTGATGTGAACTTAAACCACCTGATGAATGAGTCATCTGTTTGTTCCTGATTTCTACTGCACAGGAAAGCAGTTATCCACCTGTGATAAGGTTAGGCATAAGAAGTTACATTTAAATGGATGAAGGCGGGTAATAAAGGGCAAGTGGTAAAAATTGCAGTCTCCTGGCTTGCTGTTTTTAATGATGCTCCTATACTGCCGCACTTAACATTCAGATGATTCTGAGAGCAGCAAGCAATCATTCTACTGGCTCCCTCCCGGGCAGTGTTGGGGGAATGTTGTTTCCTTGCCATTCACTACTTGGTTACATTTGAGGAAAATTACTTTGACAGAGGATTGAACTATTTCAATCTTCATCCTCCCAAATTCCTCAACACTGAATTAATACGCTGAGCATGTGTTAAGGTTTCACTTTTGGAGTTTTAGGTAACATCAATCAAAATAAACGTGCAAATGTACTCACGCCTGTCTTTCAGTCACAGTAGAGCTACAGTAAGGGGAAGAGCAGGAAACATAGTAAAGAGAGATTCCATTTCATTTTACGCTAACAGATGTATCAATGAGTTTTACCCTTCGTTACAAGAGGAAGGTTCGAGAAGAATGCAGCCTCAGGGTGAGAGTGGCTCGGATCATGCAGTTCACACAAAATGACTATCATGATTACAAAGTGACCTCAACTTGAGAAGGCTACATCTCAGCAAGTTGCTCTGCCCAATAACTTTCATATCATTTGACATCATTGCTTTCAACAGTTTTTATTTGACATCAACTGCTCTCAATTGCAATTGTTTTGCCATCATTTAACATCAATTGTTCTCAGACGCTATCATTTTGTCATCATTTGCTATCACTTGTACTCACAGACAATCATCTGGCTATCATTCTATTTCATTTTCTCTCAGAACTGACCATTTATCATTTTCACAGCTAACCATAAGTGTGATGTCAAATTATACTTATTAACTGACATCATTGTCATCGATTGCCATCCTGAAATGATCTAAGCAAAATATGATTATATACACAACCAAAATTTCCCACGCCCCAGCAGATTATGTTTACAGTGAATAGGGTCCCTTGCCCCTCCCCTTGCCCCTCCCCTTGCCCCTCCCTTACCCCACTCCCCCTTCCCTGACTCCATTCCTGCTTCTTTACTTCCCCCCTTTCCCTTCCTGGCTCCCCAAACCCACTCCCCTCCTCCTGCCCCTCCCCCACCCATCTCCCTTTCCCCCTCCCCTCCCACTTTCCCCACCTCTTCTCCACACCTCCTCCTTATCCCCCACCCCTTCCCTAGCCCTTTTCCGCATCCTCCTACCGCTCCCTCCCCCCACCTCTTACTCCTCCTCGACCCTTTCCACCACCCCCTCACACTTTCCCTCCTCTCCTGTACCCATTTCCCCACCCCCTTAATCCTTGCCTCTCACCTCCCCCCTCCCAGTGCGGACCACGGGAGCCTGAGCGAGGCGAGGCCTGGTCCAGTCTGGGAGTGACATGAGACCGGCACCCATTGCAGGAGCGAGGTGAGGCTAGTGAAGCCCCAGAACCTGGAGATTGGAGGGACTGGAGAGGGTGGAGAGTGTGGATGGCGAGTGTGGAGGGAGAGGGTGGCGAGTGTGGAGGGAGAGGATGGCGAGTGTGGTGAGAGAGGGTGGCGAGTGTGGAGGGAGAGGGTGGCGAGTGTGGAGGGAGAGGGTGGCGAGTGTGGAGGGAGAGGGCGGCGAGTGGAGAGAGAGGGTGGAGAATGGAGAGAGAGGGTGGAGAGTGTGGTGAGAGAGGATAGAGAGTGTGGAGGGAGAGGGTGGAGAATGTGGAGGGAGAAAGGGTGCAGTTTATACCCACACTTGGGAATGGCTGGTTGGAAAGTATAGACCCTGAGATTGAAATGAATGAAGAACGGATGAGGGGTCAGGTGGTGCTCGCAAACATGTATTGTATAGCAGAACAATCTCCTAGAATTACTGAATAAATCGGATATATTTAAGTAAGTAATACAGGTTGCTATGTGTGCCGGGATAGCTTTGAGCACACCTGGATAGCTCTGAGCATGCTGGGATAGCTTTGAACATGCTATCAAATTTGACACAAATTCAATCCAGATTAGAACGATTGATGTCTAATTGTAATTGAGAACATTGAGTACATATTAAAGCAAAATGATGTTGATATTTTCATGTAGGGTAATCATCTAAGGAAAAAGGAATCGCAGTGCAGTGCATAAAAAGAAAATGAGCAATAAGATAATGATAAGGAGTTAATAAAAGCATCGCATGACTTCTCCAGGATTTGATTGAGCAGTTCTTCCTTCAAGACCTACATTTATGTTTAATTGGACATTTCTGTATAAACAATCTTCTATCAACAGTGATGTTTCCATGGAAATTATTAATTTTTAAAGTAAACAGTAACTGCAAAGGTTAAAGTTATGTGCTTTTATTGAATATAATATGATGGTTTACTGTGTGTTTAACGTAATGTGCCACAGGGCTTATCCTATCAGCTGAATTAGTGAGCAATGATATCTCCACTGTCCTATTTCCATACAGTGTACTCTGGAGAGCTGGAGGCATTTAAGGCTTTTGAGTGGATCTGTTTATGATTCACCTGAACAGTTATGCCTATATGTGGTGAATCAGGAGGTCAGAAAGAGAGCAGAACAATCTGTTTAATGCCATTTCAATGTTTTAAATGAGTATGAAGAAAACAAAAGACATACCCATCAAATCAGTGAAGGTGCTCACTGGGTCGGAATATAGTTTATTAAATTCAATGGCTGGATGTGGCCGTCTCTGGCTAGGTCAGAATGTATTGCCCATCACTGGGTGAACTTGAGAAGGTGTTGATGAGCTGCCTTCTTGAACTGCTGCAGTCCATGTGATGTAAATAGTGCTGGTAGGGAGGGAGTTCCAGGATTTTGACCCAGCAACAGTGAAGGAAAGGTAATATGTTTCCAAGTCAGAATGGTGAGTGTTTTGGAGGGGAATCTCCAGGTGGTGATATTCCCATGTATTTACTGCCCTTGTGGTTCTGGATGACTAAGGAGCCTTCATAATTTCCTGCAGTGCGTTTTATAGATTGTGCACACTGTTGCCACTGTTCATCGGTGGTGGAGGGAGTGAATGTCTGTGGATGGCACGCTAATCAGGCGGGCTGCATTTTCTTGGATGGTGTCAAGCTTCCTGAGTGTTGTTGGAGCTGCACTCATCCAGGCAAGTGGAGAGTATTCCATTACATCCCTGACTTGTGCCTTGTAGATGGTAGACAGGTTTTGTGGAGTCAGGAGGTGAGTTGCTCACCACAGGATTCCTCGCTTCTGAGCTGCTCTTGTAGCCACAGTATTAAGATGACTAGTCCAGTTCATTTTTGGGTCAATTGTAATCCCTAGGATGTTGATAGTGGGGGATTAGAACATAGAACATAGAACATAGAACAGTACAGCACAGAACAGGCCCTTCGGCCCACGATGTTGTGCCGAGCTTTATCTGAAACCAAGATCAAGCTATCCCACTCCCTATCATCCTGGTGTCCTCCATGTGCCTATCCAAAAACCACTTAAATGTTCCTAAAGTGTCTGACTCCACTATCACTGCAGGCAGTCCATTCCACACCCCAACCACTCTCTGCGTAAAGAACCTACCTCTGATATCCTTCCTATATCTCCCACCATGAACCCTATAGTTATGCCCCCTTGTAATAGCTCCATCCACCCGAGGAAATAGTCTTTGAACGTTCACTCGATCTATCCCCTTCATCATTTTATAAACCTCTATTAAGTCTCCCCTCAGCCTCCTCCGCTCCAAAGAGAACAGCCCTAGCTCCCTCAACCTTTCCTCATAAGACCTACCCTCCAAACCAGGCAGCATCTTGGAAAAATCTCCTCTGCACTCTTTCCAGTGCTTCCACATCCTTCTCATAGTGAGGTGACCAGAACTGCACACAATATTCCAAATGTGGTCTCACCAAGGTCCTGTACAGTTGCAGCATAACCCCACAGCTCTTAAACTCCAACCCCCTGTTAATAAAAGCCAACACACCATAGGCCTTCTTCACAGCTCTATCCACTTGAGTGGCAACCTTTAGTGATCTGTGGGTATGGACCCCAAGATCTCTCTGTTCCTCCACAGTCTTCAGAACCATACCTTTGACCCTGTAATCCACATTTAAATTAGTCCTACCAAAATGAATCACCTCACATTTATCAGGGTTAAACTCCATTTGCCATTTTTCAGCCCAGCTTTGCATCCTATCTATGTCTCTTTGCAGCCTACAACAACCCTCCACCTCATTCACTACTCCACCAATCTTGGTGTCATCAGCAAATTTACTGATCCACCCTTCAGCCCCCTCCTCTAAGTCATTAATAAAAATCACAAAGAGCAGAGGACCAAGCACTGACCCCTGTGGCACTCCGCTAGCAACCTGCCTCCAGTCCAAAAATTTTCCATTCACCACCACCCTCTGTCTTCGATCAGACAGCCAGTTACCTATCCAATCTGCCAACTTTCCCTCTATCCCACACCTCCTCACTTTTATCATAAGCCGACCATGGGGGACCTTATCAAACGTCTTACTAAAATCCATGTATATGACATCAACTGCCCTACCTTCATCAACACACTTAGTTACCTCCTCAAAAAATTCTATCAAATTTGTGAGGCACGACTTGCCCTTCACGAATCCGTGCTGACTATCCCGGATTAATCCGCATCTTTCTAAATGGTCGTAAATCTCATCCCTAAGGACATTTTCCATCAATTTACCAACCACCGAAGTAAGACTAACCGATCTATAATTACCAGCGTCATTTCTATTCCCTTTCTTAAACAGAGGAACAACATTCGCCATTCTTCAGTCCTCTGGCACCATCCCCGTGGACAGCGAGGACCCAAAGATCAAAGCCAAAGGCTCTGCAATCTCATCCCTTGCCTCCCAAAGAATCCTAGGATATATTTCATCAGGCCCAGGGGACTTATCGACCTTCAGTTTATTCAAAACTGCCAGTACATCCTCCCTCCGAACATCTATTTCCTCCAGCCTATTAGCCTGTAACCCCTTCTCTTCCTCAAAAACATGGCCCCTCTCCTTGGTGAACACTGAAGAAAAGTATTCATTCATCACCTCGCCTTTCTCTACTGACTCCATACACAAGTTCCCACTACTGTCCTTGACCGGCCCTAACCTCACCCTGGTCATTCTTTTATTCCTCACATAAGAGTAAAAAGCCTTGGGGTTTTCCTTGATCCGACCCGCCAAGGACTTCTCATGTCCCCTCCTAGCTCTCCTAAGCCCCTTTTTCAGCTCGTTCCTTGCTAACTTGTAACCCTCAATCGAGCCATCTGAACCTCGTTTCCTCATCCCTACATAAGCTTCCCTCTTCCTTTTCACAAGACATTCCACCTCTTTCGTGAACCATGGTTCCCTCACTCGGCCATTTCCTCCCTGCCTGACAGGGACGTACCTATCAAGGACACCCAGTATTTGTTCCTTGAAAAAGTTCCACTTTTCATTAGTGTCTTTCCCTGACAGTTTCTGTTCCCAACTTATGCCCGCTAATTCTTGCCTAATCGCATCATAATTACCTCTCCCCCAATTGTAAACCTTGCCCTGCCATACGGCCCTATCCCTCTCCATTGTAATAGCAAAAGACACCGAATTGTGGTCACTATCTCCAAAGTGCTCTCCCACAACCAAATCTAACACTTGGCCCGGTTCATTTCCCAGTACCAAATCCATTGTGGCCCCACCTCTTGTCGGCCTATCCACCTATTGTGTCAGGAAACCTTCCTGCACACACTGCACAAAAACTGCCCCATCCGAACTATTTGACCTACAAAGGTTCCAATCGATATTTGGAAAGTTAAAGTCCCCCATGACAACTACCCTGTGACCCCCACACATATCCATAATCTGCTTAGCAATTTCTTCCTCCACATCTCTCTTACTATTTGGGGGCCTATAGTAAACTCCTAACAACGTGACCGCTCCTTTCCTATTTCTAACCTCAGTCCATATTTCCTCAGTGTGCAGATCCCCCTCGAAATGCCTTTCCGCAGCCGTTAAACTTTCCTTGATTAACAATGCTACGATTCTGTGATGGTAATGCTATTAAAAGTCAAAGGGCAATGGTTGATCTTCATTTGCGTATCTTCCTGACATGAATCCCTGCAGTATAGATGAAGGTATGGATTTCCCCCAGCAGGCTTCAAGAACATTTCTGTGAGGGAAGTAAAATGGAGAAGTAGCCTTAAAGTGGCCTGACAGTAGTAGTACATAGACTCCCAAACAGTACCCACACTATAGGAAAGGGTATAATTCAACAAATAATAGGAGCATGTAAAAAGAATGGAGCAATAATTATGGGTGACTTTAATCTTCATTTGATTGGGTTAATCAAGTTGGAAAGGATAGCTACAACAACAAATTCATGGAGTGCATTAGAGATAGTTTCCTAGAGCAATATGTCATGGAGCCAACCAGGGAATAGGCTATATTGGATCTGATAATGGGTAATAAGGCAGACTTCAGAGTAAAAGATCCTGAGGAAATAATGATCATAACATGATAGAATTTAGTATTCAGTTTGAGAGTGAGAAACTTGGATCAGAAACAACTGTACTTAACTTAAATAAAGGGAATTACAATGAAATGAGGAGAGAATTAGCTCAAGTGGACTATATGCAGATAGGTTAGCAGGAAAGACAGTATGCAAGCAGTGGCAGACATTTAAGGAGGTAATTCATGGCTCTCAGCAAAATTATATCCCAGTAAGGAGGAAAAATTCTAAGAGAGCGATAAACCAATCATGGCTAACCAAGCAAGGTAAGGAGAGTATTAAGTTGAAAGAAAAAGCATATAAGTAGGCAAAAGTCAGAGACAGCCAGAATCCAGCAAAGGAGAACTAAAAAGATAATAAAGAAAGAGAAAATAAACTACGAGGGAAAATTAGTGACGAATATAAAAAACTGACAATAACGGCTTTTTTAAAAACACAAAAAGAAAGAAAGAGATCAAAATGTACATAAGCCCCTTAGAAAATGGATCTGGGGGAATAGTTATGGGGAACAAGGAAATGGCAGAGGAGTTAAACAGATATTTTGCATCAGTGTTTACAGTGAAAGATACGTTGAACATCCCATTAATATTAAAGTGTACGGAGGAGGAATTAAAGTACCAACACCATCACTAGAGAAGTAGCATTAGACAAACTAGTGGGGCTAAAGTCAAATAACTCCACTGGCCCTGATGGCTTGCATTCTAGGATGCTAAAAGAAGTAGGTACAGAGATGGTGGATGCATTGGTTGTAATTTCACTGTAACATCATTGCAGCATTAATGAAAGCCTTACTTTGACTAATAAATAAACTTTACATAATTTTCTAAAAATCTTTGGATTCTTTTTTTTAAAGTTTATTTATTAGTGTCATGAGTTGGCTTTCATTAATACTGCATTGAAGTTACTGTGAAAATTCCCTAGTTGCCACACTCCGGTGCCTGTTCGGGTACACTGAGGGAGAATTAAGCATGGCCAATGCACCTAACTAGCACGTCTTTTGGACTGTGGGAGGAAACCAGAGCACCCGGAGGAAACCCACGCAGACACGAGGAGGACGTGTGCAGACTCCGCATAGGGAATGGACAACTGCCACTGTGATACCGCTATTCAAAAAGGGAGGGAGGCAAAAAGCGGGTAATTATAGGCTGATTAGCCTAACATCTATTGTTGGAAAAATGTTGGAATCAATTATTAAGGAAGCAATAGCAGCATATTTGGAAAATCCTAATCTAATCAAGCAGAGTCAGCGCGGCTTCAGGAAGGGAAATCGTGTCTGACTAATTTATTAGAATTTTTCCAGCATATATCAACCAGAGTGGATAGAGGGGAACCAGTCGATATGTTGTATTTGGACTTCCAGAAGGCATCCGACAAGGTACCTCACAAAAGGTTACATCATAAGATAAGAGCCCGTGCTATTGAAAGTAGTATATGGGCATGATAGAGAATTTGCTAGTGGGCAGGAAATAGCAACTGGGGATAAGGAGCTCTTTTTCAGGTTGGCAACAATTGTCGACAACCCAACAATTTGGGTTCCACAGGGATCAGTGCTGGGGACTGTTTACAATATGTAATAATAACTTGGAGGAAGGAAGCAAATGTTCTGTAGCAAAATTTGCCGACAGCTCAAAAATAGGTGGAAAGGCAAGTTGTGGAGGGATATACATTGACAAATGGTGCAAAATGTGAAGTCGTTCATTTTGGAGGGGAGAACAAAAGGGCAGAGTAATATTTAAATGGAGATAAACTGCAGAAAGCTGCAACACAAAGGGACTTGGGAATACTTGTGCGCGAAATACAGAAAGCTAACACACAGGTGCAGCAGGTAATCGGGAAGGTTAATGGAATGTTGGCTCTTATTTCAAGGGGATTGGAGTAGAAGAGTAGGGAAGTCTTGCTGCAACTGTACAAGGTACTGATGAGACCACATCTGGAGTACTGTGAGCAGTTTTTGTCTCCTTAGTTAAAGAAATGTATTATTTAATTGGAGGCAGTTCAAAGAAGGTTCAGTAGGATAATCCCCAGTATGGAGGGATTGTCTTATGAGGAAAGGTTAAACAGGTTGGGACTCTACTTATTGGAATTTAGAAGAATGAGAGATGATCTAATTGAAACATATACTGGCCGTTCTCGCCCCGCTGCCGCTGCAAGCGAGAATGGAGAATTTGGCGCTCAGCCAAATCTCCATTCACTGCAGGGGGACCAGAAAATCCCACCAGCGTGAACGGCCAGAAAATTCTGTCCATAGCATTCTTAAGGGGCTTGACAGGGTAAATGCTGAGAGGATGTTTCCCTCATTGGGGAGTCTAGGACTGGAGGGCATAGTCTCAGAATTAAGCGCCGCCAATTTAGGACTGAAATAAGGAGGCATTTTGTCTCCCAGAGGATTCAGAGCCTTTGGAACTCCTTGCCACAGAGAGCTGTGGGTGCAGAGTCCTTGCGTATGTTTAAGGATGAGATGGATAGATTTTTGATCAGCAAGGGAATCGAGGGTTACAGGGAAAGGGCAGGAAAGTGGACATGAGGATTGTCAGATCTGCCATGATCCTATTGGATGGCAGAGCAGGCTCGAGGGACTAAATGGCCTACTCCTTTTCCTATTTCTTATGGTCTTATGGTTTTAAACAGTTTATTCTAGGATACTAATGGTATCTTTTAAAAAATAAGCTCCATAACAGATTGCTTTGGATCATTGAAATTTGAAAATGACATGGATTTTGTTCAGATAGATAACATCCCATTTTGAAATGTCATCCACAGCTCATTGCATTTGTTTTCCTTACCTTTCACATTGTATTGATTTAAAACACTGTGTTGCTCTGCTTGGTGAAACAAACCGATTTAAAGCATGAATATCAACAACATACAAGATATTAAAAGTTTCAAAGGAACTAACAATTTTACACAGTCAATTGCTCAACATTGCTAGACCTTGGATTAGTCGAATGAAATATCTGGGTTTTTTATATCAACAGGACTTTAAACATACAGCTTCAAACAGAAACACTCTGTGCTTAACATACAGCTTAAATGACTGATTCGCAATCTTTTGCAAATCCTAATTATAACCACATCCTCTCCCTGTGAAATACAATATAGTTTCTTGGTGGATGTCAGCATTTGATTTTTTAATCTTTTACACGGCCCTTTTTTCTATTATTGTGGTTGATAGACCACATTCCCACTATTAACTGAGGGCCCTATTTTCCTCCCCCTCACAACGAACCGGTAGGAACACAAGATTTAGCATCTGCTTTTGAGCAATAAAATTGCCTGTGGGATATGACAGACAACCTGTCAACCAATCACACTAATAATACTCAATTCACGGCTCCCCATCCCAGCAAACAAACCACTTAAGCCGTACAAATAATGCAATGTTAATCCAATCGTAAACTGTGTACAACTCTTAACAATTAAACGTTAGGAGAGCCTGTTTCACTGTTATAAATAGGCAAGTTATAAAAATGCGGTCATGTTAGCCTTTTACAAACACTGGTTATTTATTGCAGGAAAATGCATTTAGTTGTTATAAGCTGCACAGTCACGACACAGGAAATCCCTAGTCCCCCCTCTAGTGTTTTGCAAATGCACTACACAGATCCCATTGGATTGGACTTTGGAAAACAAAATGACATTTTTGGGCCAAAGGCCAGCCCACCCATATCCGCAGAGTTACATCAGCATTCACACTGGCTTTATGTGAATCCTCTCTCCTCTTCGGCCCACCACTGGCAGCTGTGCCTACAGCTGGAGATGAAGATGATAAACGTAAGCAAGCCTGGGCTCAGAGAGAGAAAAACATTAAGAAGCGTCTCATAAGGAAGCAGAAGTACAAAAAAAACAATCAACCACAAATGATGTTGCCCATCCCATTGTGGTAAAGAGAATGCACTACAACGAGGAACTTTTACTGATGAAGATATGCTGGTGCAAATCACTTTGCTATCATGACTTAAGCAACGTTTACTTAGAACAGAACTGAATTGAGTAGAATAGGTTTCAGTCCCGTATAAAAGAAGTTCTTCACTCTACCTACACAAAGGGTGAAATTTACCCATTTTTTGGCAAGTGTCATTTCAGGCGGCAAAGTGGTGAATAATCCGTCGGTGGCATTAGCGGGGTTTCCTGCCATTATTTTAGACATTAAAAAAAAAATTCACGGGTTCCACGTTGCTGCCGTAGTGGGTGCAATCTGATTCACCCGCCTGCCATCAGCTGAGTGCCTTAATCAGCAGAACCACCCCAGCACTGCTTCCAACTCCAACCTACAACAGTAGCCAAGAAGTCTGCTCCAAGATCCTCAGAGAACTCCAGTAGCAGGATGCTGGATGCTGTGAAGGACAGGTGGCACCCATAGGTGGAGAGGAGATCCTCAAGCAAGGTCACCAACCCAGCATGGGTAGCACTGGTGAGCACCAGCTTGCAACAGAGGAGCATGGGCATCTAATGATGCAAAACGATGAATGACCTCTTCCGTTCAGTCAGGGTAAGTCACTTTTTCATTGGTCACCATTCACGCACCCACAGGGAGCTCACTCACTGTCACCTCAAGAGACACCATCACTCACTCTCCCAAACACTTTCTCATCTCCATTGCAAGTTGTCTCCTCATCACCTCTTTGCTCCCACTCACCAACCACACATGCCAGGCTTTCTTACCATCTCCCCTGGCACACGGCCTGCTTACACTCTTCCCATCTGTCTTGTTGCAAGACAAGCTGGCTCACAATAGGCAGAAGTGATCCCAGGTGGCTGGAGGGATGCCCGAAATCAAAATCCTCTCACAGTTCAAGGAGAGAACCCTTCAACTGGCCGTGGAGGAAGAGGATCGCTCTTGCACAAGGGTGAGGTGGGTGTCAAATAACCATTTACGCCTGCGGCAAATGGTGGTGCAAAATTCTGGCCAGTGGATAGTGTAATAAACAAGAGGGAAAGTTGTCAGAAGCATTGATAATCATATGGTATGTACCATGTTAGTCAGATATTTTATGGTTTACACTTGATGCTACATCAGTTGTACACCGATTGAGAACAAATGTTTAACAATTCATGAAATACACCACAATAGCCATCCCATCTAACCTCTTGTCTCAAAGCACGTACAACACCAGCATTCATTGCCAGAGTGCCAACTTACATCACATACCCGTAGCAAATCCCTGATACAGATATTTAATGAATAGTATATACTGAAATGAATGCAGTAGCACAAATGGAGCTAGCGCTGAAGAATTAGCAATTGTATGGCACATGACCTTACACATCATCCTATTTCATTACCTCCTTTCGAGAGTGTCTAAGATTTAACAGTAGAAGCTACAATACTTGGAATTTGTTGGACAGATATTTTCTCCATAGCCAGTATGCAGTAAAAATGTGATATGCGAAGAGCAATAGCAGTCACAAGTGTAGTGATGACTGCAATAAGCACAACTATTCAGAGGGCTGGGACAAAGCTGGGTATATGGAGTCAGGCCACATATCTGTCATGATCTTATTGAATGGCAAATAGACTTGATGGCCTTTAATGGCTTACTCCTCTCTTACGCTCTTAATGAAGCCAATACGAGCATCTGTTACCACCGCTGCTATGAATGCTTTGAAACCCGAAATGTAAAAACGTTATTACGGTTAATTTCAACTTGGAAAATGATACAGACAACCATGAATATCTAAAAGCCTCATAGAGGTCCACTGTCCTTTGTTCATATTAATGGGCCTCACAACACTAGGTTAAAGTCCAACAGGTTTATTCAGTAGCAAAAGCCACTAGCTTTCGGAGCTGCTCCTTCATCAGGTGAGTGGGAGTTCTATTCACAAACAGGGCATATAAAGACACAAACTCAATTTACAAAATAATGGTTGGAATGCGAGTCTTTACAGGTAATCAAGTCTTAAAGGTACAGACAATGTGAGTAGAGAGAGGGTTAAGCACAGGTTAAAGAGATGTGTACTGTCTCCAGCCAGGACAGTTAGTGAGATTTTGCAAGTCCAGGCAAGTCGTGAGGGTTACAGATAGTGTGACATGAACCCAAGATCCCGGTTGAGGCTGGCCTCATGCGTGCGGAACTTGGCTATCAGTCTCTGCTTAGTGACTCTGCGTTGTCGTGTGTCGTGAAGGCCGCCTTGGAGAACGCTTACCTGAAGATCAGAGGCCAAATGCTCGTGACCGCGGAAGTGTTCCCCAACAGGAAGAGAACAGTCTTGCCTGGTGATTGTCGAGCGGTGTTCATTCACCTGTTGTCGTAACGTCTGCATGGTCTCCCCAATGTACCATGCCTCGGGACATCCTTTCCTGCAGCATATCAGGTAGACAACATTTGCCGAGTTGCAAGTGTATGTACTGTGTACCTGGTGGATGGTGTTCTCACGTGAGATGATGGCATCTGTGTCGATGATCCGGCACGTCTTGCAGAGGTTGCTATGGCAGGGTTGTGTGGTGTCGTGGTCACTGTTCTCCTGAAGGCTGGGTAGTTTGCTGCGGACAATGGTCTGTTTGAGGTTGTGCGGTTGTTTGAAGGCAAGAAGTGGGGGTGTGGGGATGGCCTTGACGAGATGTTCGTCTTCATCAATGACATGTTGAAGGCTCCGGAGAAGATGTCATAGCTTCTCCGCTTTGGGGAAGTACTGGACGACGAAGGGTACTCCGTACGTCGTGTCCCGTGTTTGTCTTCTGAGGAGGTCAGTGCGGTTTTTCGCTGTGGCGCTCTCCAAGGCGGCCTTCGCGACACACGACGGCGCAGAGTCGCTGAGCAGAAACTGATAGCCAAGTTCCGCACACACGAGGACGGCCTCAACCGGGATATTGGGTTCATGACCCACTATTTGTAACCCCCACAGAGTTTCACTGGCTGTCTTGTCTGGAGACAATACACATCTTTTTAGCCTGTCTTGATGCTCTCTCCACTCATGCTGTTTTGTTTCTTAAAGACTTGATTAGTTGTAAGTATTCGCATTCCAACCATTATTCATGTAAATTGAGTTTGTGTCTTTATATGCCCTGTTTGTGAACAGAATTCCCACTCACCTGAAGAAGGGGCTTGCAGCTCCGAAAGCTTGTGTGGCTTTTGCTACCAAATAAACCTGTTGGACTTTAACCTGGTGTTGTTAAACTTCTTACTGTGTTAATCAAGTCAGGCAGACTGTTAGTTTAGTAATATGGCAACTTAACTTTAAGCTGTAAAGCTTTTCAACCAACAGATTGCCGAACTCCCAATGCCCTCTTAATGCACCGCTGCTGAATGAACCAAGAATTGAAGTGGATATCAGCCCTGGAAATTGAAACTAGGATCAATTTGCATTAATTGACATTCCTCTTGAATTATTTTGTTGCCTTTGGCACTTACGCTGCTATTTCACCATTATCACAACACAGCAAAGAGGAAATCTGTGTTTTGCTGCGTTGCACCGCTTCTTACACTACGTGATTTTGCCTCAATCACTTTAACAGTGCAGATTTCATGCATCAACACCTCTCAGGGTTCATTTGCAAAGTCACACTGTTTAAAAGCACAGAACTTTCCGACATTGAAGGAACTTTACAACTTCCAAAATAGCAATGTAATAATGCATGGTCACAGACTTCCTCAGGAACACGAAACGTATTTATTATCAAGGAAAAAATGTACAGAGACCAGCAGCAACCAATCCCCCCCTCTCCCACCCCGTCCCTACATATCTTCCAGATGTCTTCCAAATGTCTTCTGCCCAAGTGAGGGCTCCATCCCTGGGGTGATTACCCACTCTCGTTTCAATTGGTCCCTCAAGCCAGGTTACCCTCTTCTGCTAGTGATTGGGGATTAAAGGGATTTGTTACTTAAAAGGACAATCACCACACTCCTCCCGCTTTAACTCCTTTATACAATCTTCAATAACCAAGTTACTCAAACTCTAACTAAACAAGTTGCACAACTATAAATAGGGTCTTTCATGTTTCTTGTGAAACGGTGTAATTCTGTATTTTGAGATGCTTCCACCAGATCGACATTAATAGGAAGTGTAAATACTAGGTCCCCCTTCTGGCATCGACAGTTCATTGCGACTTGCTTCCATGGAGACATCAATTATGTCTATAATCGGTCGATCAAGTCCTTCGGTTTCTACTTGTGGTTTCTGCCTTAAATGCTTAAACCCAGCAGGTACCATCCTCCCAACATGTAATCAGGCTACAACAGCCCTTATGGGGATGTTTGAGGAGCTGTGCATTTGACACCTGAGTTTCTCCAAAAATGCCGTGAGGCATCTCTACTAACGTCATCACAAAGATATGCAAGTTCACTTCCTGTCATGGCTGCATTGTCATTGGCAATTAACAGGACAGCCTTCATGCAACTTTTATGACTCCAAATCCTTCCAAGTGGCCCAGGGCATCTGTGTGACATTAACTCAGAAGCTGTGCCAGCAACATGCACTGGATATCCCTCCCTAACAGCACTGTGCGTGTACCCACACCACATGCACTGCAGCAGTTCAAGAAGGCAGCTCATCACCACTTTCTCAAGGGCAATTAGGGATGGGCAATAAATGCTGGCCTAGCCAATGATGCCCACATCCCGTAAATGAATTTATAAGATATATATCTGGATATCCCCAGGGTACAGAGGTCCTCAGTGGCATGCACATGACACTAAAGATGGCAATGAGAAACAGCTGACATATGTGAAAAGGCTTTGCATTTCCAGTACATCCAACACTTCTGCTCTGAAGAAGAGGGCATGTCTTTATTTGCACTGCATTGGCCACCACAGGAAGATTCTGTAGTGCATGTTCCTTGGTTGGACAATTGCAGTGTCAGCTCCTCAGCCTTATCCCTTTCTACACACCCCACCAAAAGACATGGATGCAGAATCTCTTTAGTCCAGTAGGTCTTCGTCAGGAATGAACCCCCACAACTGAAGAAGTTAGAGCATACTGAGATATTTGTAAATAACAACAGCAAATCATGAGATTAGCCCAGTACATTTTAAGGTAAACTTTGATTTGATTTGGTTTGATTTATTATTGTCACATGTATTAATATACAATGAAAGTATTGTTTCTTGCGCGCTATACAGACAAAACATACCGTACATAGAGAAGGAAAGGAGAGAGTGCAGAATGTAGTGTTACAATCATAGCTAGGGTGTAGAGAAAGATCAACTTAATGCAAGGTAGGTCTATTCAAAAGTCTGATGATAGCAGGAAAGAAGCTGTTCTTGAGTCGGTTGGTGCATGTCCTCAGATTTTAGGAGTGGATACTTGTACATGTGAGGATAATGTCAAACAAGTGGTGGAATTATGATTGAAAGGAGTTATTTGAAAGAGTGTAAGGATAATACAATGGAGCAAGGTGTTTTAGGTTTTTCCAAAGCTATAAGAATGTGTTTGGGGTTTTCTGAAAGTTTCCAGCAAAACCACTCACTGTGGCTCATCTTCCTGTCAGGATGGGTTCTGCTGGTGCCAGCATCTGTAGAATACTTTCCAAGAATTATCCCGAAGATTTTGCACCAGAGCAACACTCAAAACATTTAAATTAAAGTAGCCCAGGGCACTCGCTTGTCTCCCTCTGTTGGTGAATGTAACTTTCTTGGACAACAAAATGGCACAACCAACATTGAGGGAATTCAGGTCTAAGATTTATAAAGCCAGTGCACGGACACACAAAACTTTGCTTCAGATGTATTAAGGACATTTTCTCACAACAAACCTGGGCTCGAGAAGCAAGAATATTAACACTGATCTTCCCAGTTTCATAACATGTGCATGCTGCTGATGAGGGGTTGCTTCCAAGAGCAACACTGTGGTTGTGGTCTCCTATTATACAAATAATTAGGGCCTGTGCTCTGGGGGCATGCCAATGTGGTGAAATTGCATTGAGTAATAATAGTAGAGAAATGTTTTATGGAATTCCTTTGCTGTTTTAACAGAGACATTCATTTAATGGCTCCTTTAACATAACAAAGGAATTACACCAGTGTGAGCTCAGATTCATTATACTGGTAATGTACAATACTCTGTGTTATCCCTCAAGCTGATAAAATTGTGGCTGTTTTTCCGATTGCTTGGGCTATTGTATAGTTTGACAAAATAGTGCTTCTGTTAGCTTTTTAATGCAGTCAGGTCTGAATTAGACTCCAGGACTCGCTTTCCATTTATGCCCTTCTGTGCAATCCCCATGAGATTTTCATTAATGAATACTTAAAACTATTAACAAAGAAATTTTCCCCCATGACATTTTTACACATTTTATATTCAGACTGCAGCAAAGTAGCAAATAAATTGAAAGCCATCACCACTTTCTGATGGCCTTGCCCATATGTTTATGCAACATTTTTTAAAGAAGTTAGCACACTACAGCTCTGGAACCATAGAACCATAGAAATGATACAGCTTAGAAGGGGGCCATCTTGTCTATGTTGACTCAAAGACACCCAGGTGTCCTTTCTAATCCTATCTTCCAGCACCCGGCCCGTAGCCCTGCAATTTACAGCACTTAAAGTGCAGATCCAGGTACTTTTAAAAGAGTTTAGGGTCTCCGTCTCCACCACCAACTTAGGCAGTGAATTCCAGACAGCCACCACCCACTGCATAAAATAGTCCTTCCTCATGTCCCCTCTAATCCTTCTGCCACTTAGTTTGAATCTATGATCTCTGGTTTTTGAACTCTCTGCCAAGAGAACCAGTTTTCTCCTGTCCACTCTCTCCCTACCTCTCTCAGGACAGGTGGAACCTGGTTCCCTTGGCAGAGAGTTCAATCATGTCACCTCTCAGCCTTCTCTGTTCCAAGGAAAATAACCCCAATCTCTCCTCGAAGCTACAATTCTCCAGCCCTGGCAACATTCTCGTAAATCATCTTTGCATTCTCTCCAGAACCATCACTTCCTTCCTGTAATGTGGTGACCAGAACTGCACACAATACTCCAGTTGTGGCCTCATCAGTGTTTTATACAATTCCATCATTATATCCCTACTTTTATATGCTATACCTCTGCCAATGAAGGAAGGCATTCCATATGCCTTCTTTACAACCTTATCTACCTGTACTGCTCGGGACCTGTGCACTTGCAGGCCAATATGTCTCCCCACTTCATCGACCCCTCTCAGTATCTTCTCATTTATTGTGTATTCCCTTTTACTGTTTGACCTCCCTAAATGCATTACCTCACACTTATCAGAGTTGAACTCCATCTGCCAGTTTCTTGCCCACTCTACCAACCGATCTATATAATTTTGAATCTTACAGCTATCCTCCACATTATCCACTCCACGGCCAATTTTTGTGTCATCTGCAAATTTTCCAATTGTGCTCCTTACATTCAAGTCTAAATCACTAATATATAAAACAAACAGCAGGGGACCCAACACAGAGCCCTGCAGAACACCACTTGAAACAGCTTTCCATTCACAAGGGCAGCCATTGATCATTATCCTTTGTTTCCTGTTACTAAGCCAACTTTGGATACAATTCGCCTCATTACCTTGTATCCCATGGGCTTTTACTTTTTTGACCAGTCTGTCATGTCAAATGCCTTACTAAAATTCATGTAGATAACATCCACTACACCTCCCTCATTGATCCTTTTTGTCACTTCCTCAATTAATTCAGTCTAATTTGTAAGGCATGATCTTTCCTTAATAAAGTCATGCTGACTATCCCTGATTTGTCTATGCCTTTCTAAGTGACAGCTTATCCAATCTTTCAGGATTGATTCTCACAATTTGCCCACTACCGAAGTAAGTGGCCTATAATTGTTTGGCATTTCCTTCATACCCTTTTTAAACAACTGAACCACATTTGCATTCTTCCGGCACCTCACCTGTGTCTAGTAAAGATTGGAAAATAATCCTCAAAGCATCTGTTATTTCCTCTCTGATCTCCTTCAACATCCTAGGGAACAATCTAACTGTCCCTGGTGACTTATCCGCTTTCAAGGATTTCAACTCCTCCAACACTTCCTCTCTCATTATGATTGTTTCATCCAATATTTCACACTGCTCCTCTTGGATTACTAAACCTGCACCATCCCTTTCCTTTGTAAACATGGAGACAAAAAATTCAATTAAAACTCTTCCCATACATATCTTCTGCATCTTCACACAAGTTTCCTTCTTCATCTCTGATAGGTCTCACTTTTTCCTTAACTATCCTTTTGCTCTTTATATACTGAGAAAACATCTTTGGGTTTTCCTTAATCTTGCTTGCTAATATTTTTTCATGCCCTCTCTTTGATTTCCTTATTTTTTTTACGTGATCCCTGTAATTTCTATATTCCTCTAGGGTATCTGCAGTGTTGAGTTTTTGTGACTATCAAAAGCTTTCTTTTTTTGTTTAATCTTCCCTGTATTTTTCTAGACAACCATGGGAGTCTAGATTTGGCAGTACCATTCTTATTTTTGGAGAGGATATGTCTGCTTTGTACCCTAAGGGTCTCACTTATTAGTGCTTCCCACTGGTTTACCACTGATTTATCTTTTAACAATCTTGTCCAATCAACCTCAGCCAAATCACTTCTCAGTTTTGTAAAATCTGCCTTCCCCCAGTTTAAAACATTTAATCCTGATTTATCTCTATTCTTTTCCATAATAATACTAAACCTAACTGAACTGTGGTCACTATCCCTGATATGGTCGCCCACTGTCACTTCACCCACTTGCCCATCTTCATTTCCCAATAATAAATCCAGAATTGCATCTCCTCACATTGAGCTTGTCACATAATGTTTAAAAAATATTTCCTGGACACAGTACATGAAATTTTCACTCTCAATGTCCCTTATATTTTTTTGAAATCCAGTTGATATTGGGATAATTCAAGTCTGTACTATTATTGCCCTCTTATTCCTACAGGTAGAAATGTGTCTACATGTATGTTCTTCTATTTCCCTCTCACTATTTGGAGGTCTGTAATACACTCCCAGGGGAACAACTGCTGTTATTCCTCATTTCAACCCATAAAGCCTAATTTGCTTACAAATTGAGTATATCATCCCTTCTCACAAATGTATTGATTCTTAAACCAATAATGCCATCACCCCCCCCGCCCCACCCCCACCTTCTTTTATGTCACCCACTCCATCCTGCCTGAAAACTCTATATCGAGGGATACTGAGCTGCCAATTGTATCCCTCCTTTAGCCAAGTTTCCATTATAGCAACAACATCATGCTGCCGTGTATCTGTCTATGCCCTTAGTTCATCTGCCTTGTTTGTAATACTCCTTTGATTGAAATATAAACAGCTCAACCCTATCAATTTCTTTTGCTGGATGTTTTTAACCCTCATTTCTCTGCCTTTCTGAGTCTCTGACTACATCACTAATTTATATTTTACCTCTTCATTTCCTGATTTGAATCGGACCCATCTAAGCCTGCCCTTTGGTTCCCATCCCTTTGCCACACTGGTTTAAAACTTCCCCAACAGAACTAGCAAAAGCCCCAAGAGGACATTTGCCCCAGCTCTGCCCAGGTGTAACCCGTCTGACTTGTAAAGGTTCTACCTTCCCCAGTACCAGTCCCACTGCCTCAAGAATCTAAATCTTTCACTGGTACACCATTTCTCCAGTCACACATTCATCTGATCTTATCCTTTATTCCTGCTCTCACTAACACACGACATTGGGAATAATCCTGAGATTACTCTTGAGGTCCTGCATTTTAATGTATCTTCTAACAGCTTCCTATTTCCAGCTTTCAGGACCTCACCCCTTTGTTTACCTGTCGTTGGTACCTATGTGTACCACTGCCACTGGCTGTTCACCCTCCCTCTCCAGAATGTCTTGCAGCAGTTCTATGACAACCCAGACTCTGGCATCAGGGAGGCAACGTACCATCTCGATTCATGTCTACGGCCACAGAAGCACCTGTCCGCACCCATTACTATTGAATCTAGCATTATAGCCCTGACGCTCGTTTTCCATCCCTTCAGTGCAGCAGAGCCACCCGTGGTGCCATGAACTTGGCTGTTGCTGCTTTCCCCTGAGAGGCCATCTCCTCTAACAGCATCCAAAGTGGTATATCTGTTTGAGAGGGGGATGACCACAGGGAACTCCTGCACTTCCTTCCTGAGCCTTTTACTTTGTCTGATGGTCACCCATTCCCTTTCTGCCTGTATAATCATCATCTGTGGTATGACCACCTCACTAAACGTGCTATCCATGACATTCTCTACATCGTGGATGCTCCACAATGAGTCCAGCTCTGAACTGCGGTTAGCCAGTAGCTGCAGCTGGACACACTTTCTGCACACATGGTCATCAGGGACAGTGGAAACATCCCTAATTTCCCACATTGCGCAAGAGGAGCACACCACAGATCTGAGGTCTCCTGCCATGACTTCTCTCTAGATTAAGCTAGTTACTCCCTTTATGAGAATTTAATTAAACTAGAGACCATCCTTCATTTCAAACACTTCTATTTTAAGTGAAAGTTCCTACCTTCATTTAAGCTAATATGTTAAACTTTAAAAACCATAGCTGTTTCCATTGGGACTGTGTCACTTTCTGAACTGTGACTAGCAGAAGACGATGGCATTGCAACCAACTGTGTGGGGAGAGGGGGCGCAATGTGGAGACAGTGGTTGAGGTGGGGGATAGTACTCAGTTCGAGTGACTTAAGAAACCCCTGACATTCTCACTGTCCTCACAGTGTTTTTTACTATTTTTCCTCAGGTCCAGTAGCTGATGAACTTGCTCTTTCTTTAACTCAACAAAGACTTAATTGCAGTGTTAATGTAAGCCCACTTGTGACACTAATACATTTTTAAAAACCTGGTTTGATTGACTCCTTATTAAAAAGTAAACGGCCGGAGTTCTTTGATCTCAAACCACGTTGAGCCAAATTTCCATTCACTGCAGCAGAATCCCAGCCGTGGGTGAAGTTGGAGAATTACAATCAACGGCCCTGCTTTTACCGGCACACTCGCCCCGAAATCAGGGCAGGTGAGGCCCGCAGAACGGCATTCTCCATTGGCCTCGGGCACGATCTTATGAGCCTCCGGCGGGCGTGCCGGTAAAATTCCGACCAACATCTCTGGATTGGAAAAGGTGTCAACGGGGAAAAGAAATTTAAAAACATTTGTTGAAGCCAACTGAGGAGGCTGAATAAAAGTCGTGGGGGGGGGGGGGGGGGGGTGGATTTTGTCCTTCCTCACTCAGCTGTATCAGATGCAAAATGCCAATTTAATCAAATATTCACTCAGATGACTTTTAACTTTTATCCTCCATGTACTTTGTTTTCTGGCATGCCCCCCTCTCTACTGTGTTCAGTCAACCGAGCCCAAGACACGTTCAGAGGAATGACCAATCTGGGAATTCATCCTCCCCAGTCTCGCCCCAACCTCTCTGAGGTCAGAAGTCATGTGTGGGTTCGACAAGTTCTCCACTCCTGCCTCACCAAACTGCATTTAAGTTTGCTGATCCTGCAATGGAAGATGGAGTCAGTGTTGGATCAACTGGGCAGGAGACTCACTCCATGGCAGTCCTCAGCACCTGGAATATCTAGGTATGAACCCATATTGCAAAGTGACTCAATTTCACTGTAAATTTTAGTCCCTTGAGTTTTTCAGAACTCATTCATCTTGGCACAGTAAAAGGAAAGTGGCTATTTAGGAGGCCATTATTCAACAAGTCACAAGAAATAAACATTCACTCTGCAGCACTCAGCTCCAACACACTGATACAGAAGCAGGCTGGGGATGGATTTTTTCAATATTTATTCAGCATAAAGCCATACATAGTACCACCAAACAGCAAAACAGTAGTACTGTGGGAAGAATTTGATTTTTACTGTGAATCAGCAAGGCTTGACACTGAGCGGGATTTTCCGGCGTCGCTCGCCCCCAAATCGGAAAATCCTGTCCAAGGTCAACGGACCTTTCCATGGTCCGCTCCTCGCCCGAACTGATTCCCGTGGGGGGTGGGACAGTAAAATTCACCCGATCGTGTCTAACAGACAATGCAGTTAAAAGAGATTTAAGACAAACTCAGTTTCCTTTTGTAATGGGGCAATTGTACTTACCCCTAAATAACACATCCTTCATAGAACCATAGAAAATTACAGCTCAGAAACAGGCCTTTTGGCCCTTCTTGTCTGTGCCGAACCATTTTTTGCCTAGTCCCACTGACCTGCACTTGGACCATATCCCTCCAACCCCTCTCATCCATGAACCCGTCCAAGTTTTTCTTAAATGTTGAAAGTGACCCCACATTTACCACTTTATCCAGCAGCTCATTCCACACTCCCACCACTCTCTGCGTGAAGAAGCCCCCCCTAATATTCCCTTTAAACTTTTCTCCTTTCACCCTTAACCCATGCCCTCTGGTTTTTTTCTCCCCTAGCCTCAGTGGAAAAAGCCTGCTTGCATTCACACTATCTATCCCCATCAAAATCTTATACACCTCTATCAAATCTCCCCTCATTCTTCTACGCTCCAGGGAATAAAGTCCCAACCTATTCAATCTCTCTCTGTAACTCAGCTTTTCAAGTCCCGGCAACATCCTTGTGAACCTTCTCTGCACTCTTTCAACCTCATTAATATCCTTCCTGTAATTAGGTGACCAAAACTGTACACAATACTCCAAATTCGGCCTCACCAATGCCATATATAACCTTACCATAACACTCCAACGTTTATACTCGATACTCCGATTTATAGAGGCCAATGTACCAAAGGCACTCTTCACGCCCTATCCACCTGTGACGTCACTTTTAGGGAATTCTGTACCTGTATTCCCAGATCCCTCTGTTCAACTGCACTCTTCAGAGTCCTACCATTTACCCTGTACGTTCTACTTTGGTTTGTCCTTCCAAAGAGCAATATCTCACACTTGTCTGCGTTAAACTCCATTTGCCATTTTTCAGCCCATTTTTCTAGTTGGTCCAAATCCCTCTGCAAGCTTTGAAAACCTTCCTCACTGTCCACTACACCTCCAATCTTTGTATCATCAGCAAAATTGCTGATCCAATTTACCACACTATCATCCAGATCATTGATATAGATGACAAACAACAATGGACCCAACACCGATCCCTGCGGCATACCACTCGTCACAGGCCTCCACTCAGAGAAGCAATCCTCCACAACCACTCTCTGGCTTCTTCCATTGAGCCAGTGTCTAATCCAATTTACTACCTCCCCATGTATGCCCAGCGACTGAACCTTCCTAACTAACCTCCCATGAGGGACCTTGTCAAAGGCCTTGCTGAAATCCAGGTAGACAACATTCACCGCCTTCCCTTCATCCACTTTCCTGGAAACCTCCTCGAAAAACCCTAATGGATTGGTCAAACATGACCTACCACACACAAAGCCATGTTGACTCTCCCTAATAAGTCCCTGTCTTTCCAAATATTTGTAGATCCTATCCCTTATCACACCTTCCAATAACTTGCCCACCACCAACGTCAAACTTACTGGCCTATAATTTCCCGGATTTCTTTTGGAACCTTTTTTAAACAACGGGACAACATGAGCCACCCTCTAATCATCCGGCACCTCCCCCGTGAATACTGACATTTTAAATATGTCTGCCAGGACCCCTGCAAGTTCAACACTAGCTTCCCTCAAGGTCCATGGGAATACCCTGTCCGGTCCTGGGTATTTGTCCACTCTGATTTGCCTCAAGACAGCAAGCACCTCCTCCCCTTTAATCTGTAAAGGTTCTATGACCTCCCTACCTGTTTGCCCTATTTCCGTAGACTCCATGACCGTTTCCTCAGTAAATACGGATGCAAAAAAACCATTTAATATCTCCCCCATTTCTTTCCGTTCCACACATAGCCGACCACTCTGGTCTTCAAGAGGACCAATTTTATCCCTCACTATCCTTTTGCTCCAAACATACCTATAGAATCTCTTTGGATTTTCCTTCACTCTGTCTGCCAAAGCAACCTCATGTCTTCTTTTAGTCCTCCTGATTTCCCCCTTAAGTAGCTTCTTGCACATTTTATACTCCTCGAGCATCTGATCTGTTCTTTGCTGCCTATACATTTCATACAATTCTCTCTTCCTCTTAATCAGTGTTACAATCTCCCTTGAGAACCAAGGTTCCTTATTCCTATTTACTTTGCCTTTAAGCCTGACAGGAACATACAAACTCTGCACTCTCAAAATTTCTCCTTTGAAGGCCTCCCACTTTCCATTTACATCCTTACCAGAGAACAGCCTGTGCCAATCCACACTTCCCAGATCCCTTCTCATTTCATCAAATTTGGCCTTTTTCCAGTTCAGAACTTCAACCCGAGGACCATGATCAGGTTGAAACTAATGGCATTATGATCACTGGATCCAAAGTGTTCCCTCACACTCACATCCATCACCTGCCCTAACTCATTTCCCAATAGGAGATCCAATATCGCATCCTCTCTAGTTGACATCTCTATATACTGATGTAGAAAATTCTCCTGAACACATTTTACAAACTCTACCCCGTCTAAACCTTTAACAGTATGCGAGTCCCAATCTATATGTGGAAAATTAAAATCCCCTACTATCACAACTTTGTGTTTCTTGCAGTTGTCAGCTATCTCTCTGCCGATTTGCAGGTTGAGTCCGTAATTAAGAAAGCAAATGTAATGTTGTCATTTATCTCAAGAGGCTTGGAATACAAAAGCAGGGATGTACTTCTGAGGCTTTATAAAGCACTGGTTAGGCCCCATTTGGAATACTGTGAGCAATTTTGGGCCCCACACCTCAGGAAGGACATACTGGCACTGGAGCGGGTCCAGCGGAGATTCACACGGATGATCCCAGGAATGGTAGGCCTGACATACGATGAACGTCTGAGGATCGTGGGATTATATTCATTGGAGTTTAGGAGGTTGAGGGGAGATCTGATAGAGACTTACAAGATAATGAACGGCTTAGATAGGATGGACGTAGGGAAGTTGTTTCCATTAGCAGGGAGACTAGGACGCGGGGGCACAGCCTTAGAATAAAAGGGAGTCACTTTAGAACAGAGATGAGGAGAAATTTCTTCAGCCAGAGAGTGGTAGGTCTGTGGAATTCATTGCCACAGAGGGCTGTGGAGGCCGAGACGTTGAGCGTCTTCAAGACAGAAATTGATAAATTCTTGATTTCTCGAGGAATTAAGGGCTATGGGGAGAGAGCGGGTAAATGGAGTTGAAATCAACCATGATTGAATGGTGGAGTGGACTCGATGGGCCGAATGGCCTTACTTCCGCTCCTATGTCTTATGGTCTTATGGTCTTATGATTTGCTCCTCCAATTCTCGCTGACTATTGGGTGGTCTATAATACAACCCCATTAATGTGGTCATACCTTTCCTGTTTCTCAGCTCCACCCATAGGGCTTCTGTAGACAAGCTCCCTAATCATACTGATACACTGTCCTTTATTCCCCAGTAAAATATTTATGCCTTTAGATTCACATACATTCTAAATTGAAATAGTTACATGAAGATAGTGGTATCAGCAGTGGTGCTTCTCACAGCTACAATGATAAGGATACACTGGTATGTAGTTATTCCATTTATTTTCCAGTTGCACCAATGCTATCACACAGAGTTATGATAGAAAAAATGATAGGGGATCGAGGTATTTACAATGGAATCAAGTCAAAAAAGATTCAATGAGGCAGCGCATAACAGAAAGGAGCAGGCACTGTAAACTAGAAGTGTAGTTGGCATTAAAGTATTCCTTGCACTTCCAAGACTTCCCTGATAAACATTAGAACTGAAATTCTTTGTGACTAATTACACCATCAGTATCTTCATGCTGGCGGCTGAAAATATGGCAGCCAGTGGCAGAAGCTGCAGCTTTCTGATAATGTCACGTCACGGAGACGGGTTCCCATGGAGTTATGTCTAAGTGTCTGGTAAATCCCTCTGGGTGATAGTTCTAACAACTCGAATAGGCAATTAGGCAATGTTTTCAGTAGAAGAGAATGCTTTGGTCTCATGGTCAATTGTCACCTGTGGGGTGAATTTCCATCGGCACGGTACGGCACGGTAGCACAAGGGGCGGCACGGTAGCACAGTGGTTAGCACTGCTGCTTCACAGCTCCAGGGTCCCGGGTTCGATTCCCGGCTCAGGTCACTGTCTGTGTGGAGTTTGCACATTCTCCTCGTGTCTGCGTGGGTTTCCTCCGGGTGCTCCGGTTTCCTCCCACAGTCCAAAGATGTGCAGGTTAGGTTGATTGGCCAGGTTAAAAATTGCCCCTTAGAGTCCTGAGATGCATAGGTTAGTGGGATTAGCGGGTAAATATGTGGGGGTAGGGCCTGGGTGGGATTGTGGTCGGTGCAGACTCGATGGGCCGAATGGCCTCCTTCTGCACTGTAGGGTTTCTATGATTTCTATCGTGAGGGTGGCAAACAGGAGTCGAGACTGTTTCCGTATCGCAAGCCAATCCCTTCAGTGGTGGGTGAGGGGAAGAAATGGTCACTGGCCTTGAATTTTTATGGAGGCACCCCCTTAATTGGCAGAGACAGGTGTCCTGTCTAATTAATCCGACAGGCAGGCTCGGGAAGCAGGAGGGCAGATCAGAGGACCTTCAGCTTGAGAGGAGCAACCACCTGCAGTAAAGGTTAGGTTACTGAGAGGATGCTTTAACACGAAGGCACCCTCTCACCAGCTTCTAAAAAAATTAAATGGAAATAAAAAAAGTAACCAGGCCACTACTGTGAGGTGAAGGGGGTGTGTGGCGAATCCCTCTGCAGGGAGACCTTTGGCTGCATCCACACTCAAGCAGGCAGGGCCGTAAGACTGCCTGGAGCACAGCTACCACAGCCTGCCACTGGGTGCCTACATCCTGGCAGCTAAACTGTCAGGAAACTGGAGGCTGACTGGAATTTTCCAGTCGGCCTCCTATCATTGTCCCATAACAATGCTCCTAATCAACTTAATTGGCTTGTGTTATGTATTTATATTAATTCTTATTAGATTACTGAAGCTCTGTTGTATTAATATATTAAGGTATTCACCAGAGGTGACGTCGTAAGTCCCTAACACAGGAAATAGGCAGAGAAGAAGCAACCACGTAAGAGAACACTGCAATAAAGTTCTGTTGTTTTAAACCCTCCATGCACCCTAGCATCATTCTCCAATAAATAACATTAAAAACTGGCGATGAGGACAACTAACGTGCTGCTAGCCACCCAGGATAAAGAAATTTGCAGTGAAAAGTCAGGAACAGAAAAATTAGAAAAGAAGCTTTTCGCAAGTGATCATGACCTAATGGACTAGGTGGACAGGAGTAATAGTAACCTGCTGCAGAACACGCACAGAACTGGGTGTTGAATAAGAGGCTGAAACTCAGAGTTAATCAGTTACAGTCCTTCCTGGGATTGTTGAACTCCTGTGGAAGATTTGTCCCAATCTTGGCAACAATTCTGAAACCATTACATAACCTTTTGCGCCAGAACAAAAAGTGGAAGTGGTCAAATCAATGCAATTTCGCCTTTGTGGAAGAAAAAGAAGTATTCATAAATCTGAAGTTCTTACGCATTTTGATCGTAATTTACCCCTACTATTAACTTGTGATGCATCCCTTTATGGTGTAGGAGTGGCGGTCTCCCACATCATGCCATTGGGTGAAGAAAAACCTGTTGCTTTTGCATCTTGAACCTTGAGCAAGGCTTAAAGTAACTATGCACAGAATGAAAGGGAAGCATTAGCGATCATCTTTGAAGTAAAGAAATTCCATCAATTTCTGTACGGGAGAGAATTTACAATGCTGACAGATCATCATCCACTAGCTGCCATTTTTAAAGTTTAAAGTTAAAGTTTAAAGTTTATTTATTAGTGTCACAAGTAGGCTTACATTAACACGGCAATGAAGTTACTGTGAAAATCCTCTAGTTGCCACACTCTGGCAACTGTTCGGGTACACTGAGGGTGAATTTAGCACAACCAATGCACCTAAATAGCATGTCTTTCGGACTGTGGGAGGAAACTGGAGCACCTGGAGGAAACCCATGTAGATATGGGGAGAATGTGCTGACTCTGTGATGCGCATCAATTGGACACGAGGCACAAAGCTTCGGTAAAAGAAGGCTTTTATTAACTAACAATGGAACTATCAGAACTTTAACACACTATCCCAGACTGAAGAGGTCCCGCCCGAGCAGGGGGTCTTATACCTCTCCCAGGAGGCGGAGCCCGACTGGGATGTGCCACAACAGTTACAACCACAGGTGTATCAATCCCACCCTAGCCCAACAACAACATTAGAACAACCCAACAACAACATTAGAACAATCCCACAGTGGGAACCAACGATGGTTCACCACATTCACCCCTCCTTTGAGAACAAAGGCCGGCGGGGTACGAAAACAGACTAAAATGTCAACAGATTATAAGTTCAGACGGTCTGGAGGACCGCACCGTCGTTGTGACCTCCTCAATACCGGCGGTGACACCGGAGTAGGTGCTTGCGGTGGCGTTCTCCCCAAAACAGCGTCCAGCTGTTCTCCCACGGACTCACAGGCCGGTTGACCCTGATGAAACGGTAGTGCAGGGGATCCTGACACATTCTGCGATGGCGACGATCTTCGGGGCTCAGGCAAGCTGCGCATTGGAGTAAAACTGTTAAGCACTGGTCCCGATGCTGTCCGCGCCACATCCGGGGGAGAAATAAGGGATAAGGGATTCGTCACTGGGGGTATGGGAGCGACAGGAGTTGCTACGTCCCCTGCGGGCGCCAGGTCTCGGATCGAGACTGTGTCCTCTCGCCCGTCAGGATATGCCACATTGGCATACTGAGAGTTGACGTGGAGGAGGTGGACCTGTTCGACCAAGGGGTTAGACTTGCGGGCCCTTACATGTCGCCGCAGGAGGACGGGTCCTGGGTACGTCAACCAGGCTGGTAAAGATATCCCCGAGGACAACTTCCGAGGGAATGAGAACATCCTCTCGTGGGGAGTAGCATTGGTTGCCGTACACAGGAGGGAGCGAATGGAGTGAAGCGCATCAGGGAGGACCTCCTGCCAACGGGAGACTGGAAGGCCTTTGGACTTCAACGCCAATAGGACAGCCTTCCAGACTGTAGCATTCTCCCATTCCACCTGTCCATTACCCCTAGGGTTGTAACTCGTGGTCCTACTAGAGGCAATCCCATATGAGAGCAGGAATTGCCTCAAGTCATTACTCATGAACGACGAGCCCCTGTCGCTATGGATATAGCTGGGGTACCCGAACAGGGTAAAAAGATCACGAAATGCCTTGATCACCGTGGCAGCCGACGTGTCCGCGCAGGGGACAACAAACGGGAACCGGGAGTACTCATCTATTATGTTCAGAAAGTACACGTTCCGATCTGTTGAGGGAAGGAGGCCCTTAAAATCCACACTCAGCCTCTCGAAGGGGCGAGTGGCCTTGACCAAATGTGCCCGGTCAGGTCGGTAAAAGTGCGGCTTGCATTCCGCGCAAATCCGACAGCTCCTTGTCACCGACCTGACGTCCTCCACCGAGTAAGGCAGGTTGCGGGCTTTGACAAAGCGGTAGAGCCGAGTGACCCCAGGATGGCACAGGTCATTATGGAGGGCGTTCAAGCGATCCTCCTGCGTAGTAGTGCATGTTCCGCGCGAGAGGGCATCCGAGGGCTGGACGATACATGATATCGTAGTTATAGGTGGAGAGTTCAATTCTCCACTGCAAGATCTTATCATTCTTGATCTTGCCCCTCTGCGTGTTGTTGAACATGAACGCCACGGACCGCTGGTCCGTGATCAGGGTGAACCGCTTTCCCGCCAGGTAATGGCGCCAGTGTCTGACGGCCTCCACAATGGCCTGGGCCTCCTTTTCCACCGCTGAATGCCGAACTTCGGGGCCTTGGAGGGTGCGGGAAAAAAACGCGACGGGCCTGCCCGCCTGGTTTAGTGTGGCGGTCAGGGCGAAATCAGATGCATCGCTTTCCACCTGAAAAGGGATGGATTCGTCTACCGCGTGCATCGTGGCTTTCGCGATGTCGTGTTTCAATTCCTTGAAGGCCAATTGGGCCTCTGGCGTGAGTGGAAAAGTCGTGGACTCAATAAGCGGATGGGCTTTGTCCGCGTAGTTGGGGACCCACTGCGCATAATAGGAGAAGGAGCCTAGGCATCTTCTCAGTGCTTTTGCGCTAGCGGGCAAGGGAAGTTCAGCAAGGGGGTGCATACGATCTGGATCAGGGCCAATGACCCCGTTTTCCACCACGTATCCCAGGATGGCTAACCGGCGCGTACGGAATACACACTTCTCCCTGTTGTAGGTCAAATTCAGGCGAGATGCAGTGCGTAAGAAGTTCTGGAGATTTGTGTCATGGTCCTGCTGATCACGGCCGCAGATGGTGACATTATCCAGGTACGGGAAGGTAGCCCGCAGCCTGTTCTGGTCCACCATTCGGTCCATAGCACGCTGGAAGACCGAGACCCCATTGGTGACACCAAATGGAACCCTAAGGAAATGATACAGACGACCATCCGCCTCAAAGGCCGTGTACTGTCGGTCCTCTGGGCGAATGGGGAGTTGATGGTAGGCTGACTTAAGGTCTATGGTGGAGAACACCCGGTACTGCGCAATCTGATTGACCATATCAGATACGCGCGGGAGGGGATACGCATCCAGCTGCGTATATCGATTAATGGTCTGACTGTAATCAATGACCATCCAGGGTTTGTTCCCGCTCTTGACCACCACAACCTGTGCTCTCCACGGACTAACACTGGGCTGTATGATCCCTTCTTTGAGGAGTCGCTGAACCTCAGATCTGATGAAGATCCGATCTTCAGTGCTGTAACGCCTACTTTTAGTAGCGATGGGTTTGCAGCCTGGTACCAGATTCTGAAATAAAGAGGGTGTGGTGATCTTTAACGTAGAAAGATTGCAGGCGGGGCGCTTTGGACAATTTGGAGACTGCAGCTGTTCCCCCACTGTCAGCAAAGGAAGTGGCCCACCGTCCTGTAGGATCACACTCTTCATGTGGACCATAAAGTTTAGTCCGAGGAGAATTGGTGCGCAAAGATGCGGCAACACAAGGAGCCTGAATCGCTCGTAAATTGTGCCTTGCACTTTCAATGTTACCACACAACGTCCTAGCACAGCGACAGACCGGGACCTTGATGCCATAGAGATTGTCTGTTTGGCAGGTTGAATCTGGAGTCCACATCTCTTCACAGTGTCAGGGTGAATAAAGCTCTCAGTGCTCCCGCTGTCAAACAGACAATAAATTGCACGACCATTTACCTGTATATCCATCATCGAACAATCAAGCCTGTGATGCTTAGCCTGGTCCAGGGTGATCGACGCCACCGTTGGTCCGTGAACGTCACTGCAGGCAGCTGAGGTCGATGCTGAGGACCCCTGCTGGTCGCTCATGGTCATCGTCAACCAAAATGGCCACCCCCATGAATCGCACATGGGTGAGGGCGCCAAACGTAGCGACTCCTGGTGGTCATCCTCCTCCGACTCCGTCGACCGCAATGGCGTCGTCCTGGACTCGCACGTGGACGAACCCCGTGAGTACTTCGACGACGATGGTGATGATCCCCGTTCTGAAGGGTCACAGGCCGCACTGCCGTTCTTGGGCTTCGATCTGCACACCTTCGCATAATGCCCCTTTTTACCGCATGAGGTACAGACTACCGCTTTAGCGGGACACTTTTGTCGTGGATGTTTGGCTCCTCCGCAGAAGTAGCACTGCGGGCCGCATGGGGCTGCAGCCGTCGTCTGGTCCACATGGGAGCACGCCATAACACTGCACTTCAAGCCCGTGGGGCGAGGAGGGATTTGCGACTGCTCCTGCCACGTTGTCTCCACGTGGTCCTCCGGATACAGGACCAAGCTCTTCGAAGCCGCCTCAAGCATTTCAGCTAATTCCATACCTTGGGTCAGGTTGAGATTTCCCTTTTCTAGCAGCTTGAGACGGATGTATGAAGACCCGACCCCGGCCACAAACGCACCTCGGGCGAGGTCGTACATGTACTGCTCAGCCGACACAGCTTTGCAGTCACAGCCCCTGGCAAGCTGCAAGAGCTCATTGGCATAGTCCTCCATGGTTTCGCCCGACTGCCGACGTCGTGTAGCGAGGAGGTAACGAGCGTGGATCTCGTTAGGAGGTTTCGTATAGCGCTTTTTTAAAAGCTCGAGGGCCCTCGGGTAAGTGGTGGCCGCACGGATCGCGAGGTAGACTGTGTCGCTTACCCTCGCATGGAGGACCCGGAGTCTGTCATCATCTGTGGTGACCGCTGCGGAGGCTGCTAGGTAATCTTCAAAACACTTCAGCCAGTGGTCGAAGGTGTTAGAAGTGCCCACCGCACGTGGATCTAGCGTCAGACGTTCTGGCTTTAGGATTTTCTCCATACTCTCCTTTCTTTTTTTTCTTCCGTCGAGAGTTTAATGTTAGTTAATAAAATTGATGCGCATCAATTGGACACGAGGCACAAAGCTTCGGTAAAAGAAGGCTTTTATTAACTAACAATGGAACTATCAGAACTTTAACACACTATCCCAGACTGAAGAGGTCCCGCCCGAGCAGGGGGTCTTATACCTCTCCCAGGAGGCGGAGCCCGACTGGGATGTGCCACAACAGTTACAACCACAGGTGTATCAATCCCACCCTAGCCCAACAACAACATTCGAACAACCCAACAACAACATTAGAACAATCCCACAGTGGGAACCAACGATGGTTCACCACACTCTGCACAGACAGTAACTCAAGCCGGGAATCGAACCTGAGTCCCTGGCGCTGTGAAGCAGCAGTGCTAACCACTGTGCCACTGTGCTGCCCCAGTTTTGGATCGTATATGGGAATTCCGTCACTTGCAGGAAGAAGAATGCAAAGATGGGCATTGCTTTTGTCTGCACATATTTACAACATTAAATATCGACAGTCAAGTCTACAATGTAACCCGGATGAACATTCAAGGTTACCACGGCCAGGTAGTTCATCAGCCTACTTAAGCATGAATATCATCTGTTTCGAACAAGTAGGCAACACACTAGTCACTTCTAGACAAGTGAGGAAGCATATGCAGAGCGATCTGATACTCACAGAGTGATGGATATGATATTACGAGGGAAGACCTCAGAAATAACACCTAACCTGAAGCCATACTACTCCAGGTGATTGGAGCTGTCAGTACAGTCAGGGGCGGAGTGATCAAGTATTGGAGAAGTTACAGAAGGAGCATCGTGGAATCATATGCATAAAGGAAATATCAAGGAGTTATTTTTGGTGGCCTGGACTGGATGAGGAAATTGGAGTGAAGTATGTTCTTCCTGTGCGAAGGTAAGAAACCTTCACTGCTGCATCTGTTGTGGGAAAGTCACCACTTCGGAGTCAGACTTGGAGGTTCAACAAACAGTTTTATTCGGACAAAGCTTTGGGAGAAGCGCTGGCACTCCGCAGTACAGGCAGTCACCTTCTCAACTACACAATGGTAGTTGAGCATCTTTTATACATTGTTAGATAATAGACAGTATGGACATTAGCTGTTAGCACATTGTTACAAGTTGAGTAGACAAGTACGGACATCGACAATTAACACATCATCGTACATAGAGTAGATACAATTATGTCCCCTATCAATGGCTGATCTTGTTATATACATTTATGCATTTATGTCCCCCATCAGTGGCTGATCTCGTTATCAAACTCATTGTTTTGGGTCTGCTTTTATCTCAAGTTTAAGGTGCCCCAAGGTCTGACCTGTTTCCTGAAGTAATTTAAACACTACAGGTTTTAACTCTTTATGTAATGTCTGTGCCCAAAGTCAGTGCCTCTTAATGTCCTTTCCCAGAGTCCATTTTGTGCCAGGTAACCATTTTGTGTCCTTTACTTTGGCTTCACTCCAACACATCCATGTGAATGTCCTGAACGAGTCAACATGGACTTTGCAGGAGCTTTTGAAGGGTTGATGTTCACACCAAGTGGCCAGAGGTCGCTGTGATGAAATCTACTTCATCGGAGAAGACTATCGAGAAGCTAGGAGAAGTATTTAATCCGTTTGGATGCCCTGAACAACTGGCAAGCAATACTGGACCCCAATTTGTCTCACAAGAACTAAAATGTTTCTTGCAAGAGAATGGTATTCAACATATTAGGTCCGCAACACATCATCCTGCTCCTGCATCAGCAGAATGTTTCATCCAAACCATTAAACTTACCTTGAGAGCAATCAGGGAACAAGGTGTGCTGATCAAACGTCTGATCAAATTCCTACTAGTTTATAGAAATACCGCACATTCCATGAGCAAGACCTCTCCTGCATTATTAATGATGAAGGGACAACCACAATTGGCATTTAATCTGTTGAAATATCTGAGAATGAAAGAGATCATTACATCAATGGGGATGAAGTAGAAATGGTCGAAAGAAGAAGATATTACAACAGCAACAACAAGGACAAATTTTGATTTGATTTGGTTTGATTTATTATTGTCACATGTATTAACATACAGTGAAAAGTATTGTTTCTTGCGCGCTATACAGACAAAGCATACCGTTCATAGAGAAGGAAATGAGACAGTGCAGAGTGTAGTGTTACAGTCATAACTAGGGTGTAGAGAAAGATCAACTTAATACAAGGTAGGTCCATTCAAAAGTCTGATGGCAGCAGGGGAGAAGCTGTTCTTGAGTCGGTTGGTATGTGACCTCAGACTTCTGTATCTTTTTTCCGATGGAAGCAGGTGGAAGAGAGAATGTCCAGGGTGCATGAGGTCCTTAATTATGCTGGCTGCTTTGCCGAGGCAGTGGGAAGTGTAGACAGAGTCAATGGATGGGAGGCTGGTTTGCGTGATGGATTGGGTTTCATTCACGACCCTTAGTAGCTTCTTGCGGTCTTGGGAAGAGGAGGAGCCATACCACGCTGTGATACAACTAGAAAGAATGCTTTCTATGGTGCATCTGTAAAGGTTCGTGAGAGTCATAGCTGACATGCCAAATTTCCTTAGTCTTCTGAGAAAGTTGGTGGGCTTTCCTAACTATAGTGTCAGCATGGGGGGACCAGGGCAGGTTGTTGGTGATCTGGACACCTAAAAACCTGAAGCTTTCGACCATTTCTACTTCATCCCCATTGATGTAGGCAGGGCATGTTCTCCAGTACGCTTCCTGAAGTCGATGATAATCTCTTTCATTTTGTTGACATTGAGGGAGAGATTGTTGTCATTGCACTACTTCACCAGATATTCTATCTCATTCCTGTGCTCTGTCTCATCACTGTATTGGCAGGAAAGCAAATCAAAGCATAGAGGTTTCCACTGAGGAGTTTTGGCTGGGAATTACTTCACAGGAAAAAAATGGGTTCCTGTCACAACCCTTGCACTGACTGGACCCATCTCTTATACCGCCCAGACCAGAGATGACGTTATCTGGAGGAGACATGCGGACCAGTTATTGGCTGGGAGAACAGATTTTGACAGAATCAAAACCTGCTGAGAATCCAGATTCAAAGTCCTGACATGAACCTTCCTAAAACCCTGACACCAACATACACTATTAAGGAAAGCAACACCTCATCGACTGATCAGAAACAGAGACAACCTCTAGTTCAGACGTCAATGCTGGTTAAACCCATCACCGATGATGTCAGTGTGAAGACAAAAATGTCAGAGGTTACCACCAGTGTAAAGAAGAAGATATCAGAGGTTCACCAGCAGCCATTCCAAAAGCAACAACATCCAGACCATCCATCTGTTATTAATAGTGACTGACTTTTTGATTATTGAACTTGTTTTGAACTTGTTGGGGAAGCTCAATTTAAGGGGAGAGGAAATGTTATGTATTGTATTAACTCTTATTACCTTACTGAAGCTCAGTTGTGTTAATGTATAAATATATTCACCATCTGTGGCATCATGGGTGAGATTCCCCACCACCTTCCAGCCGCATGTTTCCCGTTGTTCACTGGTCCCGCTGCTGTCAATGGAAATTCCCATTGACCCCACCCCATGCCGGCGGGAAACCCGCGGGAGAGGGTGTGCTGCTGGTGGAACCGGAGAATCCTGCTGGTGTGAATGGCCAGAGAATTCTGGCCCAAAAGTCCCCCGCGTGGGAAACAAGCAGAGAGGAAGCTGTTATGTAAGAGAACACACACCTATAATTCAGTTGCATTGTTTTAAATCTCCATGCTCCCGAGCATCATTCTCCAATATATAACAGCTTGCAGGGCCCAAACTCACCTCCTGTAACACAGCATGATAGCTGATCCTAGTATTTTCAGCCCCTCATCTGCCTTTGTTCCCGATTTCAATGGGGCCCGAAAATACTGCCCATCGGCTTTAGAAACAAGGCAGGGCATGACTGCACATACCAGCCTGTTAAACATTGTAATTCCTTTGTGTTTTTACATCTGCTGCTCTGGAAATATGGCTGCAATTAACATATACTTGAAAGTCGTAAATGGCCTTTTGATGTGACAGTTTTTGAAAATCTTCCATGGGTCTGGAGAGAGTCAAGTGTTAACTTTATGGTCAGGGCCATGTTTCCACAGAGCTGCAGTAATAAAAAGACAATTCAAATTAACCTAAGGAGCAAGTAAATCAATTGTTGTTAGCTGCAAGTAGCAGAGGAGTTTCCTTTGGCATTTTTGTGAAATTTGTCCATTTAAATGCAGTAATTTGGCCAAGAAATGTAATTGTGCTCAAAAGCAGGCATGCAGGGGACAGGCATCTGTTAGCATTGTTCCAGTGAGCAAATAATATTGGTCATGCTTGCTTGTTATCATGAGTTAACCACATAGCCAGCACTACACGTTGATTATTTGGGGGGCTGGATATCAGGCCTCCCTAACCATACTTAATGGGGAACTGTGCTTTTGGAAATAGAGAAATGCTTCCGGCAAGTTCTGAGAGGACACATTCCATACTGTCTTGGAGGCCTGATACATCTCAATGCTCCGCTGCCTGCTTCCCTTCATCCTCCTACAAGAATCACTGCACCGCACTTTACTCCACCTTCTTCCTCAGATACACACACTTTTCACTATTCTAACCCTCACTTTCCTCGGTCTAACATCTGGCACACTGCTTACTAGCTATTCTCTATTCTCCCACGATAAGCATTTTCCTAAACACCTCACGAGACTGTCACTGATACCTTCTCTCTTGAAGAATCATAGCTAAAGACAGGAGACTGTGACTTAAGGACCTTGAGTACATGCTCGTCCCTTCAAAACAATGTGCTAGCCATTCTGGACTGGAAGAGACTTATGTTCATGTCATGTGGCATCGCTGGAGGAGATATCTTTCTTCACAGAGTTTCCTCTTTCCATTCTTATCCCTACCTTATCCTGCACACTCAGCAAGGTAAAATGAAAATACTTTCATCAGTCAGTTTTTCTCTCTGTTCTCCCTTTAACCGAAGCTAACTATTGCTCAGCTTTAGAATCATGCCAGTTTTGCACCTTCCCCAAAGCCTTCATGTGTTTCCCAAAGTACGGTGCCCTGAACTTGACACAAATGTTAAAGACTTGAACGTCTGTATGAATGCGACTTGAACAAAAAAGGCCAAGTTTACCTGATAATGCAGAATCTCTTATCCTCCCAAGCTTCCATTCAGGTCTGAGTACAGCATGTACTACAGAGGTTAGGCTAAAGGATGACAGGATCTAGGACAGAGGGACAGGATACCACAGGTGGCAACTCACAGGATGTGTGAGCAGTGGTAAGGATGCCTGCAGTCACCATGTTGAGTAAGGACAAACTGGATGATTGAAGGGGATAGATAGGGTGAACAGTGGGAAGCTTTTTCCCAGATCAAAAGTGACGTTCACGAGGGGTCAGGGGCTCAAGGTGAGAGGGGCGAAGTATAACTCAGATATTAGAGGGATGTTTTTTACACAGAGGGTGGTGGGGGCCTGGAATGCGCTGCCAAGTAGGGTGGTGGAGGCAGGCACGCTGACATTGTTTAAGACTTACCTGGATAGTCACATGAGCAGCCTGGGAATGGAGGGATACAAACGATTGGTCTAGTTGGACCAAGGAGCGGCACAGGCTTGGAGGGCCGAAGGGCCTGTTTCCTGTGCTGTACTGTTCTTTGTTCTTTGTGACTGAGATGCTAATACAATCTCTTTTTGTCTGAAGCTGAAAGATGATACGTTACCTGCTTTATAAATGTGGTAACTAAGGGCCTGATTTTACCAAATCTTTGCGCCCATTTTCAGGCGTGAAATCGCGGTGAAGTTGGGTGTCGGGCCTATACCACGATCTGCACCCGATTCCGAGCAGATCACGGCTTTACCGACACCCGTTTCGGGCGCGGGTCTGGCCCGTGCCCGAATCGGGTGGCCCGACGATTTAAATGCATTTGCATGCATTTAAATTGACTTAATGAACTGCGCGTCCAAACCTACCGTCAAATCCCACTTTACCGTCTTCTGGCCCAATCCGCGTCCGCGCTGTTACCGACCTGCAAAATAAAAGTCTGAAGTCGCCGCTGCAGCCTCCCAAGAGCTGGGTCAGAGACTGCAACAGGTCATCCTCTGGTCGGGGCGGGAGGCGGGTGGGAGGAAGAGAAGGGGGTGTGACATCTCATCCCCTCGGGGGGGGGGGGGGGGGGGGGGGGGGCAGGGGGGAGGGGAGGGGGTGTGACCGATCATCCCCTGGGGTGGGGAGGAGAGGGGGTGTGACGTCTCATCCTCTGTCTGCGGCCGATCCCTCCTGGCACCATCACTGGTACACTACCAGCCACAGTTTACTCTTCCCTGCAGGTGCGAGAGAGCATGAGAGATGGCTGTGGCTGGTAGTGTACCAGTGATGGTGCCAGGAGGGATCGGCTGCAGACAGGCAGCAGAGCCCCCCCGACCAGAGGATGAGACATCACACCCCCTCTCCCCCCCCCTCCCCCCAGGGGATGATCGGTCACACCCCCTCTCCACCCCCCCAGGGGATGATCGGTCACACCCCTCCTCTCCCACCGCCCCCCCCCGCTCCCCCCCCCCACCCCCGCGACCAGAGGATGAACGTCAGAGAGCCGCTCTCTCCGCTTTCTGCTTTTTTTTTCGCTCCCGAGCGCGCTGTCAGAATTTTTCAAACTGCGCATGTGCAGTTCAGAGCTCCGATCGGTCCGCCAGCGCTAAGCCCCGCACACAGCACGGATCGGGCCGGAGCAGGCAAAATGCGTATGGGCGCGCTGGAAAGAGGATTCCATGCGCAGATCTATTTGACGCCCAGATCCGGCACTTAGACTCAAAATGGTAAAATTCCCCCCTCAGTGTACATTGTAACTAATCTATTTTCTGCTGGGGTGGACAGAGTTTCGGTCTGTCAGGGAATTTGGGAATCGGGTGAGAAAGTGGAGTTCAAACCCATGATTAGCCATGATCAAACTGAAAGGAGGGGGAGGCTCAATGGATCATGTGGTCCACTTCTGTCTTGTGTTCCCGTGTCCTATCTTTGGGGGAAGAAAAAAAATCAATCTTTACAAACTGGTGACCTATGAAGATGTCACACCTTTGACGAAGAACAATGTGTACTGAAAGCATCTATCAACATTTTGGTGAAATTGTGAATGGTGGATAGCAAATTGTGTTTGCAGGAGCAAAACAAAACCGTCCTATTGATGACTGCAGACTGCCAAAGGGAATTGAGAAATCTCTCCACACCTTCACATCTTTAGCAATGACAGAAACTGGCAGGGAACCAAAACCTTCTGTTTCTGGATTCTCACTGTCGCCTCTTCAGCACACATACATTTCAGTAATTGGTATCGTATTTCAATAACCTTTATAATTCACCATGGAATATCATTCCATCGATGCTCAAAGGTTTGAAAATTACACAATGTGTGCGCACGTGGGTCGAAGAAAGTTAACCAAAGGTAATCAGTGTTGATTAAAGTTTACAAGTTCGTTGCCATTTGATGGACCAATCTGCTTCTGAGTGTGTATTTGATGTGCTTATCAAGCCCTGCACTGTTTTGCAGGGTTTGGAATATGCCGCGTTTACCTGTCATTAGTTTTTGTTTGTGGCAGCCATTTCCATTAAATGTGAAGTATTTTCATTCAACAATATATGACATGCTGCTTATTTTGTGTTTAAATAAAAATTAAGTATCTACGTTTGGCCCATCCTTGCTCCTGTGCAGTCAGGACTAATACTGGCATAGGGACATTCAGAGAATGGGTCCTTTGGCAATTCTCCACACATCGAGTTAAAGTGTTTGTGCCCATTTCCTGCCTGATCTCACTGGGACACAGGGTATGACAGAGAACTGCTTCAATGGACAAGCAACACAATTGCTCTGTGTTTGTACTGGAATTTCTCTTTTTCCTTGATAAACTCATCTATGGAGAGAGAAAAGAGTTGATGTTTCAAGTCTAAATGACCTTCCTACAGTTCTGTGGACTGAAAATGTTAACTCTGTTTCTCTCTCCATAGATGCTGCCAGACCTGTACCCAGGGAAACGTGTATCACTGCAAACCCTCTGGCTCCATCCAATTGATCTGCTTGTCTAATGTGAAGGGGCTGTAATTCCCTGCCCTTCCGAACATTACACCAGTGAAGACCTTGACACGATGGTATGCAGCAGATTGTGTGATGCCACTGAGGTCTCCACATACTGCCTGAAGGAGCATGTTGCAAAGAGGTTGACCATGTCAATCAGATACCTATTGCGATTATGAGACATCTCTTTAATGGATAGTCCTGGGGGATGGGAACTTTCATCGACCTCATCAGATGGCTGACAGGCATCCGGATGCCCTGCTCATGGAATCATAGTTTCACAGAAACCCTACAGTGCAGAAAGAGGCCATTGGGCCCATCGAGTCTGTACCGACCACAATCCCACCCAGGCCCTACCCCCTTAGCCCTACATACTAACCCCTCTAACCTACGCATCTCAGGACACTAAGGGGCAATTTTAGCATGGCCAATCAACCTAACCCACACATCTTTGCACTGTGGGAGGAAACCGGAGCATCCAGAGAAACCCCATGCAGACACGAGGAGAATGTGCAAACTCCACACAGACAGTGACCCAAGCCGGGAATCGAACCCAGGTCCCTGTAGCTGTGAAGCAGCAGTGCTAACCACTGTGCTACCGTGCCGCCCAATGAGGCATCGGCTAAATATCAGGATTCCTACCAGGCATCGGGCCATTGGGATTCACATGACCCGCCTGACATAGCCGAATTGGGTTCCCACCGTAGCAGGCGGTAACACAATTATTATGCAAACCTGTTGATTGTAATACAATTAGTGGGTTTGCTGGCCCATTCACTGGTTCCCCTGCCGTTCACCCGCCTCTCCAGCAGGAAATGCACAGGCGGGCTTTGGTGCTGGTAATGACCAGCATAGACCTGGCATGCTGGAGCCCAAGGGGCCAGGAGAACACCACCAACCCCTCAGCAAAGATGGGTCATGCCCCCCACCCCCCAACACACAGGCATGAGGGTGACCCAACCTGATCACACCCTCAGTCCCCTTCCCCCTCAGACTTCCATGCAGCCCCGTCACCCCACAAACCCTCCACACATCCCCCTCCTCCCTCAGACCCCCACTCAGGTGGTCCTTCAGGACAGCAACATGGCACTGCCAATGGTGCACAACCCACGCCACACCGGACCTGATGCTTTGGGCCCTGAGGGGGTCAAGGAAGTCGGTCCAGTGGCCATTTCATCCTCTGCTGCTGCCAAGCTGCAGAGGAAGTGTCCTTCAAGGGTTCTGGTGCTTGGGTAGACTTGGGTTGGGGGCAAAGGGCTGATCTTGTCATTCCTCCCTACCTTCCCCATCCCTAGGATGAGGTCTCATGGCTGTACTGCCCATTCTATCCCTGGCAGACCTGAGGATCACTTCTGACATGGTGATTTCAGACAGCTCTGTGATCAACATCTTCATTCCAGCCTGTTCCAGAAAATCTGAAGTGGCCTGGTCACTTTAACCTCCATGCCGTCTGGTCACCTGGCAGAAATTTAAGTCACTGCAGCATTCCATTCTGCAGCAGGGATTTCTCTTTCTCTCTGTCAGAAGCCGCAGGCATGAGCAAACCCCTTTGAAGTCCTCTGAGAGGAGATGTTAATTGCACTGGGGGTGGGGTGGGGTGGGGGGTTGGATCGTTCCCTTCTCCACAGCTGTTCACTCAGAATCAATGTATTCACAAAACTTTTATTTGAAGCCACTGAGCCTTCCTAGAAAGGCGCACGGTGACACAGTGGTTAGCACTGCTGCCTCACAGTGCCAGGAACCCAGGTTCAATTCCGACCTCGGGTCACTGTCTGTGTGGAGTTTGCACATTCTCCCCGTGTCTGTGTGGGTTTCCTCCAGGTGTTCCAGTTTCCTTCCACAGTCCAAAGATGTGCGGGTTAGGTTGATTGGCCATGCTAAATTGACCTTAGTGTCAGGTGATTAGCAGGGTAAATATGTGGGGTTATGAGAATAGAGCCTGAGTGGGATTGTGGTCAGTGCAGACTCGATGGGCCGAATGGCCTCCTTCTGCACTATAGGGATTATATTCTATGAAACCTTTGAAACCCTCTCTATTCCATTGAAAACCTTTGATCTCTTTCAATTCCATAGTGCAGTGCTTCGAAATAGGCTTTGATTGACAGCTTAGTAGATTTCTACTCAGCCTCCAGTCAGCTGTGTTTATTTACCTTTCCCTTCATGCTTGAATACATCTCAAGTACTCCCATTGTTCCGAACAGCAATGTTTACAAAGACTTTAAGCCTGATTGACAGCTGTGGTTTCTTCAAAGGGAATAAGTGGTTTGCAAAAGAGAAAGTTAACCACTTATGCCGGCGAGGATTGGCGGGGTGGGAGGAGGATGCTCATCTTTTCTGAGGGGTTGGTGGTCAGCGGGGGGGGGGGGGTGGGGTCATCATTTCTATTTTGGGGGAGGGGGCCCATCTGTGACCGCAGAGATTGGGTTGCTCTTAAGACGGGCATCCCAATCTCTGAAAAGCCGGGCTAGCCAGTGGGTTTCTCAAGGTGAATTAATTTGCATCTTTTAGGCGGGAGGATCTTACATGACAGATGCTGGCAATGCCAGCGGGAAACACTCTGGTTTTCTTGCTGGTGTGGACACTTTGTCCCTATTTGGGAGAATAACACCCCGTGTCTCCTATTAACCAGTTACCCAGATGAGCAGGGGATAAGACAGCCATAATACGTGAGACTGCCTGAGGATGTCGGCATCGTGGCCCAGGGTATTGTACATGTACAGGATGCACAGACATTGATCAAAGACTATCCGGCTGTTCAAAGACTTTCCAGTTAACAAAAACCTCTAACTGGCCCAGAGGTGCCTTAATGGCCACATGGCTGCCCGATGGCTGTCTTATTCTCTGACTGATTCTATGAGAAACATGCACTTGAAATTGGACTTGGCTGTTAGCATAAAATGGGAAAATAGTGGCCATGATTTTCAGGGCGGGCGAAGCTCACAGACAGCAATCTCCGTTGGCCTCCGGCGCCATCTTACGAGCCTTGGGCGGGCATGCTGGTAAAGTTCCGGTCAGTGAATTGGTTTCAAAGTACAAGGCACATAAAGCAGGCTACTGATGCATGATCACCTGTTTTGCGTTCTCACTACAGCCAACTTCACCCCCAGTGTTTCACGTTAGATTTGGTTTTCTGCTGCATTATAATGGCAACATTTATTTGACTGGAAAAGATATTACACTGAAATGTCACAGTGCTTCCAATTTCTGTCATTACACTTTTTAATACAGTTTGAATTTAATTGAAGGAAAACAAATACGTTTCAGCCACACTAGATAAATTGAAACTATTTGTGCATTCATAATTCATGTCTTGGAACTAAAGGAGTCAGTATGAATATATGAAAGATTCCCCCTTCCTTATACAAACTACTGATATTGTTAAAATCAAATGGCTTATGCAGTAAGGAAGCTTTCAAAGGGGCCCCATGTCTTACAGAATGTAATCCTTTACAGCAGTGTTTTAAGCGCACTTGTTCAGCAAAGCTGCGCATCGCTTGAGATATAAAACAAACTTTGATGGGGACAAGTATTCAAGTTAACTTGGAATAAAGGCAAAACAATGCTGGAAATACTCAGAGGTCAGGCAGCATCTGCAGAGAGAGAAAGAGAGTAAGTGTTTCAGCTCAATGACCGTTCCTCAAATGTTACCAGACCTGTCGAGTACTTCAAACATTTTCTATTCTTATTTTAGATTTCCAACAACTGCAGTATTTTGCTTGTGTGCAAGTTAACTTGTGATGGAACCTGAGGTTCTACTCATGGCCAGCAGATCTCCAGACCTGGTTGAATTCAAATCTGAGATTGAATTTGTGGAAGGCAGGTGAAAGGTGAGTTTTTAAAGCCTGGTTTTCTTTTCCACATAGAAACAGTGACTGCTCTTTAAAAAGTAATGCGTCAGAAACAAAGCACTTTGAGATGTCCTGAGGGGCATGGCAAGTAAATGCAATCTCATTTTGTTGTTTCATTCAATTGTCTGCCAGTGATTGGATGGATGCATATCTACCCTGAAGCAACATACAGCATTCCCCTTTATACTGTCAAATATTTTGCTGCTTTCACTAAGTAGAGACATTTATTTGTCCTGCAGCCACCAAAAAGAACAAAAGAAATGGGAGAAGGAGTCGGACATATGGTCCCTGCAGCAGGCTCTGCCATTCAATAAGACCACTGCTGATCTTCCTGCCCGACCTTAGATTCCCTTACAGTCTAAAACGTATACACAACAAGAAGAACATGAACAGCCATCATCCTCTGGGGTGGAGAATCCCAAGGATTCAAAAATATTTCTCTGCGGTTCAGTATAAAATGACCAACCCCTTATCCTAAGACCTTTTAACTCGTCCTAGCTTCTTCATATTTTATGGATCGGTCCAAATTTATTTATTTCTGATCTTTCTCCACACCCTATCTGTAACTGCAACACTAGGAAGGAGGAAGTGGTTGAGACAGGAACATTGACAACATTTAAAAGGCATTTGGACAGATGCATGGATAGGAAAGGTTTAGAGGGATAAGGGCCAAATGCAGGCAAATGGGGTTAGCTTAGATGGGATTTTTGTTCGGCATGGACCAGTTTGAGTGCAAGAAACAACGCTTTTCACTGTATCCTAGTACATGTGACAATAATAAATCAAATTAAAGCAAATCTAATTTCCAAAATTAAGAACAAGGAACAAAGAAAAGTATAGTATAGGAACTAAACTAAAGAAAAAACCTTCTGCCCTTACTTGGTCCAAAAGTAAGTATCAAACGCACCTCAAATCTCAGAAAGAAAGTATCAAAGCACTTCAACCCTCATCTCCGGGTCCTGATAACCATCATCCCAGAGTACTTAAGGAAATGGCCTGGAAATAGGTGGTTGTTTTCCAAAATTCTTTGGACTCTGGACTGGTTCCTACAGATTGGAGGGTAGCTAATGTAAGCCCTCTATTAAAAAAGGGAAGAAGAGAGAAAATAGGGAACCACAGACTAGTGAGCCTAATGTCAGTATTGGGGAAGTTGCTAGAATCCATTATCAAGGATTTCATAACTCGGCATTTGGTAGGCAGTGGGATAATCAGACAAAATCAGCATGGATTTGCAAAAGAGAAATCATGCTTGACGAATCTATTGGAATTTTTTGAGGATGTAACTAGTGGAATTGACCAAGGAGAACCAGTGGATGTGGTTTATTTAGACTTTCAGAAAGCTTTCAACAAGGTCTCACATAATAGACTGCTATGTAAAGTTAAAAGCACATAGGATTGCAGGTAATATCTTGAGATGGATAGAAAGTTGGTTAGCAGATAGCAAGCAAAGAGTTGGTCCAAATGCATCTTTTTCTGACTGGCAGTGAGTGACTCGTGGGCTTCTGCAGGAATCTGTGCTAGGACCCCAACTGTTCACATTATCTATTAATGGTTTGGAAGAGAGAACTGAATGTATTCTCTCCAAATTTGCAGATGATTCAAAGTTGGTGGGAGGGTGAACTGTGAGGAGGATGCAGAGATGCTTCTGGGCATGGCAGATGCAGTATAACATGGATAAATATGAGGTTATCCACTTTGATAGCAATAATAGGAAGACAGATTATTACTAGAATGGGTATAAATTGAGAGAGGTGGATATTCAGCAAGACCTTGGTGTCCTCGTGCATCAGTCACTGAAAGTAAGCACACAGGTACAGCAGGCAGTAAAGAAGGCAAATGGTATGTTGGCCTTCATAGCGAGGGAATTTGAGTATAGGGATAGGGATGTTTTGCTGCAATTGTATAGGGCATTGGTGAGGCCACACCTGGAATATTATTGCAGTTTGGTGTCCTTATCTGAGGAAGGATGTCCTTTCTATAGAGGGAATACACAGAAGGTTTACCAGGCTGATTCCTTGGATGGCAGGTTTGGCAAAAGAGAAGTGATTACGATTATATTCACTGGAGTTTAGAAGAGTAAGAGGGGATCTCATAAAAACTTATTGATGTAGTGGGGCTAATTAGGCTAATAAAAACACATAACCATGGGTTTAAGAACACTAACACAATACTGACTTAAGAGTGAATGATCTTAGGCAATGAAGAGCACTGACAAGGGCTGTGACAGTAGAAGACAACTCTATATGAATAACAAGTATTTCTCATTTGAAACATGTATTTTTGATTTATAAAATGATGCGGTTTGCTTTTAGTGACATTTTGTGAAGCTCCAGTCAATGACAACATACAGCAGGCCCTGGTGGGAGAGGTATTAAGAAACAATAGTTCCACTGAAAAACAGTTATGTTACCAGCAGTGCTCAGGAACACGATGGCTGCCAATGCCAAATTTATGAATAGAGTCATACAACTTTGAGTTGATAACGCAGGTGGAGAGGAGACATATGGGATTTCCCAGGGTCGGACAAGAGGCACGTGGGTTCAATTCAGTGGGAATCATCCTCCTGTTTCATGTCCAGCGTCTCATGTTACGAGGCAACAGGAGGAGGGTATTGTCCATAATTAATAACAAATGAAATCCCATTTCCCATTAGGTCAGGTTGTGTAGTGTTTTTGGCTGGAGTTAATGACAGGATGATTATTGACTGATTTGTACTAATGTTTATTGGATTATGTGTACTGGAAAGGTGGACAATATGATTTGGTAAATGTATAATTGCCTTCACGGGGGCATTGTTCTTCAGAGTGACATTGTCCCGAACAGGTGCCGGAATGTAGCGACTATGGGAAATTTCACAGTAACTTCATTGCAGTGTTAATGTAAGCCTTACTTGTGACTAATAAATAAACTTTAACTTTAACTTTAACATTGGGCTGCCCACATTCTATACCTTGAGTGCTGGGCTTCCTTATATCATTCTCCCATTCGATTGTTTGGTTAAATAAAGTCATGTCTTAAAAATCAGTACACTTCATTCTATGAGTCTCTGTATTAGCTTAAGTAGCAATTCATAGCCTCGAGAGGAAAACCCTCGTCTACACTTATAAAATTGTAATAGGGTTAGCCAGGACAGATTCAGAAAAAATATCCCCAATGTGGGGGAGTCCAGAACTAGGGGTCATAGTTTGAGGGTAAGGGGTAATTCTTTTAGAACTGAGGTGAGGAGAAATCTCTTCACCCAGAGGGTGGTGAATGTGTGGAATTCACTACCACAGAAAGTAGCTGAAGCCAAAATGTTGTCTGATTTCAAGAAGAAATTAGATATAGCTGTAGGAGGGCTAAAGGACTCAAGGGATATGGGAGGAAGGGGGGAATCACGATATTGAATTTGATGATCTGCCATGAACAAAATGAATGGCGGAGCAGGCTCGAAGGGCCAAGTGGACTACTCCTGTTTCTAGTTTCTATGTAAATTTTTCCTCGTTATGAATGAACATTGAGAATTAATTTTAAAGGTAGCTCCATTCCCCCCCCCCCCCCCCCCCCCCCCCCCCACACACACACACACACACACACACACAGTGATATAATGAATGTTTCAAGCAGGTAAACTTCCATTTTCCTAACTTTGCATTATCTTCCTAATTTACTGAACTTTAACTGGGAAATTCCTTGGAGTTGCTCCCGCTCTGCCTGCTTTACCTGGCTGGAAATGCTGCATCTGAAAAGCAGGTTTCCATATTATCTTTGCAAAGTATTACCAGTGGCTGCAAAAAACATCCTAGTCCTTAGACACTTTATCAAATTAGGCATGCATCAAACTATTATTAAGTGTTCATTTACTTTAAAAAATAGGGGCTAGCAATCACATAATTTATTCTGTATCAAATATTCATTCAAATAATTTTGAGACAAGCCCAAGGGAATATCAGCTGCACATCAGTCGATATGAGACAGAGTTTACCCAGTACAATTACTTTGAATTCGATTGAAATGTATGGCTCGGAATTGCCAATATTAGCCGACAGTTAATGCAATCATGTGACATTCCACTGATCCTTTTGATGGAGGAGATAAGCCATTTAAAAGAGAAGATTTAAAATAAATTAATTAATTCTCTTAAAATATTGGTGTTGGTGATCATGTTAGAGCATCGTTAACAGATAAACCCTGAATTTCTACAGAGATTGTTCCAATCTGTAATTTCAGCTGGAGATGGTGTATCCTCCCCACCTCACGCACCACACTCCCCACCAAGAAAGATGACATAAACAGTTGGAGATTGCTGATTATGCTGTTTGTCCAGGGAGTATTCTGTCAATCCCCTGCCATCAATGAGGCAGCAGATCAGTAAAATTCTTGTGAAAAAATCAGTCCGATTAGGAATTATTTTACAAGTCTTTTATGATATGAAAATTGCACTTGAGTTTTTGATATGCAGTACAGGCAGACGAGGCTGTCTGCCGGCAACATCGACTCATAAAATTACTCTTTTATAGCACGTGTAAAGGGCAATTTTCTGCTTCTTTGTGCCTGGGGAATGCTTACTTTTTGCATTGCCTAGGGATTTTTGAAAACTGCTTCCTTTTTTTTCTTCTGAGGTGGTCCCTTGGGATCAAGAGTGACTTGCTTACACCCCGATTCAGTGGGTTCTGAGATGGCTACTAAGTCCAATGTGTGATCTGCAGAATCTGCCACTCTCAGGATAGGTGATGCTTAATGTGTCGGGCAGGAGAGGTGTTTTGGGGGTTTGTGAGCTACTTCTGATACCTTGCCATCGCCACTGCGTGCCCCTGGTGAAGTCTCTCGATGTGTTTGATGCCTTCCCAAATAAACCTTCTCTATTTTACGTGGTCACAAGTCAGGGACTTTGAAGTTGGTGCAGATGTTTTGATTTGATTTGATTTGAATTATTATTGTCATATGAATTGGTAAACAGTGAAAAGTATTGTTTCTTGTGTGCATACCATTCACAGAGAAGGAAACGAGAGAGAGCAGAATGTAGTGTTTCAGTCATTTGATTTTGATTTGATTTATTATTGTCACATGTATTAACATACAGTGAAAAGTATTGTTTCTTGCGCGCTATACAGACAAAACATACCGTTCATAGAGAAGGGAACCATAGAACTATAGAACCATAGAAAATTACAGCTCAGAAACAGGCCTTTTGGCCCTTCTTGTCTGTGCCGAACCATTTTATGCCTAGTCCCACTGGCCTGCACTTGGACCATATCCCTCCACACCCCTCTCATCCATGAACCCGTCCAAGTTTTTCTTAAATGTTAAAAGTGACCCCGCATTTACCACTTTATCCAGCAGCTCATTCCACACTCCCACCACTCTCTGCGTGAAGAAGCAGAACGAGAGAATGCAGACTGTAGTGTTACAGTCACAGCTAGGGTGTAGAGAAAGATCAACTTAATGCAAGGTAAGTCCATTCAAAAGTCTGACAGCAGGGAAGAAGCTGTTCTTGAGTCGGTTGGTACGTGACCTCAGACTTTTGTATCTTTTTCCCGAAGGAAGAAAGTGGAAGGGAGAATGTCCAGGGTACGTGGGGTCCTTAATTATGCTGACTGCTTTGCTGAGGTCAATGGATGGGAGGCTGGTTTGCGTGATGGATTGGGCTACATTCACAACCTTTTGTAGTTCCTTGCGGTCTTGGACAGAGCAGGAGCCATACCAAGCTGTGATACAACCAGAAAGAATGCTGTCTATGGTACATCTGTAAAAGTTGGTGAGAGTCGTAGCTGACATGCCAAATTTCCTTAGTCTTCTGAGAAAGTAGAGGCTATTGTTGGCTTTCTTAACTATAGTGTCAGCATGGGGGGACCAGGACAGGTTGTTGGTGACCTGGACACCTAAAAATTTGAAGCTCTCGAACCTTTCTACTTCATCCCCATTGATGTAGACAGGGGCATGTTCTCCTTTACCCTTTGGATACAATCCACCAGACTAGTGTCCTAAAGGAACAAGCAGCCCCCTACAATAAGAGGTCCGATGGACATAAACACTGCCATAAACAAAAAGTCAATAAAAACATAAATTTGTAGAGTAGTTCTATTTTATTTAAAAGAGCAATGAGTCTAAATCAATTGTATATTGCATACAAAATCAATTGCATATTGCACACAAAATGTACCAAATACGGCTTTGTTTTAAAGTTTATTTATTCATGTCACAAGTAGGTTTACATTAACACTGTAATGAAGTTACTGTGTAAGTACCCTAGTCGCCACACTCTGGCGCCTGTTTGGGTACACGGAGGGAGAATTTATCATGGCAATGCACCTAACCAGCGCATCTTTTGGACTGTGGGAGGAAACCAGAGCACCCAGAGGAAACCCACGCAGACACGGGGAGAACGTGAAGACTCCGCACAGACAGTGACCCAACCCAGGAATTGAACCCGTATCCCTAGAGCTGTGAGGCAGCAGTGTTAAACATTGTGCCACCCCCACTGTCCAAATTAATTGGTGTAAAGTGAACGCTTATTAAGAATCAGTATTAAACAGTAGGCTGAATATCATTTGAGTGTGATTTTTTTCCTGCAGGTTCATATCTTTAGTTATAAATGGGTTGGATATCATTCATGACTCTTTTCTTACAAGTTCATGAAGTTTGCAGCATGAATGCTTTACTGTATGAAGAGTGAATGTTTGGCTTCCAAAGTAAATACTAATGTGGTGTTGGAATTAAATGGTCCTGGGCATAGATTGCAATGAGAATTGAAGTGATTTTCTGGACCAAACAGAAAATGAAGGTCAAAGTGGCTTGAGAGTTGGTACAGGGGGCAAGGATTTAGATTTGTGGATCATTGGGATCTCTTTTGGGGAAGGGGCGACCTGTTCAAGAGGAAGGGTTACACCTGAACTGGAGGGGGACTAATATCCTGGTGGGGAGATTTGCTAGAGCCACTCGAGAGGGCTTAAATTAGCTTGGCAGGTGGGTGGGACCCAAAGCAGTAGGGAGACAGAAGGGAAGGTTGAGGAGAGCACAGAAGTTAAAGAGAGCACCTTAAATAGTAAAGGCAGTGTCAATAATCCTAGTACTAAACAGGTAAGGCAAAAGCAGAGCAGAGAGCAATGGAAGTCTAGTTTAAACTGCATTTATTTCAATGCAAGAGGTCTGACTGGCAAGATGAACTCAGGGCATGAATGGGTACATGGGACTGGGATGTTATAGTAATTACTGAAACATGGCTAAGGGAGGGACAGGACTGGCAGCTTAATGTTCCAGGGTACAGATGACAGATACAACAGGAGGTAAGAAAGGAGGGGGAGTTGCATTTTTGATTAGGGAGACCATCACAGCTGTACTGAGAAGGAATATACCCATTGAGTCCATAAGGGTAGAGCTGGGAAATAAGAAGGGGGAGATCACTTTGATATGGTTGTACTAGAGGCCCCCAAATAGTCAGCGGGAAATTGAGCAGCAAATATGTAAGGAGATTACAGATAGCTCCAAGAAAAATAGGGTGGTAATCGTCGGGAACTTTAACTTTCCCAACATTGGCTGGGACAGCCATAGTATTAGAGGGTTGGATGGAGAGAAATTTGTTGAGTGTATTCAGGAGGAATTTCTCATTCAGTATGTGAAAGGCCCAACTAGAGAGGAGGCAAAACTTGACCTCCTCCTGGGAAATAAGGAAGTGCAGGTGACAGAAGTGTTAGTGAGGGATCATTTTGGGACCAGTGACCATAATTCTATTAGTTTTAAGATAGCTATGGAGAATGATAGGTCTGGCCCAAATGTTAAAATTCTCAATTGGGGCAAGGCCAATTTTGAAGGTATTAGACAGGAACTTTCAAAAGTTGATTGGGGGAGTCTGTGGGAAGGCAAAGGGGCGGCTGGTAAGTGGGGAGGTTTTCAAAAGCATGTTAACTAGGATTCAAGGTAAGTACATTCCTTTTTAAATGAAGGGCAAGGCTGGTAGAAGTATGGAATCCTGGATGACACGGGATATTGAGGCCCTGGTCAAAACGAAGGAGGCATATGACATGCATAGGTAGCTGGGATCATGTGGATCCCTTGAAGAGTATAAAGGGTGTCCGAGTAGAGTTAAGAGAGAAACCAGGAGGGCAAAAAGGGGACACGAGATTGTTTTGGCAGATAAGGCAAAGGAGAATCCAAAGTAGCTTTTACAAATTCATAAAGGGCAAAAGAATAACGAGGGAGAGAGTAGGGCCTCTTAAGGATCAACAAGGTCATCTATGTGTGGGTCCACAAGAGATGGATGAGATCCTAAATTAATATTTCTTATTAGTATTTACTATTGAGAAAGGCATGGATGTTAGGAAACTTGGGGGAATAAATAAACGATGCCCTGAGGAGTTTACATATTACAAAGGAGGTGCTGAAAGTCTTAAAACGCATCAAGATAGATAAATCCCCGGGACCTGATAAAGTATATCCCAGGATGTTGTGGGAGGTGAGGGAGGAAATTGTGGATCCCCAAGCAGAGATATTTGAATCATTGACTGCCACAGGTGAGGTGCCTGAAGATTGGAGGATGGTAAATGTTGTACCTTTGTTTAAGAAGGGCTGCAGCGAAAAGCCTGGGAACTGTAGGCCGGTAAGCCTAACGTCTGTAGTGGGTAAGGTGTTAGAAGGTATTCTGAGAGACAGGATCAACAGGCATTTAGAGAGGCCAGGACAGATTAGGGACAGTCAGCATGGCTATGTGAGTGGAAAATCATGTCTCACAAATTTGATTGAGTTTTTTGAAGGGGTAACCAAGAAGGAAGATGAGGGCAGTGCAGTTACTGTTGTCAACATGGACTTTAGCTAAATGGATACAAAATTGTTTGATGACAGAAGACAGAGGGTGGTGGTGGAGGGTTATTTTTCAAACTGGAAGCCTGTAACCAGCGGTGTGCCTCAGGGATCGGTGCTGGGTCCATTGTTATTTGTCCTTTATATTAATGATTTGGATGAAAATTTAGAAGGTATGGTTAGTAAGTTTGCAGATGACACCAAGATTGGTGGCACAGTGGACAGTGAAGAAGATTATCTGGGATTGCAACGAGATCTTGATCAATTGGGCCAGTGGGCTGATGAATGGCAGATGGAGTTTAATGTAGATAAATGTAAGGTGATGCATTTTGGTAGATCGAAACAAATGAACAAAGAACAAACAAAGAACAAAGAACAATACAGCAGGAACAGGCCCTTCGGCCCTCCAAGCCCGCACCACTCCCTGGTCCAAACTAGACCATTCTTTTGTATCCCTCCATTCCCACTCCGTTCATGTGGCTATCGAGATAAGTCTTAAACTTTCCCAGTGTGTCCGCCTCCACCACCTTGCCCGGCAGCGCATTCCAGGCCCCCACCACCCTCTGTGTAAAATATGTCCTTCTGATATCCGTGTTAAACCTCCCCCCCTCTCACCTTGAACCTATGACCCCTCGTGAACGTCACCACCGACCTGGGAAAAAGCTTCCCACCATTCACCCTATTTATGCCTTTCATAATTTTATACACCTCTATTAGGTCACCCCTCATCTTCCGTTTTTCCAGTGAGAACAAGCCCAGTTTACCCAATCTCTCCTCGTAACTAAGCCCTTCCATATCAGGCAACATCCTGGTAAACCTCCTCTGCACTCTCTCTAAAGCCTCCACGTCCTTCTGGTAGTGTGGCGACCAGAACTGGGCGCAGTATTCCAAATGCGGCTGAACCAACGTTCTATACAACTGCAACATCAGACCCAAATTTTATACTCTATGCCCCGTCCTATGAAGGCAAGCATGCTATATGCCTTATTCACTACCTTGGATCGAGCCCAGGGCAGGACTTACACAGTTAATGGTAGGGCATTGGGGAGAGTTATAGAACAAAGAGATCGAGGGATACAGGTTCATAATTCCTTGAAAGTGGAGTCACAAGTAGACAGGATGTTGAAGAAGGCATTCGGCATGCTTGGTTTCATTGGTCAGAACATTGAATATAGGAGTTGGGATGGCTTGTTGAAGTTCTACAAGACATTGATAAGGCCACACTTGCAATGCTGTGTACAGATCTGGCCACCGTATTATAGAAATGATATTATTAAACTAGAAAGAGTGCAGAAAAGATTTACTTGGATGCTACCACAACTTGATGGTTTGAGTTATAAGGAGAGGCTGGATAGACTGGGACTTTTTTCTCTGGAGCGTAGGAAGTTTAGGGATGATCTTCTCGAGGTCTATAAAATAATGAGGGGCATAAATAAGGTAGATAGTCAACATCTTTTCCCAAAGGTAGGGGAGTCTAAAACAAGAAGGCATCGGTTTAAAGTGAGAGGGGAGAGACACAAAAGGGTCCACAGAGGGTGGTGAGTGTCTGTTCCGAACTGCCAGAGGTAGTACTAGAGGCAGGTACAACTTTGTCTTTGAAAAATAATTTAGACAAATACATGGGTAAGAAGGGTATGGAGGGATATGGACCAAACGTGAGCAATTGGGAATAGCTTAGTGGTAAAAACTGGGCGGCATGGACAAGTTGGGCCACAGGGCCTGTTTCTATGCTGCAAGTTTCTATGACCGCTATAAGTGAAGGTTAAGCATGCAGCCAATGAGGGTGATATAGTTAGCACCTATAGATCCAGTGCCTGTAAATAGGACACTGCCAACCCCCTGTCACACAGATCACATTTGAAATCCCAAGGAGAGGGTCATCTACATGACTGCACAAGGCCTGCAAAATTGCATCAACAGTGCTCAACTTATGTTTGCTTGTAAGGCCTGAAGTCGTATTACTTTTCCTCCTGAGGTCCCACTATGTCCAATGGTGCTGAAGAGAAGAAAATTCTAGCCTTTGGCTCCAGAGGTATCTGTTTAGACACTAGGCAAAATAAATCAATTTCCTCCACGACAGGTAACCTCAGTTTACAAAGCTTTGGATTCTTTTAGAAGGGAACTCACCCAGCTTGCAACTCTCTACAACTTGTCCCCTCCTGAACAGTGAGGGCAGGGATTGTGTGACCAGAAAGTATGTCCATGGATCACCCCTGCCAGAATTTTGAATGGCCTGTTTGAATGGAGCAGAATACCAAAGGGGCATAAAACCTCACCCTTGAGTCGATATTAAGCTTTCTCCCCTTGTTAGCCCCAGGCATTTTAGGGCCACAAAATTTTTTCATATCACTTTCATCATTTATATTTCTGCACATTGCAAACAAGAAGGAATTATCCAATAGTGTCAACATGCGTCACCAGTTCATAGGTTTCTTTTTGCAGCTGTTTATTCATGAAGAAAACAATCTTGAATGTACTTAAGCAAACTTAGGCTAAGTTCAATAGAACAGAATCATAATGCAGCATTCTTACAAGAAGAATATAGCTTAATAGGTCTAGCTATGAGTCATTGTTGTCATTTTGATAAATGATAACTGACCTGAACTTATTAAAATTATTGCCAGACCACATTTTACTTTGATCGCCACCACTGACCACACACACACACAGCACATCGAGAATTGGTATTTCCCACCCAGTGGTGTCAGATCTAGCTGTAAAACTGGGCAGTTAGCCAGGCAATGAGAAACAATCCCCTCCGGAATTCCACAGCCTACCATTTTCCGATCCGCTTTAATGGCTGCAGAAATAGCTTCCACACGTTTTGCTCAAGAGCTTAATCTTAAGATTTAAATCAGGCTTCTTCTGTACATGGACATGTACATGAGCTGAGGGCTGAAGGTGGCATACATTGGCAGCTGGTGGAGTTTAAATTCGAATAATTAATGATATTTAAAATTGAAACTCGTCTCAGAAATGATGACCATGAAATTATTGTTGATTGGTTCACCTTTAAGGAAGGAAACCTTGACCTGGTCTGGTCTGTATGTGGTTCCAGTCCCACAGCAATGTGATTAACTTTGAAATGTCTAAAGAAGCCACTCAGCTCAAGGACTATAAAGGATGAGCAATAAATGCTGGTCATAACAGTAATGCCCACATCTACAAAAGAACATTCAAAAACAGAAAATGCTGAAAAATCTCAGCACGTCTGACAGCATCTGTGCCGAGAGAATAGAACCAATGTTTCGAGTCTAGATGACCCTTCATCAGAGCATTAGAGAAAATCAAATGCTCATCACTCTCAACAGGGTTTTGCTGTATGTTTGGTCTAATCATTCACAGTAGGCCAGAAAAGAACATGGCTTGAATTTTCTTTTGAAAACAAAAACAATCAAAATTGTTTGTAAAATCCTTTAGATGCCCATTGCAATCAAAGCATTTACAAGCATTCAAGAGAACAGGAAAATGGTGCAATGTGTATGTGATGCACGTCAATTGAACTCAAACTCAAGACACGAGGCTTCGGTAACTGAAGGCTTTTATTGCCTAACAATGGAACTACTAGAACGTAAGTACACCATCCCAGAATGACGAGGTCCCGCCCGAGCAGGGGGTCTTATACCTCTCCCAGGAGGCGGAGCCCGACTGGGATGTGCCACAACAGTAACAACCACAGGTGTATTAATCCCACCCTAGCCCAACAACAACATTAGAACAACCCCACAGTGTGAACACCCTAGCCCAACAACAACATTAGAACAACCCTACAGTGGGAACCAACGATGGTTCACCACATTCACCCCTCCTTTGAGAACAAAGGCCGGCGGGGTGCGAAAACAGACTAAAAAAAGTCAACAGATTATAAGTCCAGACGGTCTGGAGGACCGCACCGTCGTTGTGACCTCCTCAATACCGGCGGTGACATCGGAGTAGATGCTTGCGGTGGCGTTCTCTCCAAAACAGCGTCCGGCTGTCCTCTCGCGGACTCACAGGCCGGTTGACCCTGATGAAGCGGTAGTGCAGGGGATCCCGGTACATTCTGCGATGGCGCCGATCTCCGGGTCTCAGGCAAGCTGTACATTGGAGTATAACTGTTATGCACTGGTCCCGGTGCTGACCGCGCCACGTCCGCGGAAGAAATAAGGGATAAGGGATTCGTCACTGGGGGTATGGGAGCGACAGGAGTTGCTACGTCCCCTGCGGGCGCCAGGTCTCGGATCGAGACTGTGTCCTCTCGACCGTCAGGATATGCCACATAGGCATACTGAGGGTTGGCGTGGAGGAGGTGGACCTGTTCGACCAAGGGGTCGGACTTGCGGGCCCTTACATGTCGCCGCAGAAGGACGGGTCCTGGGTACGTCAACCAGGCTGGTAAAGATATCCCCGAGGACGACTTCCGAGGGAATGAGAACATCCTCTCGTGGGGAGTAGCATTGGTTGCCGTACACAGGAGGGAGCGAATGGAGTGAAGCGCATTTGGGAGGACCTCCTGCCAATGGGAGACTGGAAGGCCTTTGGACTTCAGCGCCAATAGGACAGCCTTCCAGACTGTAGCATTCTCTCTTTCCACCTGTCCATCGCCCCTAGGGTTGTAACTCGTGGTCCTACTAGAGGCAATCCCGTATGAGAGCAGGAATTGCCTCAAGTCATTACTCATGAACGACGAGCCCCTGTCGCTATGTATATAGCTGGGGTACCCGAACAGGGTAAAAAGATCACGGAATGCCTTGATCACCGTGGCAGTCGACGTGTCCGCGCAGGGGACAACAAACGGGAACCGGGAGTACTCGTCTATTATGTTCAGAAAGTACACGTTCCGATCTGTTGAGGGAAGGGGGCCCTTAAAATCCACACTCAGCCTCTCGAAGGGGCGTGTGGCCTTGACCAAATGTGCCCGGTCAGGTCGGTAAAAGTGCGGTTTGCATTCCGCGCAAATCCGACAGCTCCTTGTCACTGACCTGACGTCCTCCACCGAGTAAGGCAGGTTTCGGGCTTTGATAAAGTGGTAGAGCCGAGTGACCCCAGGATGGCACAGGTCATTATGGAGGGCGTTCAAGCGATCCTCCTGCATAGTAGCGCATGTTCCGCGCGAGAGGGCATCCGAGGGCTCATTGAGTTTCCCTGGACGATACATAATATCGTAGTTATAGGTGGAGAGCTCAATTCTCCACCGCAAGATCTTGTCATTCTTGATCTTGCCCCTCTGCGTGTTATTGAACATGAACGCCACGGACCGCTGGTCCGTGATCAGGGTGAACCGCTTCCCCGCCAGGTAATGGCGCCAGTGTCTGACGGCCTCCACAATGGCCTGGGCCTCCTTTTCCACCGGGCGAGGAGGGATTTGTGACTGCTCCTGCCACGTTGTCTCCACGTGGTCCTCCGGATACAAGACCAAGCTCTTCGAAGCCACCTCCAGCATTTCAGCCATTTCCATAGCTTGGGTCAGGTTGAGATTCCCCTTTTCTAGCAGCTTGAGACGGATGTACGAAGATCCTACCCCTGCCACAAACGCATCTCGGGCGAGGTCATACATATACTGCTCAGCCGACACAGCTTTGCAGTCGCAGCCCCTGGCAAGCTGCAAGAGCTCATTGGCGTAATCCTCCATGGTTTCGCCCGACTGCCGACGTCGTGTAGCGAGGAGGTAACGAGCGTGGATCTCATTGGGAGGTTTCGTGTAGCGCTTTTTTAAAAGCTCGAGGGCCCTCAGGTAAGTGGTGGCCGCACGGATCGCGAGGTAGACAGTGTCGCTTACCCTCGCATGGAGGACCCGGAGTCTGTCATCATCTGTGATGACCGCTGCGGAGGCTGCCAGGTAGTCCTCAAAACACTTCAGCCAGTGGTCGAAGGTGTTAGAGGCGCCCACCGCACGTGGATCCAGCGTCAGACGCTCTGGCTTTAAGATTTGTTCCATACTCTCCTTTCCGTCGAGAGCTTAGTGTTAGGCAATAAAATTGATGCACGTCAATTGAACTCAAGACACGAGGCTTCGGTAACTGAAGGCTTTTATTGCCTAACAATGGAACTACTAGAACGTAAGTACACCATCCCAGACTGACGAGGTCCCGCCCGAGCAGGGGGTCTTATACCTCTCCCAGGAGGCGGAGCCCGACTGGGATGTGCCACAACAGTAACAACCACAGGTGTATTAATCCCACCCTAGCCCAACAACAACATTAGAACAACCCCACAGTGGGAACCAACGATGGTTCACCACAGTATGAAAAGAGGCTTCTCAATATTCCTGTTCTGGAAGCAACCATTATTTAATGCATGCTTCAGAGTTACATGGTTAGCAGGACCATTTAACATTAATTATGATGGCTGTTTTAAACATTCCCATTTGCACTCTTTTATAGTTTAAGTGGTACAAGGCATGCTGGTTTAATCAACAGCCACAGAAACTTCATTACCTGCATCCTTTACGAGTCGAACAATGTCTGCCTTTATGCACTTACCTGTCAATGACCATGAACAACTCGGTCAGTTTGTTCTGAATTAGCACCAAACCAATTGAAGAAATAGTTACCTGTAGTTAAATTTTTGCAGAGTCTATGAGCTGTGAATTAGTCAGCCTGCGTGTGCCTCACCCACCCAATGGACAACCAGTGGGGAACCTGTCAATTCCTTGGCGGTAGCTTGACAGTCTAAAGTGTCCTTTAATTGGCCACCATCGTGTCTCCCTCTGGGATGCAGGACCCCGGCAGCAGAAGACCCATCTACTGAGAGTTGTCAGCCAATCAGAGACTGGCAGAAGCTCATTGCTGCCAGCACCCAGCAGGAGGGCACCAATGCACCTATCAAAGGCCCCGGATTGCTGAACCCCCTTCCCCCCCCTCCCCCAAACAAAAGGTGAGTAAGGAGAGCATGAGGATTGCGGGGTGTGTCAGGGGGTGGTCACTAGAGAGCGGGGGGGTGGGGGTGGGGGGGGTGGTGGGATATCAGAGGCAAAGGCAGGGGGATAGTTTTCAGTTCCTGCTGTTTTCCTGATGCCAGGCCCCTTGATCAGGCACAGCTGGATAATGACTCCCCCCCCCCCACCTCCTCTGTACGACAAGACCATTGGCAAACCTGTCAGGATTTGCTGAGCAGCCTTCAGAAGGCTCAGAAAAGCATTTCTGCTCCCCTTTAATCCATGAACCACCATTGAATTGCATTGGGCTCAGTGCTAATGGATGCCAATTTGCCAATTAATGAGGCAGGATGGGGCGTTGGTCATTTAAATCTTAGAATGTGGCACATCACATGGACTACAGTGGTTCAAAGAGGCATCTCACCACCACTTTCTCCAGGACAATTAGGAATGGGCAATAAATGTTCCACAGCGGCAATGTGCACATCCCGGGAAAGTATAAAAAACAAATGAATAAATAACTGCAGCTATACTATTCACCTCCAGTACTCCACGTTATAGAGAGTTTCATATTTTAACCAGCCTCTTGTTTCTCCTGAATTCCTTATTGATTTATTATTGATTATTTTATATTTATGGCCCTTTTTTCTTGTCTCCTATATCAAACAATCTCTGAAACTTAAAGACGTCGATCAGGCCACCTCTCAACCTTCCCTTTTCCGAGGAAAGAGAAGCAGTCTATTCAATCTTCCCTGATGTGTAAAACCACAATTCCTGATTCACTTTGATTCTGTGCCATTTTGTTATGTGCGCATAAAGTTCATCTTCGGATGTTGTAAATTGAAAGAGAACATGTATAATGACAATCATGCAGTGCATTCCGTGTACCTGTAAATCATCATCCATTATGTGGCTAGGCTATATTAAAATGCTTTCATATGTGAAGTACTTTACTGATGGGAGTGTGCCAAATATTTCAATTCTAAGTTGCAGCTTGAATCTGTACTTTCTGTAGCCTGGGCGTCAATAAGCCAGCAATAAGGGAGTTTAAAGTTGGATGAAGACATGAGATTGATGGCAGTAAATGGGCATAGATCACCTGACAACACTTTGTAGTAAATATGCCATGTACTTGGTAAATGGTACTGTTAGCTATTTTTACCTTGCAAGTTGCCTTCAAATCATTGAATCATAGAATGGTTGTACTTCAGAAAGAGAGCGTTCAACTTATCGACCCTGTGCTGGTTGCCTGAGCGGTTCAGTTAGACCCGTTCCCACAACCTTTCCTTGCAAATTTGCAACATGTTTCTCTTTGGCTGCTTATCCAATTCCCTGTGGAAACCATGATTGGATCTGCCTCCACCGCACTCTACCACATTCCACATCCTAGCCCCTCATTATGCAGGTACACTATTTTTCTTCTGTAACAACCTTTCTACTCCAACATTTCAGTGCTTCTCAATTTTCCTGTTCCCTTGCTGCTGTGCAAGACTTGACTCCAAGCTAGCTAGAAGCCTATAGCTTCCTTCTGTGCTTCCCTTTGTATCCTCCAAAAGGTTTGTCGGGGAACTTGCTGTGAGTTCATTATGAGCAGCAATTTCCTCATTCCATTCTCTAATTGCACTTCTTGTTCAGTGTTCCAAATGATGGCTAATCTTTCCAACCTCCTTCCCAACCAACTCACCCCTCCCACAACTAATACTGTGCCCCCCACTCCCTGCCCTGCCAATGGATCATCACTCACTGAGCCTCTATCCACTTAACTTCAGAATGTCCATTTGCATGTTATCACAGTCCTTGCCATCCATAAATTGTTATTGTTAATGATTGCACCAACAGCATGGTATTAATGGAAACCAGGCTGAGGAGCAATGATATCTTTTCCTGAATGAAGCCTTTCCCCACCTGGCGACATTTTATAACATTTGCCTTGTCAAGACAGTTGTGATGGTGTTATAATGCTTTATCACAGACACCTTCACCTGACCCTTTACTCCCCTGACACTTCCTACTTATTTCAACATCTTAACTTGTGCCTATTCCCACTAAACTGCAAGCCACCCAACTTCCCGTCCTGGTCACCATGTTAGCCAATATTATTAATGGTTCTCTCTATTCAGATACTGTCCCTCTTTCCTTTAAATTTGCCATCATAACCTCTCTGCCATTAAAAAAAATCCTTGATCCCTCCAACCTTGCAAATAATCACTCCATCTTCAACTTCCCTTTCCTCTGCTCTCCTTGATCATCTCCCAAATCCATTCCCATCTTTCCTGGACCGTCATGTTCCAATCCATCCAATCAAAACAATAGTGGATCAGGTACAATGTGAGAGATTATGAGGTTTGGCAGGAAGAATAGAAAAGCAGAATATTATTTAAATATAGAGAGAGGCTGCAGAATGCTGCAGTTCAGAGGGATCTGGGTGTACTTGCACACGAAATACAAAAAGTTAGCATGCAGGTACAGCAAGTAATTAGGAAGGCAAATGGAATGTTGGCCTTTATTGCAAGGAAAATGTGTCATGTAGGGAATGTGGGGAAGTCTTGCTACAACAGTACAGGGCATTGGTAAGACTTCACCTGGAGTAGTGCATGAAGTTTTGGCCTTCTAACTTAAGAAAGGACACGCTTGTATTGAGAACATTTCAAAGAGGTTCACTTGGTTGATTGCTGGGGTGAGGAGGTTGTCTTATGAGGAAGGTTTGAGCCAATATTCATTGGAATATTCATATGGGTGGCACGGTGGTACAGTGGTTAGCACTGCTGCCTCACAGCTCCAGGGACCCAGGTTCGATTCCTGCCTGCACATTCTCTCCCTGTCTGCATGGGTTTCCTCTGGGTGTTCCGGTTCCCTCCCATAGTCCGAAAGATGTGCTGGTTAGGTGCGTTGGCCATGCTAAATTCTCCCTCAGTGTACCCGAACAGGCGCCGGAGTATGGCGACTAGGGGATTTTCACAATAACGTCATTGCAGTGTTAATGTAAGCTTACTTGTGACACAAATAAATAAACTTTACTTTTACTGAAGTTCAGAAGAATGAAAAATGATCTTATTAATACATATAAGATTCTGAGGGGATTTGATAGGTTAGCTAATAGAAACATAGAATCCCTGCAGTGCAGAAGAGGCCATTTGGCCCATCAAGTGTGCAGCAACTCAGGCCCTCTCCCTCTATCCCCACACATTTACCATACCTAATACATCTAACCCACATCTTGGGACACTAAGGGACAATTCAGCATGGCCAATCCACCAAACCCGCACATCTTTGAACTGTGGGAGGAAACTGGAGCACCTGGAAGAAACCCACGCAGACATGGGGAGAATGTGCAAACTCCACACAGACAGTCACCCAAGGCTAAAATTTAAGCCAAGTCCCTGGAGCTGAGAGGCAGCAGTGCTAATCACTACCATCCTGCCCCAGAGATGCCAAGAGGTTGTTTCCTGTCATAGGGAAATCTAGAACTAAGAAACAAAGTTTGAAAATCAGGGTCTGAATTTTACGGTCCCACCTATCTCAAACCGGAAATTCCTGTCTGAGGTCAACGGACCTTTCGCTTACTCATCAAATTCACCGCCCTGCTTGCTATGATTGCCCTACGCAGGGCCTAAAGATTTAGGTCAAGGGCTCTCCCATTTAAAATGGAATGAGGAGGAATTTCTTCTCTCAGAAGGGCATTAGTCTTTGGAATTCTCTTTCACAGAGAGCAGTGGAGGCTGGACCATTGAACATATTCAGCTGGACAGATCTTTTATCTACAAGGGAGTCAGCGGTTAAGGAGGGAAGGCAAGGAAGTGAAGTTAAGACTACAGTCAGATCATTCAGGCTCTTATGAATGGTGGAGCAGGCTCAATGGACTGAATGGCCCACTTTTGCTCCTATTTCTTATGATTTTATAAAAAAACTAGCCTGACGTAACAACAGGTGGCCTCCTTTGAAGGTTGCTCCTGAGCAAGTTCCCATTTTCATTTGTTCAGCTTTCAATGCCAGGAGTAATATAACCTCGAGTTTGCTGTTCATATTTAAATAGCTTTTGCTCCAGCAGGCTCACAAGTGTCCTTTATTATGTCAGATGCAAATCCTATTAGTGTCCATTCCTGCCTTTTGTGAGACCACATTACAGCTTCTATTGCCAGAATAATACACCATTTGTATTGGAATGAGAGCCATGCTTGACACATACTCCGTGTTGAATTAGTCATTTCTTTTTTCTACAAATCTCTTTAATGAGAACTTCCAGTTTCAGAGATCCTTATTTGATAGTTTCACCACACAAGGAGCTGAATTTTCAGGGCTTACGAGGGGTGAGAATGGAGATTGAGGGGGAGCGCAGAAACAAATGCGCCCCTTTCCCCAATGCCATTCCCAGTGCCAGCCATTTGTGAGGGGGCAGGATCGGGACTGGCAGGGTTACCCATCTCAATGAAGCAAGTCACTGATTAGGCTCGTTAAAGGTCAAATTAAGACCAATTAAAAGGAGCTGACAGGAATTTTCCAGTCAGCCTATGGTTTCACGCCATAGTGGGCAACACAGCAGACTCTAGGCTCCAGTCTGACCTCTAGGCCCTCCCTGCCTACCTGGGTGCAACAACCCCCTCCCCACATGATGACCATATCATAAAAACCCATCCAGTTCACTAATGTTCTTTAGGGAAAGAAATTTGCCGTCCTCACCTGCTCTGGCCTAAATATGACTCTAGATCCACAATTAGGTGGCTGACTCTGAAATGACCCAGCAAGCCATTCAGTTCCAGGGCAATTAGTGATGGGCAACAATGTTGGCCTAGCCAGCAATGCTCACATCCCATAAATGAATGTTTAAAACTGTAAAAAGGTTGGAGAGAGGATGGTTCCATTAGAGCTCCCTGCTCCTTTCAAGCTGCAAGGCCTCTATCTCTCTTCCAGCTTCAACGCACAGCCCACCGCTTTTAATTAGATGGAGAAACAGTCTCCATGGCAATGAATGGGTGCCCCTAAGTCCCAGGTCAGTGACTGCTCCCGCCACTCCAACCCTCTTGTCTTGCACCCCATGGGCAGGTTGAAGACGTGGAAATAGTCTTGACTTCTGTTACCCAATCCCAGCAGGAAAATCCAGCCCGATGTTTCACTAATTTCATGCTCCAATGCAAGCTCAGGCAGGCAGAATGGAGACTGCCTGTGGCTAAACTACATTATCCACCCACAAGTCAAACTTCCAAGCTGTGCTCTTCTCTTCTCTGCACATGCAGAAGTTGGATATCTTCCAGAATTTTTGTCCCACGTTCTCCTATAAATGACTTCAGACTTTCCACATCCCCTGAGAGGGAGATTCTCATGCTTCACCCACCACAATGTGAATGTTGCAGTGTTGATCTGATTTGATTTTTTATTGTCACATAAATTAGTATACAATGAAAAGTATTGTTTCTTACTCATTATACAGACAAAGCATACCGTACATAGGGAAGGAAAGCAGAGAGTGCAGAACATAGTGTTACAGTCATAGCTGGGATGTAGAGAAAGATCAACTCAATGCGAGGTAGCTCTATTCAAAAGTCTGATGGCAGCAGGGAAGAGGCTGTTCTTGAGTCAGTTGGTACGTGACCTCAGACTTTTATATGTTTCTCAATGGAAGAAGTTGGAAGAGAGTATGTCCGGAGAGCATAGGGTCCTTAATTATGTTGGCTGCTTTTCCGAGGTAGTGAGAAGTGTTGACAGAGTCAATGGATGGGAAGCTGGCTTCATTCATGACCCTTTGTAGTTCCTTGCGGTCTTGGGCAGAGCAGGAGCCATACCAAGTTGTGATACAACCAGAAAATATGCTTTCTAAGGTGCATCTGTAAAAGTTGGTCAGAATCATAGTGGACATGCCAAATTTCCTTAGTCTTCTGAGAAAGTAGAGGTGTTGGTGGGCTTTCTTAACTATAGCATCGGCATGGGGGGGACCAGGACAGGTTGTTGGTGATCTGGACACCTAAAAACTTGAAGAGTGTTGGAGAGTGGCATCATTTTATTGTGTCACTGCTATAGCACTGACATAACACTATCACTTGTTTTCAATATCATCGGGCAATCGCAAACATGGGATTCAACTATTCCTGTAGAAATTGTATAATTTTAGCTCTGCTTATTTTGTGTGCAAGATTTCTAAGTTCTATTACTTTTCATTTAATCTTGTGAAAATTACATGAAACACTTTGCAATGAACTGGAGGCAAGCAAATCAACTTCTGTATCTTTATTTTGTGTGAACTGAACTGACCTTTGGTAATCAAAATCAATTTCAGAATGCCTTAAGGATTTTCAATGCCTCACCTCACTCACTATAAATGACTTTGAAGCTTTCTACCTTCAGGGTGAATAGCTTCCACCAATGTCATCAGAAAATGACAAAAGTAATAATGTTTAGACATACTAAAATGTCATTGAGGGTTGACCCAGCGAGACTCGTGTTCGATGCCATCAAAATAATATCTTCAGCATTCAGAGGATTAAATATTACTGAATGAGATTCATTTTGGGAACTAACAGGGTCCCAGCAGCTGTAGAGGGAACTTGCAAATTCCTTTCTTGAAGAAAATGAACATCTCTGAGACTTGGTTTATAAATTCTCTTCCGTTTTAGCGACTAAAAAGTGATGTGTAGAGATAATCGCAGGGAAAGTTTTATCTCCCTTCCAGCCTCAAGACACTGGCCACTGCTTTTAATTGGATAGAGAACCTATCTCCATGGCAATTAATGGGTACCCCTAAATCCCAGGTCAGTGACTGATCCACCCCCGTCTAAATTTTACGCAGGAAATGTTCCCTGTGGGAGAATCACGAAGAAGAAAAGCAATTTTAAATTTAAATGTAGGCTGTTTGAGAGTAAAACTGGTGGAAGTTGGAACTCTCATTGAAAAGCTCCGACCTTGCCCACAGCCAGGATTCTCTGGTGCCACTGCAGTGAATGGAGTTTTGACTGAGTGCCAAATTCTCCATTCTCGCTGGTATTGGTCATGGGACGTGGATGATTGGACAATTCCGGCCGACAGTTCTTTCATCTATTGGTCTAGTAACATAGAATAGAAGAATAGAATAGAATCATTACAGTGCAGAAGGAGGCCATTCGGTCTATCGAGCCCGCACTGACAATAATCCCACCCAGGCCCTATCTCCGTAACCCCACATATTTACTCTGCTAATCTCCCTGACACAAGGGGCAATTTAGCATGGCCAATCAACCTAACCTGCACATCTTTGGAGTGTGGGAGGAAACGGGAGCATCCAGAAGAAACCCACACAGACACAGGGAGAATGTGCAAACTCCACACAGACAGTTACACAAGGATGGAATTGAACCCGGGTCCCTGGCACTATGAGGCAGCATTGCTAACCACTGAGCCACCGTGCACGTATATAGTGATAAATCACTATCACAAAACCTCTGCCCTCACTTGAGGTAAGTGTTCTTTCAGTGAATTATAGCATGGATGCTATATGTCTAATGGTTCCTGACTCTGGGGTATGGGCTTCGGGACAAATCCTAGATCAGTGAGGATGGATGACATATTAGAATCAGCATCAAATCAGGCCATGTCGGTTGAAATGAGGATCAAAAAAGGGGCAATCACATAACTAGGAGTATTCTGTTGACCCTTCAAACAGTCAGAGGAAGATAGAAGAACAAACATGGAGGTAAATTAATTGAAAGTGTAGAAGTGGTCATAGAATTGGATTTCAACTACTCGAATGTAAAATGGGATAAATTCAGTGTAAAAGGCACAGAAGGTGCAGAATTATTAAAATTCATTTTGGAATACCTTTTACGGAATACATAGCATGCGCAATAAGAGAAGGGGCCACTCCGAACTAGGAAATGAGGATTAACAGGGTGGAAGGGATTTCAGTGGGTGTGTATTAATAACAATTCAGTTCGATTTAGAATTGTGAATGGGCAAATTTAAGTGTCCTAAAAATGATCTTGGATGGGCCTTTGTGACCGCAAACCCCATCAAGCGCCACCAGAAGATAACACCCAACAGCTTTATCGCTCCTCTTATGATATGGATCCTTGTGACCTATAGCAGGGGACACATTATCTGCTCTCACTATTGTGATGAAACTGATTACTGTCAGGCATCTTAGATGACAAGCAGTAAGTGCAATAGCCAAGGAAGTGCAGCTTGGCTCGTACGCTAACCTTATTGCTCTTATGTCACCTGTGCAGGCAAACATCTTGTTGCCACCTGGATCATTGTGGATTCAATTGGCAATCTAAAACAAAGGTTACATTGCCTGGCCTGCTCAGGGGGAGCCCTGTGATACTCGCCGGATGGAATCTCCAAGTTGAACATGCTCGGCCGCACCCTCCACAACTTGGCTCTCATGAGAGGGCAGCCCTTTCTTCCAGGCCTTCTGCACAGACCAGGGAGGAAGGAGAGGAGGAGGAAGCAGAAGGAAAGGCAGAAGACATGGAGGAAGTGAGGAGGTAGCCAGGACCCCTTGGCTCTGAATGGGCCATTTGATAGCAACTACTCAGACTCCAGTTCCCCTAAAATCACATCACCATATCACTACTGGTTCGTAATCCCCCACCTTTCCATCCCTTTGCTGAGGACAATCACAGCGCATCCTTTGTGCTCGACTGAATGTCACAGAAATGAACAGACAGCACGAGGTTTGTGTTAATCTAAACTAATCACATTTATAGCCTTAACTGTCCTGTTCACACTGATTTTCTCAAAATTGGACCCTGGGTCCCTAAAATTCCTGCGACTGAACCATCAGAATTGCAGTGGCGCGGGCCTTATATCCAGGGACTGACCCTAAAACTGACCCTGCTTAAGTCTCACCCATACCTCTTCAGTGTATCTGAAAGCCTGTTCATGTGGTTGGTGGTTTACAGCCCCAGATTTCCAGAGCCAGTTTCTGCACCCAAATTCTGGCCTCACACCTCTGGCTTGGCACTGCTCTTAAGGCTTGCAAATTCAGAGTTTACAGAACAGGCAATTTGGTAGCGATGGAGTACCTGAGTGTGACGAGTACTGTTAATTCAATTGGATGGAGATTCACTGTGAACAACCATAAGAACTATAAAGTAAGGTCAAATTAGACCTGGTTGGAAAAATAAGTTAAAGATTTTGGAGACACAGATATACTTTGTTTGAGAGGAGTGGATAGTTTTACCCCTGGATGAGTAATCTTGCACATACTGATGAGTGCGCTGGGAAGATTTAATATCTGGAAGGCAATTTAAGCCTAATGTTTATCTAATGTAATCAATAGTTCACTATAATCGTCCCTTCAATCACTTTATTTACCGTGCAAAATGCTTCATGCACAGTCATTCGACAGCCATGGTACTGTGTCAGTAGTTGATGAAGAATGTTACTGCTGTTCCACAAATTTGCTACAATGCAATGATAAATTGGGATTTTATACAAGTGTTGCTGGGGTTGTTCTAACATGCCCGGGGTTACACCTTTCAAAGCTTAAGAGCCGGAAAAAGGAATTGTGTACTGGGAGAGTGGATTTGGAGATATAGTGCTGAGTACACGCAGGCTGATAGTCATACTGCAACGACAAGTATAAAATACGAGCATTTTCTCAATCTCAGCTCTGTGAGTTTGATAATGTTTTGCCTCTCACTATTTATTTAAAATCTGGATTACATTCATTCTTCCTTATTCTCAGTCTTCCTCTATCTGTTCCATTGTCCCTTGCTCTGCTTCAGTTTCTCATACAATGCATGTTTCCCTATTCCCTCCATCATCTTGTCATGTTTCAGATCTTTTGATCATTTTTTTTTCCTCGTGGACATGATTTGAACGGACAGCCTGTTCGAATGTGCGTTTTACTGCAAAATGAATTCATCCAGTTTTAAAACGTCACAGGCTGCAGCCACTGAAATGGGGGAGTGATGACATTGTTAGCCAAGTATTGAGAATTTGCCACAAGACTGGGGGTGTGAAATAATCTGTTGCTGTTATTTACTGCCCACCGGCTCCTTTTCTACCTTGCAGACAGTATTGAATTGTCCGGACGACTTAGCTACGCTGGAACTGACAGGCAATGGCCAATCACAATTTTAACCAGCTTAACTGGTCAGGCCACGATGTCAGCCGGCAGGCTGCTATTTCACAGACGTAACTTTTACTTGCCGGTCTGAACAGGAAATAGATGCTCCCATCAAACTGACCGAGCACAGAGGCACTCGAGGTCAGCTGAGTACTTTTTAAGTCCCTACAAAAAGAACTGTGGCCTCACCACTGGTGGAACCATCCCTCCTCCCAATCATGAGACCCCCACAGGATGGTGTTGGATGTCAATCTTGCCACTCACCTGGTCTTAATCTTTCTTATAGCTATCTTCAAGCACCGAAGGCAGACAGGGTTCGTCCTGGTGCTTCGGTAGGCACACCACATCCATGGCCCTCATCGTTTTATGCTTGGTGTGTTTGTTGTAGGTCACCGAGTCCCTGATCACATTTTCCGGGAAAACTTTCAGGACCTGGCGAACCTCCTCGTGAATCAAGCCAGAGCTGCGCTTGGTGCCACCCCCTCCGCCTCCCCCCGCGGCAAGCCAGGCGGCTTAGTGATATCCTGGACATTGTTGCAGTGTCCTTTGCAGTGCCATATGGCTCTGCCTTTGCACACCTCCTTACTGCCTTTCCTTCTACCTGACATGATCTACACTGAGGGGCGGCATGGTGGCACAGTGGTTAGCACTGCTGCCTCACAGCTCCAGGGACCTGGGTTCAATTCTGGCCTCGGGTCACTGTCTGTGTGGAGTTTGCACATTCTTCCCGTGTCTGCATGGGTTTCTGCCGGGTGCTCTGGTTTCCTCCCACAGTCCAAAGATGTACGGGTTCAGTGGATTGGCCATGGTAAATTGCCCCCTAGTGTCAGGGGGACTAGCTAGAGTAAATGCATGGGGTTATGGGGATAGAGCCTGGGTGGGATTGTAGTTGGTGCTGAATGGGCCGAATGGCCTCCTTCTGCACTGTAGGATTCTATGATTCTATCACCAATCAACAAACCACTGACCTGGTCTCAACAGTTGTTTTGTACCCAGCAAGTTTATCAAAAAAATTAATTTCTTTGCTTTTCTTTATTCATTCGTGGGACATGGGCATCGCTGGTTGGCCAGCATTTATTGCCCATCCCTAGTTACCCGAGGGGAGTTGAGAGTCAACCACATTGCTGTGGCTCTGGAATCACATGTAGACCAGACCAGGTAAGGACAGCAGATTTCCTTCCCTAAAGGACATTAGTGAACCAGATGGGTTTTTCCGACAATCGACAATGGTTTCATGGTCATCAGTAGATTCTTAATTCCCAGACATTTTTATTGAATTCAAATCTACCATCTGCAGGATTCGAACCTGGGTCCCCAAAACAGTAGCTGAGTTTCTGGATCAATAGTCTTGTGATAATGCCATCACCTCCCTGGCTCCTGTCAGGGCTGCTGACCCGACAATTTTAAAGCAGCAACTAACTAACTATTCCCCTCCTACTCATCCTAAGTAGGGTAGGAGGAAGGTGGAGACAAAACACTGCCGAATCTTCAGCAAAGATATGCAAATAACAATATCACAGGATTGATGTGAAGCCATGGACAGGGCGGAAGGCTCACCCACTGACATTATACTGCCATTGCTGAAAAAGGAATAATCAGGCCAGTAGTTTCCATCATAAGTTTCTCAGTCTATTACATTGTTGTCTAATAGGGTTTTGATGCTCACCAAGTTTATAATGATCAGATTACCACATTTGCAACATGATACAAAATATTTGCAATGTTAACAAACAAAAGGCACATTCTTTTGAAAATAGGTTTGAGGTTTCAAACCATCAACAAACAACTGCCATCACGTCCAGATTTTTGAGAACATCTTCAAAAGAGTTTTGCAATCCACTGTTCCACAAGGTTAACCTGCTGAACACATACCTGAAGTGTGGTGACAATATGTTCGCTGGAGTTTTCAGTTTCGGACAGTGTGCTCCAGTTTATTTGAAAAAAAATAACAAATTTCTTCAAGAGTAAACTGTGCCCATTTTATCAGGATTGATATATTAGGACACGGGGAAGCAAAAGAATCAACAAGTCTCTACATATTGGCTTTTGCGTCCTGACTCTGCTTGCTTACACTCTGTCGCCTGTCAGTTCTGAGCACAGTGCCCGGACTTTTGATAGACCTTTGGCTCCAGGCCAATCTCCTGTAATCTCTCCTCCTGTGCCAATAGCACCCTATTACTTTCAACTGCTCATTTCAACAGATTATTAGGATGAAAGTTGAACATATTGGAATGTTAGTTCACTGCCCCAGTTTGTACATTCCAACTCTGACTGACAGCTATCCGACAATGTCTGTCACTCACACAGCTCAAGTGCTTTGTGGAAACTGCTAACTACCAGCTGAATCAAACTGAGTTCTTCAGTTATCATCCCCTCTATCACTCGAACTCCCCAATAAAATTTTGAGAATAATGTAGCCAGTGAGCTGTTGTTTAATGCAACTATGGTCAAATAAGAAAAGGGCACTACTATAGCCCGATGGGAAATATGGAAAACTAATATTTCGGTCTTGTAAGCATTCATAAATATTTTAAACTTTTGTTACATTCTCCTGATAAAGACACAATTTGATTTAAATACAATGTTTTTGTGTCTATGAATTAACTGGAGCATGGGTCACGGTTAACAACAATTAGACTGCTGTCCTTTATAAGGCTGGCCCTACACTCAGAGCACTTTACAGAGCAGTCGCACAAGCCCAATGTATCATCATTTAGAAGCATATAGACAGAACAGGCACAGAGAAAGTAACACACGGCAGAATATTTTTCTTACTTCATTGAGCAAGTGACCCCCTCAGCTTCCAGGTCACTAGAAACCCAACAACTCAACAAAACTCTAATAGACATTTTCACGGTCTGACCCATTATGCGACTCCTAACAGCAACATGGTTGATTCTTCCTTGCCCAATTAGGGATGAATGACAAATAGCAGTCTGGTGAGTGACACCTATACTCCTACCCACCGCTGAAGCTTTAACACAATTCAGTATTGTATGACTCTAAAAATGGACAGCATCAAGCCGTCACGTGTCAGTGGCTGACGTGCCACGCTTGGAGAGTGATGAGTGAATTGGACAAAACTGGTCAATGCAATCTTTCATAGCCTGTTTAGACTTTGGAATGAAATAAATTATATTCTGTTGTTTTACCACACAAAGAATTATACTTTCAAAGCGTCTTTGTAAATGAGGAAAAATAGAGAGCCAAAGAGCAGCCAAAAGACAGCGAGAATGCTTGGAGAAGAACCACAACTGCTAATGGCTATAGGTGGCAACATATTAAGGGGTCTTGCCTGTTTTGGATCATAACCCAGCAGAAATAATGACAAAACTTATTACTGAACATCAGCATTCAATAATGACATATTGACTTCTGCAATTGAAAAGTTGTATTTATGACCCCCCCTCAAAAAAATCCTCTTGCAGAAAAGATTCAACTTAAACAAAAAAACATTTGACAAAGTTTTGACCTGGCCACAACTGTTCATGCATCACTGCTGAATTCTGGGGATGACCACCAGTAATGGATCTAAGAATTAATACATCACAACCGATCAAAGTTTTGACAATTAGTGGTTACAAACAAAAATCTCCCACAAATTTCCTAACAAATACATGCAAGAACAATGTTTTTTTTTGGAAACCCAAGTTTAAGATCCCTAACTTCATTAATAAGGAAAGGCTGTTCTGTTATGCTTGATGGATTTCTTTATCATGCACAGAGTGCATTGGCAGGGCAACTAAACAAAGCATTCAAAGAGCAGTGTAGTACAACCATAGGAAAACCACATGTGGTGTGCAAGATCCAGTTGCTCATCATTATAAGCTTTAACTGGATGTTACATGTCAGTACATTGTCATTTTCTCTTTGAGACCTGGGGTTGAATCCAGGCCAGATTGTGGTGGGATAAAAGTTCATCTTCAACTGCAAGAAATACACAAGTATGAACAATTGATTACTTGTTCCTTTTGGAAATGTCCATTGCATAAATATCATATCATTCAGCATTAATCAGATTGTCGAACATGCATATGAATATACAAATTAGGAGCAGAAGTAAGCCACTCAGCCTTGAGCTTGCTCTGCTATCTAATAATATAATGGCTGATCTGATTGTAACCTCAACTCTACATTCCCACCTACCCACTATAACCTTTCACCCTCTTGCTTATCAAGAATCTATCTATTGAGCTTTGCCTTAAAAATACTCAAAGACTCTGCTTCCACTGCCTTTTAAGGAAAAGAGTTCCAAAGACTCTTAACCCACTGAGAGAAAAAGATTCTCCTCATCTCTGTCCTAAATGGGCAATCCCTTCTTTTAAAACAGTGAGGCCTAGTTCTAGATTCGTACACATTCATCTTGTCAGGATCCCTCAGGATCTTATATGTTTTAACAAGTCACGCCTTATTCTTCTAAACTCCAGCAGATACAAGCCTAGCCTGTCCAACCTTTCCTCATAAAATGACCCACCCATTTCAGATATTAGTCTGGTAAACCATTTCTGAGGTTGCCAGAATTACAAAATGGCTAGTGCAAAAATGTATGCACAGATTCAGCAGTAAAATGTCCTTTGTTGGAGTTAGGTTGAATGCATTTTGTCAGGACACAATGAATACATGTTGTATCTAACTCTTGTGCCTTAGAATCGCTTGATGCTGATACTGAGGTTAAAAAAGTAGAAAAATATTCCAGTCCTAGCGTGTTGAACATAGAATTTATCAGTAATTTTAAAAACTTTTGTTCCTTCTTTGTCAGCCAATCAGTTTCCTCTCCTCATCGTCTTCCACAGATTTTATGAATCTGCTTCCACATTGTCACTGGTCAACAGTCAGAATCTCAATGGTGTGTGATTCGATGTTTCTGACACCATTGGATTTTTCTGATAGTGCGAGTTGGGAGTTCTGCTCAGCCTATCAAATCTGCCACATCCCTGACCTGTTTTCTTTGATCAGGAGTCATTTGAGATGTAATGACTTTCCGGCAGGATCTACCTACTCAAAGGCAAACATTTCAGATGCTGCAGTAGTGATGTCAGCGATAGGGGACAGAAGAACAATGAAGAGGTGAAAAGAGAAGTAATTTTTAGGCTGCAGCCATGACCAAGTTCTAAAGAGGTATGCTCATTTTACTGAAATGAGAGGAAAGGAGGCTTTTATTAGGACCTTTCTCTATGCTATTACTGACACTACCCAAGGCCTATCGACCCCTACCTTCCATTAGGGTTGATTAATGGTAATAAAGTGACCAGTCATGGCTCTAGTGGTTCCACCAACAAAGCTAAAATTGTTAGAAGGAGGAAAATCTAGGTCAACAATGGGAAGCTCATAAGCCTCACATGCCTTTTCTCCTATAATTTCTTCCTGAATTTGGAAAATCCAACCCTCCATCTCCAGTACAGTTTGACATCACAATGCAGCCAATCCAAATCTCATTCAATGTTCACACTTTTGGCACAGGACAGGAGATTGCAATTATAAGCTCGAACTGAGGCCATTTTTTCATTCCTAAACCCAGGAGTACTGAGAGTAGTTGTAGTATTGCAGTAGTTTATCACTAGTCAGGATAAAGCCCAATAACTCAGCATGCTGAGGTATTGGGTTTCCTAACCTTCAGATCATTTGGAATCAGTGCTTTATGTTGAGATTTAAATACGTTTTTGATTTGATTTATTATTGACACATGTATTAGTATACAGTGAAAAGTATTGTTTCTTGCGCGCTATACAGATAAAATATACCGTACATAGGGAAGCAAATGAGAGAGTGCAGAATGTAGTGTTACAATCATAGCTAGGGTGCAGAGAAGGATCAACTTAATATGAGGTACGTCCATTCAAAAGTCTGACAGCAGCAGGGAAGAAGCTGTTCTTGAGTCGGTTGATACATGACCTCAGACCTTAGTATCTTTTTTCCAATGGAAGAAGGTGGAAGTGTATGTCTGGGGTGCATGGGGTCCTTGATTATGCTGGCTGCTTTTCCGAGGCAGCGAGAAGTATAGACAGAGTCAACAGATGGGAGGTTGGTTTGCGTGATGGACTAGACTTTGTCCACGACCCTTTGTAGTTTATTGCGGTCTTGGTCAGAGCAGGAGCCATACCATGCTGTGATATAAGAAGAAAGTGTGCTTTCTACGTGCATCTGTAAAAGTTGGTGAGAGTTGTAACAGACATGGGTGTTGGTGGGCTTTCTTAACTATGGCGTCAACATGGGGGGACCAGGACAGGTTGTTGGTGATCTGGACACCCAGAAACTTGAAGTTCTCGACCATTTCCACTTCATCTCCGTTGATGTAGACAAGGATATGTCCTCCACTGTGCTTTCTGAATTCAATGATAATCTCCTTCATTTGGTTGACATTGAGGGAGAGATTATTGTCGTTGCACCAGTTCACCAGATTCTCTATTGCTTTCCTGTATTCCATTTCGTCATTGTTTGAGATCCGACCCACTACGGTGATTGATGCGCGATTAATTCACTCGAGAGGCTAGATCGTACTCGGGAAATAAAGGCTTTTATTCGCAACAAGAATAGAGCACACTGCTTAACAATACTATCCCAGACTGAGGGTCACGAGGAAGTGCAGTAGCCTTTATACTCCTATAGGAACGCGGAGCCAAACAGAGCGTACCACAGAACAATGCTAACAGGTGAAACACCCCAACCCTAACCCCAACAGTAACAAGAGTAACATATGTACAAGTACCCATAGTGATAACCATCTATGGTTCAGTACCCATAGTGGGGGTAACCATCTATGGTTCACCACATTCACCCCTCCTTTAAAAACAAAGGCCGGTGGGGCAAAAAAATAGTACGAACTGTCCATATATTCACAAGTTCAGTCGTATCGGAGGTCCGCACCGTCTCTGCGACCTCCGCAGCACTGGCGGTAGTGCCGGTTCTGGTGACCGTGGCGTCCCTCTCTCCAAGGTGGTGTCCAGTGACTCCTCCAGTTCCCCACGCACGGGTGGACCTCGAGGTGGCGACAATCTCCTGGACGCAGGCAAGCTGTACACGGGAGTAAGAGGATTAAGTGGAGGTCCCGATACTGCCCGCGCCGTGTCAGGAGGGGAGAGAATGGGCAAAGGAACCCTAACCAGGGGTGCGGGAGCGACGGGGGTTTCCAGGTCCCCTGCAGGCGCCAGATCTCGGATAGAGACCGTGTCCTCTCGCCCGTCAGAATATGCCACATAGGCATATTGAGGGTTGGCGTGGAGGAGGTGGACCTGTTCAACCAAAGGGTCGGACTTGCAGGCCCTAACATGCCGCCGCAGGAGGACAGGTCCTGAGTACGTCAACCAAGACGGCAGTGAGGTCCCAGGGGAAGACTTCCTAGGGAAGGTAAACATCCGCTCATGTGGGGTAGCATTGGTTGCCGTACACAGGAGGGACCGGATTGAATGGAGCGCATCAGAAAGTACCTCTTGCCAACGGGAGACTGGAAGACCCCTAGACCTTAACGCCAGTAAGACAGCCTTCCAGACTGTAGCGTTTTCTCTTTCGACCTGCCCGTTACCCCTGGGGTTGTAACTCATAGTCCTACTTGAGGCAATTCCTTTAGAGAGCAGATGTTGCCTCAAGTCGTCACTCATGAATGACGAACCCCTACCACTGTGGATATAACTGGGGTAACCGAACAGGGTAAAGAGATCCCGCAGGGCTTTGATGACCGTGGCAGCGGACATGTCAGAAAAGGGAATGGCAAAAGGGAATCGGGAGTACTCGTCAATCATGTTGAGGAAATACACATTCCGATCTGTCGAAGGAAGGGGGTCCTTGAAATCAACACTCAGTCGTTCAAAAGGGCGAGTGGCCTTAATGAGGTGTGCCCTGTCAGGTCGGTAGAAGTGCGGCTTGCATTCAGCACATACCTGGCAGCTTCGGGTTATCGACCTGACATCCTCTATGGAGTAGGGCAGATTCCGGGCCTTTACAAAATGGAAGAGCCGAGTGATCCCCGGATGGCAGAGATCATTGTGGAGGGCCTGTAGCCGGTCCTCCTGCACACTGGCACATGTTCCACGCGACAGGGCATCTGAGGGCTCATTGAGCTTCCCCGGACGATACATGATATCATAGTTGTAGGTGGAGAGTTTGATTCTCCACCTCAAGATTTTATCATTCTTAATTTTTCCCCTTAACGTGTTGTTGAACATGAATGCCACGGACCGCTGGTTCGTGAGCAGGGTAAATCGTTTTCCCGCCAAATAATGGCGCCAATGCCGTACGGCCTCCACAATGGCCTGAGCCTCTTTTTCCATAGAGGAATGCCAAATTTCAGGGCCTTGGAGGGTGCGAGAGAAAAAGGCGACGGGCCTGCCCGCCTGGTTAAGTGTGGCGGCCAGGGCGAAATCAGATGCATCACTCTCCACTTGAAAAGGGATGGACTCATAAACAGCGTGCATCGTGGCTTTCACGATGTCAGCTTTTATCCCTTCGAAGGCTAAGCGAGCCTCTGCTGCCAGGGGAAAAGAGGTAGACTTTATGAACGGACGGGCTTTGTCCGCATAATTGGGAACCCACTGTGCGTAATACGAGAAGAAACCTAAGCATCTCCTCAGTGCTTTGATGCTAGTGGGTAGGGGAAGTTCAAGGAGGGGACGCATATGGTCTGGATCGGGGCCGATGACCCCATTTTCCACCACGTATCCGAGGATTGCTAGGCGGTGCTTGCTGAATACACACTTCTCCCTGTTGTAGGTCAGATTCAGGCGAGACGCAGTGCGTAAAAACTTCAGGAGGTTGGCGTCGTGGTGCTGCTGGTCATGGCCACAGATAGTGACGTTGCCCAGGTATGGGAAGGTAGCCCGTAGCCCGTTTTGGTCCACCATTCGGTCCATCTCACGCTGGAAGACCGAGACCCCATTAGTGACGCCAAAAGGGACCCTTAAGAAGTGGTAAAGACGGCCATCCGCCTCAAAGGCCGTGTATTTTCGGTCCTCTGGGCGAATGGGGAGCTGGTGGTAGGCTGACTTCAAGTCGATGGTGGAGAACACCCGGTACTGCGCAATCTGGTTGACCATGTCAGATATGCACGGGAGAGGGTACACGTCCAGCTGCGTGTACCTATTAATGGTCTGACTATAGTCTATGACCATCCGGGGCTTGTCTCCAGTCTTGACCACCATGACTTGTGCTCTCCATGGGCTAGTGCTAGGTTGGATGATGCCTTCCCTGAGGAGCCGCTGAACCTCAGATCGAATAAAGATCCGATCCTCAGCACTGTAACGCCTGCTCTTAGTTGCGATGGGCTTGCAGCCTGGCACGAGATTTTCAAATAAAGAAGGCGGGGTAATTTTGAGTGTCGAGAGACTGCATGTGGAGCGCGCTGGGCAATTTGGAGGCTGCTGTTCTCCCACTGAAAGTGGAGGGAGTGGCCCATCGTACTGCAGGATCACACTCCTCAGGTGGACCATAAAGTCTAGCCCCACGAGTACCGGAGCGCAAAGGTGCAGTAACACGAGGAGCCTGAAGTTCTCATAAACTGTGCCCCGCACCGTTAGAGTTACTACGCAGCTCCCAAGAACGGTAACAGATCGGGACCTCGATGCCATAGAGATTGTCTGCCTGACAGTTTGCACGCGGAGAGCGCACCGTTTCACGGTATCCGGATGGATGAAACTCTCCGTGCTCCCGCTGTCAAACAGACAATGTGTCTGGCATCTGTTGACCTCTATGTCCATCATGGACTTGTCGAGTCTGTGAGGCTTGGCCTGGTCCAGGATGATCGACGCCACTGTTGGATCCCGAGTGCAACTGCAGGCAGCTGAGATGGTCGACGACGAGGACCCCTGCTGGTCGTCTGCGGCCGGTGCCGACCAAAATGGCTGCGCCCATGGATCACACGTGGTCGATGGCGTTGAAAGTGGTGGCACCCGCAGGTCGCACGTGACTTGCGTCGTCGTCATCAGGAATGGCGGCGCCCGTGAATCGCACGTAGTTGAAGACATCGACGAAGCTGGAGACGAGGAGACGGATCCTGGGGAGTCACACGCAGCACTGCTTGGCTTCGAAGGGAGCTTTGCTCGGCACACTTTTGCATAGTGCCCTTTCTTCCCACAAGCGGAGCAAAATACCGTCCTGGCCGGACATCTCTGGCGAGGGTGCTTCGCCAATCCACAGAAATAGCACCATGGGCCTCCTGGAGCTGCCGCAGCCGTCAGGTCCGAGGTTGAAAGCACGATCGCGCAGTTTCTAGGAGCCGTCGGGTAGAGTTGAGTCGGTGGCTGTACTTGCCACGATGTTCCCACGTGGTCGGTGGGGTAAGTTTCAAGACTTCTGGAGGCCGTTTCCATCGTATCAGCCAATTCTACCGTCTTAGCTAGGTCCAAGTTACCCTGCTCTAGCAGCCGCAGGCGAATATAGGATGAGCCGATTCCCGCCACGAACGCATCTCGGATCAGATCGTTGGTGTACTGAGTAGCCGACACCGGCTTGCAATTGCAGGCTCTGGCTAGCTGTTGAAGTTGGCGCAGGTACTGTCCCGTCGTTTCGCCGGGCTGCCGCCGTCGAGTGGCTAATAGGTGACGAGCATGGATTTCATTTGGCGGTTTATGGTACAGCTTCTTGAGTAATTCGATGGCCTCTTTGTAATCTTGGGAATCGCGGATTGTTGCATACACAGTGTCACTTACCCTTGCGTGGAGGACCCGCAATCTGTCGGCGTCGGTCTGGACTGCTGTTGAGGCGTCGATATAATCCTGGAAACACTTCAACCAATGGTCAAAAGTGTTCGACGCTCCCACAGCACGCGGATCTAAGGTTAGCCGATTGGCTTTCAGCATCTGCTCTTTTTTTTTCTTTTGGACAAAATTTGTTGCGAATAAAATTGATGCGTGATTAATTCACTCGGGAGGCTGGATCGTACTCGGGAAATAAAGGCTTTTATTCGCAACAAGAATAGAGCACACTGCTTAACAATACTATCCCAGACTGAGGGTCACTAGGAAGTGCAGTGACCTTTATACTCCTATAGGAAGGCGGAGCCAAACGGAGTGTACCACAGAACAATGCTAACAGGTGGAACACCCCAACCCTAACCCCAACAGTAACAAGAGTAACTTATGTACAAGTACCCATAGTGATAACCATCTATGGTTCAGTACCCATAGTGGTAACCATCTATGGTTCACCACAGTGATGTCATCAGCAAACTTGAAAATCAAGTTGGAGGAGAATTTGGCCACACGGTTATACGTGTATAAGGAGCATAGTAAGGGGCTGAGAACACAGTCTATGTTGTCAGTTATCAGTATTGGGAGGATTTTGTGGGGGGGCTTTCTCCAAAAATACTTTTTGCATGTTCAACAAATTCCTCAGGTATGCCTTTGTAACAATATATAAAGTATATGATGCTGATGTTATATGATAAAATATATGTATATTCTTATCATCATTGTTTGACATCTAGTCCCTATCTAGTGTAATAAAAAATGCAGTGCAAGATTTTGAGATGAGTGGACTTTTGAACTGCTGTAATATGTTCAAACCTGAACAAATGTTCCCTCTGCTTGTTCAACAGATGGATAGATCTTCAAATATTCCCCATACAAGGCTCCCTAAAGGCCTTGTCTACAAACCTTGCCTATCTTATAAGGCAACTTTGTCATGTCACACTATAATTAATTCTGAATTCTAATCACAGAGATCAACATTTGTTGAGGGCAAAAAGAGAAAGTGTGCATTTTTTATTTTTAAAGATATGTTTGTCTTTTTTACTCCCATTCAATAAGTGAGAGATGAAAGTGAATGAACTACACTGAAAGCATTGTCTTCAAATTGCCTTCACCCCAAGGCATGTAATGTGGCTTAACAAAATGATCTAAGAACCCACAAGCTGACAGCTACTTGTCTAACAAAGGTTTATTTTTCTGGTTAAGGGCATCTATCTCCGCTTCATGTTCGAGAAATGAGTACAATCCATGCCACAACTATCCGCTTCGGTATTGTCAATACGATTAGAAAAGCTTCCTGACAAAATATACATTCATGTAACACCACTACTGCTGATAGTGAAAGAAGAAGCGGGTTTCACAAGCCTGACCTTGAATTAGCCGCATATTCTTGATCTGTTGTGACATGTTGATCCTGATTTAATTCAGGATGTCAAAAAAGAGCAATTATTCTTATTCAAAATCTTTTCGCATTATCAGCAAGAGATCCTGACCTTTTGTTCTCAAAAATTAGAACATTATACAACAATCAACAAAAACTGCTTGAGGCTTTCTATTTTCATCAAAAATATGAATAAATTAGACTTTTAAATTGTCAATGTATCCACAATATCCTATTAATAGCTTGCACTCTTCATGCAATCTGCATTAAATAAAGCAAAACACATTTTCTGTTTTAATGATGGTGTTTATGCACTGCACCTTTAATCACCATGTATTGTTGTCCTATTGTAGAATGAGGACTGGCACGTACAAGCCGAAGATCAATTTTAGTGCGGTTCTAGTCTTCCATCAGGTTGCCATTACAGTCAGTCTCTGGATTCCTGCTATGGAAAGGGAGGGTGATAGGTCATTGCCAAAGGTTTGAGGAAATGCCTTGTTGCAGTCAGTGGGCCCTACTTTACCATTTTGATTCTAAGTGCTGGGCGGACTTGAAACTGGGAGTGTTTCAGATCCAACTTTTAGACCCGTTCTGAGGTGCCCCCATACGCACTCTGCCTGAAAAAATGTCAACAATTCTGAATCGCACTGCAGAAGCCTGCGGGTGGGGCTTAATGAGCCGGAAACCCTGGAGCTCCAATCGGTGCCTCCAACTGCACATGCGCAGAAAACAAAGATAGAATGCTGCTCCCCTGCCACATTGCGCCCGGGCCAGATAATGCCTCCCCCTGGCCCCCACAGACATTTCCCCATCCCACAACATTACTGACCCTCTTATCCCCTCCACCCCCTTCTGCCACCCAGATTAACCGTAGGCCCCTCTCCCCCTTCCCCCCATTGATCTCAGGCAGAGTGGCAGCAGACCCCCCTTCCCCCTCACTGATCTCAGGCAGAGTGGCAGCGGGCACCCCCCCCCCCCAACGATCTCAAGCAGAGCGCCATCGGACGCTCAGCACTTACCTCCTCACTAACTAGAGGGCCCGAATCGGGCTTCTATGCAGCATGTCTGTTTCGCGTTGATTTTGGATTGGCGAATGCGGTGGTAAAGGGGTAAGTGCCAGTAAGGTTTGACATACAGCCCATGTCAATTTAAATACATGCAAATGCATTTAAATGGCCGTCGCGCCTGTTTTGTCCGTGGTCCCGATCGCTGCCATTTTTGGGCCTTGATAAAGGGGGAACCAGCGTGGAGGTAGGCGTGAATCATGCTACTCGCCTCACGCCCAACTTCACCAAGCTTTTGTGCCCAAAAATGGATGCAACGCGATAGTAAAATCGGGCCCAGTGATTCTCTGGATCTACAATTCCCCATTAGCCAAAATCCTTTGAAGGTTGTTATGGCATAGACCTAAATGTGGAGTATATCAAAGCACTTGGCTTAAAAGCCACCCGTTTCTATCAATATGACATGTGTGAATGTTATTGCAAACAAAATTGGTAAATGCTGGGAAAATGCAGGAAATGCACAACGGACACTCTCCGAGATCGCCTGTGGGGGCTCAAGATCAAAAGCTGGAAATTTTAAATCTTGCTGGCTAGGTCTTGATTTCTGATCTTCACCAACCCTTGCCGTCGACATCATTAAGTTCACACCCATAATGGACGAGAACCTGATTTCTGTTCATTTGAAGAAATTTAAATATAATTAAAGACTCCACCCACCAGATTTTCCCCCCCTTACTAATTTTTCATGCCTTGCCGATGTCAGTGGTAGGGAAAGTATTGTAAAAGATTCTTAGGGACTGGATTTACTGGAAACAAATGGACTTCTTAGTGATAGACAGCATGGTTTTGTGAAGGGGAGGCCGTGCCTCACTAACTTGATCAAGTTTTTCGAGGAAGTGACGAAGGTGATAGATGAGGGGAAGGCAGTGGATGTTGTATACATGGACTTCAGTAAAGCCTTTGACAAGGTATCTCATGGCAGACTGGTATAAAAGGTGAAGTCACACGGGATCAGAGGAGAGCTGACAAGATGGATACAGAACTGGTTTGGCCATAGAAGACAGAGGGTAGCTGTAGAGGGGTGCTTTTCTGAATGGAAGGCTGTGACTAGCGGTGTACCACAGGGATCAGTTCTGGGAATTTGTTGTTCATAGTATATATAAATGATTTGGAGGAAAATGTAGCTGGTCTGATTAGTAAGTTCACAGATTACACAAAAATTGGTGGAGTTGCGGATAGTGAAGAGGATTATCAAAGGATACAGCAAGATATAGACCGGTTGAAGACTTGGGTGGTGAAATGGCAAATGGAGTTTAATCTGGACAAGTGTCAGATCATGCATTTTGGAAGGTCCAATGCATGTAGGAATTATACAGTAAATGGTAGAACCCTTCGGAGTATTGACAGGCAGAGAGATCTGACATACATGTCCACCGATCACTGAAAGTGGCAAACACAGGTGGATAAGGTAGTCAGGAAAGCATACGGCATGCTTGCCTTCATCGGTCGGGCCATTGAGTATAAAAGTTGGCAGGTCATGTTGCAGCTGTACAGAACCTTAGTTAGGCCTCGTTTGGAATATTGTGTACAATTCTGGTCGCCACACCACCAGAAGAATGTGGATGCTTTGGAGAGGGTACAGAAGAGGTTTACCAGGATGTTGCCTGGTATGGAGGGCATTAGCTATGAGGAGAGGTTGGATAACTTGGTTTATTCTCACTGAAGCGACGGAGGTTGAGGGGTGACCAGATAGAGGTCTACAAGATTATGAGTGGTATGGACAGAGTGGATAGTCAGATGCTCTTTCCTAGGGTAGAAAAGTCAAGTACTAGGAGACATAGGTTTAAGGTGCATGGGGAAAAGTTTAGAGGAGATTTGCGAGGCAAGTTTCTTACACAGAGGGTGGAGAATGTCTGGAATGTGCTGCCTGGGGAGGTGGTGGAAGCAAGTACAATAGCGTCATTTAAGGTGCAACAAGACAAACACATGAATAGGTTGGGAATGGAAGGATACAGACTCTTAATTGCATACGGTTTTGGTTTAAGCAGGCATCATGATCAGCGCAGGCCTGGAAGTCTGAAGGGCCTGTTCTTGTGCTGTACTTTTCTTTGTTCTTTGATGTGATGACACATTGACAAAGTTTACAATTGGTTTACCCAGGGGTGCAAAAGTCACTATAGTCCCTATGGAGAGGGACATGGCCAGGCACTGCCCTGGCATTGCCCTCTGTGCCGGGGCAGTGCCAGGTGCAGGCTGTAGGGGCAGCCTCAAGTGCGGGGACTTATCTATTTGCTGTGGGATGTCAGGAGCAGACACTGTGAGCAATTGGAATGCTGGTGATGCTCGGGGGTGAGGGAGTGGGAGAGGAGGCCACATATACTTCTGTGATGGAAGGAGGGAGATTTTTTTTTTAGTTTATACAGGGGGCCCCGGTTCCCAGCTCAAAGAGTCCCCGCCTTGCCAGACTGATGCCACAAACCACACCCACTCTTTTTGTTTACAGTTAAAGGGCCAAGATCCAGAGAGAAAACTGGCCAGTGGAGCTGAAGAGTTCCACATCAGTTTTCTCACTAGAACTGACACTCTGCTAAATTCTTGTGAGAGTCTGCACAACATATTCCTTAACATCTGTCGAGGCAAAAATGATAGGTTACTTTTTGAGCTGTAGAGTTTTGCCAGTACTGGATTTAAATTATTGTAGGGTGAGTTCAGGATGACTCCTATAATTAATTCTGATCTATATTGGCTCCGGTTAAATGCCTCGATTTTAAAATTCTCATTCTTTTTTCAAATCCCTTGCACCTCCCTATCTTTGATTCCCCCTATCTTTGACCTCCTGAAATATCTGCACTCCTCTAATTCTGGTTTTTGAGCAACTGGATTTTAAACATTTTAATATGAATTCCCTAATTGAGGCCTGTTAAGGTGCCCATAATGTGGAGTTTTTGGGTCACCAGCACTTCGGGTGAATACTCTGTACTGGGAAATACCTGCCTGAGTATTTAGTACTTAGTACAATACTTTTCACTGTATATTAATACATGTGACAATAATAAATCAAATCGAGTACTGCAAACCGTTGCGAATAAATCAGCTTTGGTGAAAGGACACCGGTCTCTTATAAGTTATTTCAGTCCTAACTCTGGAATTCTCTCCTTAAACATTACCACCTTTGAACCTCTTTCATAACTTTCTACATAAAGCCCACCTCTTTGACCAAGTCTTTGGTCATTTGCACTTTTTTTTGGCATGCTTTCTTCACACACACACTTTTATTCCCTCTGGGGAATAGTAGGGTGGTGGAAGGTTTCACAGGCTGATTAAAATCCCATTGAACTGCTTCATGAGCACTCCTTCAATGGTCAACAAGTCCTGGTGTGGGACATGAACCCGGAGCATTTGGCCAGAGGTAGGGATGCTACAACTGTGCCACCTACACTAATAAATCCCTATGTAACTTAGTGTCAATCTTTGCTTAAAACACCCCTGGGAAGCACCTTGAGGTGGTTCACTGTGCTAAAGGCAATGTCTAAAGTTATCATTTTGACATACAAGATTGACATGCAGCAAGATTTTTCTTAGAAAGTTTTATTCGAACATCTTTCCTTAATTTTCAGTATATCTCATTTCTTCGGTGCTCGGTTGTATTTCGGGCCCGCTCTGAATGAATGGTAATTAAACACCTCATTTCCTGCTTGCAGAGTGCAAAAATGAGCAGAAGTGCAGCGGCACTGATTGGCTGCGTTCTGAGATGTGATTAGCAACCTTACCTGTTTGATGGATGGCAGCAATCGAGAGTCAGAAATAGGTGAATGAAACCTCTTGTATTTCAAAATGATGTAAATGTACAGTGCAGAAGGAGGCCATTCAACCCATTATAATGAAGAAGATAGCCACTGATTGCTTTTACAGATGTTTTTAATTTAAACATAAAATTTGAAGAGTAATATAAATAAATTAAGCCTTGAAAGAGCTATTCCTGAAAGCACTCTAAAATGTTCCAATGAATAAGATGTTAAAAAGTGGAGATATATTTAAAGGTGTTTCATAGCCTCTAATCATAGAATCCCTACAGTGCAGAAGGAGGCCATTCAGCCCATCGAGCCTGCACCGACAACGGTCCCACACAGGCCCTATCCTTATAACCCCATATATTCACCCTACTAATCGCCCTGACACTAATGGATAATTTATCGTGGCCAACCCATCTAACTCACACATCTTTGGAGTGTGGGAGGAAACCGGAGCACCCGGAGGAAGCCCATGCAGACAGGAGGAGAATGTGCAAACTGCACACAGACAATCAGCAATGCGCCTGCTCTAGACGCATCTTTTGCTCTTTGCTACTTCCTTTCTTGCTCAATTGCCATTCTCTTTGGACCTTGGAGAATAGCTGTCTGTCATTCATTCTCTTCCACTCGAGTGCAGTACTTCCTTTTACCCTTATCCCACCCACCTCTTGCTCAAAATCTGTTAGCTCTCTAAACTTTGTCCAGTTCTGATGAAAGATCACAGACCTGAAATGCTTAAAAAAAGCTGTTCCTCGCCACATGGACGCTGCCATTACCTGCGGAGTACTTCCAGCATTTTCTGTTTGTATTTCAAATTTCCAGCATGCAAAACGTTCTGCTTTTAAACCCTATTCTGAATATTGTGCAGTGGAATTAGAAAAATCTTTAGAATCATGGAATGTTATCAATATTTTTTACATAAATTAAGTCTGCAACTTTGTCACATTGTCAGAAACATAGAAACAAAATTCTCCCAGAGATCTCATAGGCTCTTCTTTGATCCTTTACACATAGCTTGCGTATGTGTCTGAGAAGAATGTTTCTAAGGTAATTGGTTGTTCAATATTCATCATCATTGGTTATCAAAGGGTCATTTAATACATTTTGTTTGCATCTATATAGGTGTCTCTAGCAGTAAGAGGGCTGAATGGGTTTTCCATTGGACAGTAAGTTCCTTGCTTTCCTTTCCTTATTAAGCAATTCAGTGTATTCACAAAACATTCACAGTTTATGGAAGATAACCATATGGGATGTAGTAAGTAAAACAACAATGTGTAAGATTCATACCTACATATAGGTGCTCTGATTATTGCAAAAGTGAGAAAATATATTTTTGCCCACCTTCTGCCACCATGTGCTGTCCATCCATACCCACCAAACCAACATTTGTAGAACCCCATTACTTCAATGACCAGCACAGTCATTTAGTAGCATGTAGGACAGGTCACAGATCTATATGCCCCTTCAGCATACAACATATGACTAGTCCATTAGCCAGGTGCACAAACGGATGGCATATAAGGGAACAGGTAAGAGAGTGGAAAAATTACAAACCTTTGCTTCCCTTATGTGAGGCTTCAGTGAATGTATTTGCATTAAAAAGCTTGGATGGAGTAAGAAACCTGGAGCAAAGGCCTCCCCCCTGCTATCACTATCACAGTCCAACTCTGCAATTTAGATTAGCTTCTCATTCATTCTAACACATGCAGAAACACAACCACACATAACACCCACACACAGTGGGATGGCCATCCATTAGATACTGTGCCAATTGCCATTCCTATTCACTTTGATTGAAAGGATCATTGTGTGAGGAGTATATGGGTGGCAGGATCTGATATCGCCCATTTTCCACCCCCATCAGAGTTGAAAGTTCCACCCACATTAATACACAGTGCAGGCTCTCTTTGAAGCAGCCAGCATTTAAATGTTTGTCCCCTTTCCATCGTCAGCCTAGAAGAGCAGCCAGGCAAGTCACTACACCCTGCATTGCTACACAAATTGTCGAAGTTGCTAAGTGTGAGGAGGTGACACTGGATGAGAGGAAGTTTATAGATGAGGAGGAATGAGCATCCTAAATGATTCTTTTACCTCAGCTGTGAAGTGATATGGGAAAGTTGTGTCATAGTGCCATTGCTGTTCAGTGTGGAAAGAGATGCAGAAACTGGATCTGTTTCCCAGCTCAGAACATTGGCCAATTCTGAAGCTTATTCCCTTGGCGATCTGGATGGATTCGAAAAAGTTGGGAGCAAAGAAATCCTGATTGTCACGGCAACAGTGTCCCTATGGCCAGCTTGGCTGCAACTTTCCTTAAACCACAGATTTGGAACTTGTTTCCCATTGACACAAGTATCATAGAGTGAGTTTCACGTGATTATTGCCTGGCAGGTATGGCAAAGTCTGCAGATATGGTTGTGGCATTACAACGGCTACAGGCAGGCTGGGTTTGTGGCCATTGATCTTCCAGCTTTGCTGTCCATCTTGTACAATCTAAACTGTGAAATATTTTGTTTGGACCACTTTCGGACCAACTCCCAATCATTAACTCCGACAAGTAAAATACAAGCAAAATATTACAGATGCTGGAAATCTGCAATAAGAACAAAAAAGAATGCTGGAACGTTCTGTTGAAAGGTGATCGACCTGAAATGCTCTGTTTTTCTCCACAGATGCTGCCTGACCTGCTGAGATTTTTCTACACTTGCTGTTCATATTAATTATGACCAACTGGTCTTGCTAAAAGCCATGGAATTTTATACCTTCTACTTTGGTGCTTCTTCATTTCATGAGCATCTGTAAATTAAGTTTATATTGTGAGATATCCTTTTCATGTTCTCTCTATTTCAAGTCTGCTTGCTTTGTTGGAATCTTGTAAATACTCCAGTTACAGTCAGCTTTCCAGTGAATGAAATGGCAATGCTGGAATATTACAGATTCTCCATATGCAACAGAAAATAACATTTCGGGATGCAGTATATGATTAATTTGATGCATGATAAGTGGTAGGTATCGCATGCTTGAGAGCAAAATGTTCCTAAAGCTCTCCACTATTGGGATTTTTAAAAATTATTTCTGAATCTGTTGTAGTCTAATTGTAGAAATTCATTGCTATGATTAAGTAACAACTCCCTTTTTATCGTGGAGAGAGAAACAGAGTTAATGTTGAGGTGGCACGGTGGCACAGTGGTTAGCACTGCTGCTTCACAGCGCCAGGGTCCCGGGTTTGTTTCCCAGCTTGGGTCACTGTCTGTGTGGAGTCTGCACGTTCTCCCCGTGTCTGTGTGGGTTTCCTCTGGGTGCTCTGATTTCCTCCCGCAGCCTGAAAGACGTGCTGGTTAGGTACATTAACCCGAACAGGCACCGGAGTGTGGCGACAAGGGGAATTTCACAGTAACTTCATTGCAGTTTTAATGTAAGCCTTACTTGTGACTAATAAATAAACTTTGAACTTAACTCACAGCGCCAGGGTCCCGGGTTAGTTTCCTGGCTTGGGTCACTGTCTGTGCGGAGTCTTCACATTCTCCCAGTGTCTGTGTGGGTTTCCTCCAGGTGCGCTGGTTTCCTCCCACAGTCTGAAAGATGAGATAGTTCGGTGCATTGGCCATGTTAAATTCTCCCTCAGTGTATCAGAACCGGCGCCAGAGTGTGGCAACTAGGGGATTTTCACAGTAACTTCATTGCAGTGTTAATGTAAGCCAATCTGTGACACTAATAAATAAACTTTAAACAATGTTTTGGACTTATGACCTACTTATTGCCAGACCTGCTGAGTATTTTTCGAATTCTCTGCTTTTATATCAATTGTTCAGCATCTGCGGTATTTCGCTTTTCTTTGGAATGAGAGACCCAACCCTGGGAAATCACAAACAATCCTACATATGTTTGCCCATCCTGTCACTGCATGACAAGGAAGGAAATCTGCCATTCTGACCCAGCTGATCTGGCCGACATGTAACTCCAGACGCTCAACAATGTCAATCACTCTGAACTGTCCTCTGAAACAGCTTAGCAAGCCACTAAATTGCTTTGAAGGTGTCTCCCCACCACTTTCTCAAGATGAATTAACATTGCACACACCCCATATGTGAAAAATAAAACAGCCTGACAAGATGAGCCTGACAAGCAACAGAGGGGTCAAGATGGGTGATGCAGAGGTAAAGCTCAGTGTTGTGTTATCAGTACATAACCAGTGATTTATTGCCTGTTGACGAAGTTGCGAAGGGGAGCAGGTAAATGAGAAAGTAAAAAGAGGATCAAAGTAGATCCTGATCAGAAGCTATTAGCAATATTAAATGCATGAAAATTCATGGGAATGTAGATTTAAACTTAATACAATAAATGTTCTGAGTTTGCTTCCAGTTTCACCTGCTTGAAGTACACGCTGGGAATTTGAGTGTGAAAGTGAGCAGACCTATTCCCTGCGTTTATTTTGATGGATGGAGAATTCTTCAGGAGCCACGATCCCGACACCCAATTACCAATAATTACTTCCAGTGGACAAAGCTCCTTTCCAAGAGTATGACTTGGTTAAAAATTTACCCGTACATGTGTCCCTCAAGTTTTCATGTTACTGATCTACACAGCACAGCCAAACAAAGCTCGGTCACTGTTGGCCAATGTTGAACTTCATCTATCCTCTCAGTGTCTCCTTCAATTGGGCTGCTGACCAAATGCCAATTAAAACTACACTGAACCCAATTTTGTGCAGTAGCTTCACACGTATATGAAACTCTGCAACACACAGGATTTTTAACAGCCATCAAAGAGAGGAGACTTTTGGATCCTTGGGTCTTAGAGGTGGATTTAATCTCTGGACATCAAATCATGCTGCCCAAGGAAATGAGAGTGACAATCTATGTAAGATTTGGTCCAGTAAGTGTGAAACAAGTCATGAATTTGGGTATAGTGCATGATCCACCTGGAAAAGAATGGTTGAAAACAGTCATTATCAAAATACTGACAGCCTTAACATAACATAGTTATCAGGACTTTAGATGTATTAATGCAAATATTTTAATCACCAAAAGAAAACTGACAAACTACACCTGAGGCATTGCCAGATTATCAACGGATTCAGAAGGAAAAGGTTAATGTTCTGCTTGTGGTCAAACTGCCTGTTCATTAATGATCATGTTGTATTAATTATGACTTAGATCATATCACTAGGAACTTCAGCCAATCAGTAATGTTCAAACTGGCCAATTAATGTTTGCTAACCACATTGAATCTAACTATGAGTGTAAGAAACCGACTGAGGCACTGCAGGACCTGCACATGCTGCACATTCTTTAGCTTTATAAAATGAACATTCCACTAAACTGAACAGTACCTTTAACAAAGAGCGTACTGTAAGCAACACTGCATTTTATTTCCCCCTTAGGGCTCACTTGAAAATATTTTTTGTACAAAGCATGACCAGAATTGGAGAGTCAGTACCAGCATGTCTACTTGCAAGGTTGTTAACAACTTGCAGTGAGGGGTTTAGGAGGGGGTCATGCTGGGTCAACATGAGTGTTTTGGTGCTGAGCAGCGTCTGTATTTGTGTTGTCTGATTAATTCATATAATTGGAAACTGTTTATTCACAGTTCAAGTGAGACCATCTTGGAGATAGTGCCAAAAGGTAACAATGACGTATAATTTAAAAATCCATAAGATAGCATAGTAGACGGGCAACATGCTCTTAGCAACCTTAATATTGCTTTGTGACTGGTTTCCAGATGAGCTGTCACCTTCTCGCACTATGGGCAAGTACTGTTCAGAACCTTTCCATGGTATTGGCCAAAGGGTGTGTAGGAATGGTCACTGCTAATCCATATTCTACCACTCTGTGCTACTTCTATGTAAGCACGGCCAAACTGTTTCCAATTGCATCTGTTATTCATTATCCATCAAAACATAATAAAAAAGACTTCTGACATTTAAAAATTAAAAAATGGGCTCTTGGCGTCATTAGGACAGGAGCTGAATAAGCATACCTGGTTTATTTTTTTTCTTGGAAAAGAACTAAAGCAGGATGACATAAATCAGTCAAAGGGTCTTTCTATGCTTGCAAATTTCCTGGGCATAAAAACAAACAGAAGCACAAATGAGCAGGTCAATCTACGTAAGACTAATAACAGTGAAGTGACGGGCATTATCCTTCATGTAGAACCATCGAGAATATATTTAAAATATGCAACTAGCAGCTTTATAAAGGACAGGAAGAAAGTAAGGAAAATTACATACAATATAAACAGAAAATATTGGGAATATTCAGCAGGTCTGGGGGCATCTGTGGACAGCGAAACAGAGTTAATAGGAGGAATCATGTGCCCTTCCCCGATGGCAGTTTTGGTGGCAGGGTTCATTCAGTCAGCTGGGAAGGTGAGTGATGGAGACCATGCCACCTTCCACCCTGATAAAGTCCATGGCAGGAATCAGCCTTGGATGGTCTTCTCATCCAATAACCAATTGAAGCCCTAAAACAGGCAATTAATGCCCTCTTAAGGACTTCATCCTGCTGCCACTGGTATTAACCTATCAGCGGGTGGGAGACTTGTCATACAGAGCACATGACTAGCAAATCCATGCAGGGTTGCTTGAGGGCTCCTGGGAGAGGCAGGCCCCTCATTCAAAGGGACTTATTGCTTGATTGAGCAAACAATCATTGGCAATATGGGAATGGAGGAACCCACTGAGGACCACATTCCCTGTCCTTGATGCTGACCCCACCTCCCTCTCATGCAGCCACCATCCACCTTCCTCTCCCACACTACACCATCAATTCCCTCATGGCCTTAGGTTGGTGTCATACTGGCTACAGCCACTCTCTCCCCAGTGGCATCGCTGTTCAATTGAGTTACTAGCCTCTCATTGGTCAGCACTTCTTGGCAGTAGTATTTCTGCCTCCCTGGGCCTTTGATCCAGGGGGAAGTCATGCCTCTGGCCTGTCAAGTATCTGAGTGGAACAAGATGCCTTGTGCCTTCCTGGAAGGAGGTGACGCAGGACCTCTTGGTGACTCTTCAGCTGGTGACCAAGGCACTTGAGGCCTGCTCAAAGTTCCGCCAAATATTTCAAGCTGATTGATCAGAAACATTAATGTTTCTCTATTCACAGATGCCATGAGACCTGCTCTTTTGATTTCAGATTTCCAGCATTTTCAGTATTTTGCTTTTGAATGAATGAAAAATATATGTTTTCCATTGCTTTTCCAAAGAGGTGGTTGAAAATCTGCTACAATATTTTTTGCCAAGGCCCCTCTCACCTCTGAAGATGCAGCAAGAGATTTCCTCTTTAATCAAATAGCGACTAATCACTATTCCAAGAGATGAAATGGTTGGGTAAAAATGGTTTATAATAACTCTGCGTTAGAGTGAGGTCTATGTCATTGGAGGGAGAATAATAGAATGCCATCTGTGTACTACGATCAAAAGAGAAAGGGTTTCTGCTAATTGTCAACTGCTGATCAGAAATGCATTTTCAGTACTGATGTAACTGTACTGTTACAGCCACTACACTAGAGAAAATAAGTACAAAATTCAGCTTAGAATAACTTGAGAAGGACAATTCATCAGAACTAAACCATATTTAAGGCCATCTTTGTTTATGTATGTGAAATCCTGGTTTTTATTTCACAATGCATTGACTTATTATGTACTTCTGCAAGGAGCCACAGTTAAAGGCAGCACAGATCTCAGATAGGGTCATAACATAAGTTCCCTGATGCAAGTGCAAAATTCATGAACTTATCCCTACATTTTTAAAATTCATTCTTGGGACATGGACATCACTGGCTGGCCAGCATGTATTGCCCTATTACCCTTGTTCAGAGGACACTTCAGAGTCAACCACATTGCTGTGGGTCTGGAGACAGATGTAGGCCAGACCAGGTAAGGATGGTAGATTTCCTTCCATAAAGGGCATTAGTGAACCAGATGGGTTTTTCCAACAATCAACAATGGCTTCATGGTCATCAGTAAATTCTTAATTCCAGTCATTTGTGGGTGCCACTTAACACGTTAGGAGCAATTTTCTCTTGTTGGCAATGTATCTCACCTGGCAAAGTTCGGATGAACTGAAAAGTAGAAAGATCATATCCTCTTACGAGGAATTTCAGTTAAGTGTTTTTGGTAAGTTGGGAGTCCAACAAGTTCACAAACCATCATTTTGCCTCCAAGCCAAACAACCATGGGATCCACACAACAGGGCTGATTTTCACCCACTCTCCCTCATTTTCTTATTCATTCTTGTGGTGCAGGCATCACAAGCAAGGCAAAATGTATTTATTCTTGCCAATTCTTAGTTAATCCCAATTTAACCTTGGGCAGGAATTGGGTGGACATACACACTCTGCCCATTGCTATTTGTGCAGAGTGACCTAATTCACTTCTTACAGGGACTGCTGCAGGCACAAAAAATAGTTTTTAAACTTTACACAGGAAAAAAGATTAAAGCCTATCCTAAACTCACAAAAATTGATCCAAAAAACCTGATCCTCCACAGTCTCCTGTGATGGAACCATCAATTTGTTCCCCCTGCTGATGGAAAAGTTACTTCCAAAGAAGCTTCCCTCCAAATGCTGAATGAGGCTGGCCATTAAAATATTCCGGCTTCTACATCTATTGGAAAAGAGCAGCAGGATCACACCGGCCTCCTCTCGCCAATTGGAAGTGGTCACTTGAAACTTGATCAGTCGATGCATTCAAACTTATCTGAGAAAAATGTATTTTGTCCTTCTGTGGTCAGAGCTTACAGTAGAGGCGAGGGACTTTAAATGTGAAGGATGCTACTAGAGTTTAGGCAGCTAAAATATAGTACCTAGAAGCAACGGGCTTATCTCGAGACTAAACCAATTTGTTTTCCCTGAATGAGCCTGGCTGATTGCAGTACACTAGTGAACTGAAGGCCTCTCGGGTTCAGATATCAGAGAGCTTCCACCATCAGTTGTATTCTTCTGGACACAACCTGACTTCAAAGTGTCCCTCCATGCCAGCACTCCCACAAGCCAAGCCCAAGTGCCTGAATGTTGAATGCAGGACTGTCCAAATTTGAACTGGAGTTGGAGGAGGCCATTAAAGATATAAGTGAAATTAGTACATGCTACACTGATCTCTTCCTGTGGACCAAATAAGATCCTTAACATCTATTGTACACCCTTGGAAATCACCCTCTGGGTTTGCATATAGGTCTGATGTGCATTGGCCTGAGAGAAAATAAGGGAAACGTCTATTTGTAGCACTCAGAGAGGGTAAAAAGATAGAGATCATGAGGTCAGAAGCGGGGTTGTTCACTAATGATTCAGTACCATTTGTGACCCCTCAGCGACTGAACCAGTCTGTGCTCATATGCACCAAAATCTGAAGGACAGACCGACAGATGGCCTGTGAAGTGTGTAGCGGGATCCCTCTTTTTAACTCCACTGGGCTTATTTTAAGTTTGGTTCTCCGTCACCCAAACCCCACCAATGCCCGAGTGATTCTCTCTCTCGCCGATGGAACAATGGCCACCTTGCATCTACTTCACTAGAGTAGCGCTCCCAAGAGAGAGAAAAGGAAACTGCTGCCTATCCACTACCTGGCAGCCTTTCCTGAGTGGGCGGTTTCGAAGCGCCCAGGGTACCCTCAGTTCTAGACTCCGGAATTATGGTAAGGAATATATATTTATATTGTGACTTAGTCAGAGATCATTGGTGAGAAATTGAAAAGATCAAAACGGACTCCAACGGAAGTCAAAGACATATATATATAAAAACATCAAGGTCAAAGGTCACCAAACACCAGGAAAACAACACACCATGCCTTATGCTCTATAAGACTATAGCTATGGAAGGAATACTAAAACGGACACAACGTAATTCTTACTTTATACAAGTTTACCACGTCTTAAACTATGAAAGGTACATGCAAAAGCCCCCCCCCTTTCCCCAAGCCTCATCCACTATGATGACCTCGGGAACTTTGCGAATTACCGGAGGGTACTCACAATCCTAGTTTAAATTGCTCAGTGGGCTTCAGGCTGCGTGCTGGAGACGACCGAGAGGCAGGAACAGGAGGAGAGTGGAGAGTGCTGTCATGCTGGTCCGAAGAGAAAAAAAAAGAAATGGCCGGCCTGACCATCCTTTTATATTGTAAAACTTGAATTCTTTTCCTGCCAACTCCGCCCCCCTTCCAACCGGCAGTTCCACAGACAAAGGCTTGCTAGTGTTATCTGCAGCTGCGATCTTACAGTCCATAGAGACCAGATGGTCCCATCCCAGGTGATAGGTCTCTTGCTGTCCTTTATTGTTCCATCGGAGATCGTTTAATTGTTTTCCCATTAGGGAAATGGGCTTTTCCTCGCTCTGGGACAAGGCCATTATCACCTGTATTGAGTCCAGACCAGGTGTATTGTCTTGCTGCCGGCCGAGTCTGGTGAGGTCGTCAGGTCCTTTTTGTGCTGCTGATAACCTAATCAGCAGTCTGTCTGGTTTCTGGCTGCTTGCAATTTTTGGACTGAGCCCCTTCACACACACACACACACACACACACAGGCTGGCTGGGCTCCCTGGGACATTTTTGGTCTAGTCCTGCAGCCAAGTGTGGCCACTTTCACAGTTCTTTAGGGTTCAAGTCCTTTTCCCAGCTCATAAAAAAGGCCTGAGTTGCCCGAAAAACTTACAAGTGGAAAATAACATTTGCGCCACACAATGGCCAGGCAATGACCATCTCTACCAGGAGAGAACTTCCCTTGATATTCAATTGCATTACTGTTGCTGAATCCCCCACTATTAATGACCTGAGAGTCACTGTTGACCAGAAACTGAACTTGATCAGCCATAGAAATACTGTGGCTACAAGACCAAAGGCTACAAATTCTGTGATGAGTAACTCACCTCCTAACTCCCCAAAGTCTATCCATCATTGACAAGGCACAAGTCAGGAGTGTGCTGGAGTACTCTCCACTTGCCGGGAATTCACCAAGCCTCTTTTAACAGCTCCTTTCAAAGCCACAACTTTCATCACCTAGAAAGACAAGGACAAGAGATATGTGGGAACACCACCTCCTGCAATTTCGCCTCTAAGCCACACACCATCCTGACATGGAACTATATTGTTGTTCTTTCATTATCACTAGGTCAGAATCCTAGAATTCCATCCCAACAACACTTTCCATGGACTTACACTATGTTGACGGCAGTGGTTCAAGAAGGTAGCTCACCAACACTCTCTCAAAGGGATGATAGGCTGCAGGTCTCGAAGGTTCAAACTAACAGCTTTATTGAAAGGATCTTAACACTACAGGCTATGAAGATAGACTGCCCGTTTGCCCACTCAAACGACTGATGATGTCCATGTGATCAGTCTCTTAAAGTACCCCTGTTCAATTGCAAAGCTGCTCGTGAGGAAACACTAGAAATAACATGAATGCACAACAACCAGCACCCTCTCAAAGCTATGGGCAACAAATGCTGGCCTTGCCAGCAATGGTCAGAACCCATGAACGAATATAAAACAATTATGCTCTGAAGCATTGAGGGTGTATTTCTTAGAGTGCCTACATAGTATTGTAATACATTGCTAATACATAATATTGCTAATACATTGTATTAGCAATTTTGAAAAACCTGAGGGTCGATAAGTCCCCTGGGCCAGATGGGATATTTCCTAGGATTCTTTGGGAGGCAAGGGATGAGATTGCAGAGCCATTGGCTTTGATCTTTGGGTCCTCACTGTCCACGGGGATAGTGCCAGAGGACTGGAGAGTGGCGAATGTTGTTCCTCTGTTCAAGAAAGGAAATAGGAATGACCCTGGTAATTATAGGCCAGTTAGTCTTACTTCGGTAGTCGGTAAGTTAATGGAAAAGGTCCTGAGGGATAGGATTTATGATCATTTGGAAAGATGCAGCTTAATCTGGGATAGTCATCACGGATTCGTGAAGGGTAAGTCTTGCCTCACAAATTTGATTGAATTTTTTGAGGAGGTAACTAAGTGTGTAGATGAAGGTAGAGTAGTTGATGTCGTATACATGGATTTTAGTAAGGCGTTTGATAAGGTTCCCCATGGTCGGCTTATGAAGAAAGTAAGGAGGTGTGGGATAGAGGGAAATTTGGCCAATTGGATAAGTAACTGACTATCTCATAGAAGACAGAGGGTGGTAGTGGATGGAAAATTTTCAGACTGGAGACCAGTTACCAGCGGTGTACCACAGGGATCAGTGCTGGGTCCTCTGCTATTTGTGATTTTTATCAATGATTTGGAGGAGGGGGCTGAAGGGTGGGTCAGTAAATTTGCTGATGACACCAGGATTGGTGGAATAGTGGATGAGGCTGAGGGCTGTTGTAGGCTGCAAAGAGACATTGATAGGATGCAGAGCTGGGCCGAAAAATGGCAGATGGAGTTTAACCCTGATAAGTGCAAGGTGATTCATTTTGGTAGGACAAATTTGAATGTGGATTACAGGGTCAACAGCAGGGTTCTGAGGAATGTGGAGGAACAGAGAGATCTTGGGGCTCATAGCCACAGATCTCTGAAGCTTGCCACTCAAGTGGATAGAGCCGTGAAGAAGGCCTATAGTGTGTTAGCGTTTATTAACAGGGGATTTGAGTTTAAGAGCCATGGGGTTATGCTGCAACTGTACAGGACCTTGGTGAGACCACATTTGTAATATTGTGTGCAGTTCTGGTCACCTCACTATAAGAAGGGTGTGGAAGCATTGGAGAGAGTGCAGAAGCGATTTACCAGGATGCTACCTGGTTTGGAGGGTAGGTCTTATGAGGAAAGGTTGAGGGAGCTAGGGCTTTTCTCTTTAGAGTGGAGGAGGATGAGAGGCGACTTAATAGAGGTTTTTAAGTTGATGAGGGGATAGATAGTGTGGACGTTCAGAGACTATTTCCTCGGGTGGATGTAGCTGTTACTAGGGGGCATAACTATAAGGTTCATGGAGGGAGATATAGGAGGGATGTCCGAGGTAGGTTCTTTACTCAGAGAGTGGTTGGGGTGTGGAATGGACTGCCTGCTGTGATAGTGGAGTCGGATACTTTAGGAACTTTCAAGCGGTTATTGGATAGGTACATGGAGCACACCAGAATGATAGGGAGTGGGATAGCTTGATCTTGGTTTTGGACAAAGTTCGGCACAACATCGAGCGCCGAAGGGCCTGTTCTGTGCTGTACTGTTCTATGTTCTATAGTATTTGACACACAGATGTTTCTTGGAGCTCAGGAATTGATTTGGTCTCAACCTCAGCATTAATTATTGCCTCATTTTTTCTTCCCTTCTCCTGGCACTCTATGTTTTTCGCAGAATGGTGATTATCATGCACAGAATCTGGGAGGAATATATCAGCAGGCAGATATTAAAATGCAATGGATGGGGGAAGTTTTAACCCAAAAATTAGGTGGGTCGGGACAGGTGCATTAGCAAATTATTAAATGTTTGCAACCTGACTCCAATTCACTCCCGGGTTCAATGTCGATGCATTTGGATGCATGCAAGCAACCCATTCCGCGGTGGGGACTTTAATTAATACAGGCAGGTAGTTAGTTATCACGATAATTAACATCCTAATGAGACATTAATTAGGTCTTTTTAAATGGAATTTCACTGACCTTTAAATTACACTTTTTCAGCATGCGATTGCCCGGATACCGAAAGTCAGTGATTGTAGGTGCACTTCAGGTGTCTATCAACTTCCGATTGTCCAGATTTAATGAATGCTCCATTTTTACAGCTGCTTTGTCATTTTCTCTGGTAAACATTTGGCCGGAGTGTTCTTGTCACCACAGAGAGCACTGAAGGATATCAAACAGGCACCAACAGGATGGGAGGCGCTTGATTGTTTCTGACAGTATGTCAGAAGAGGAAAGCCATCACCATCCACAGCAGCAATGACCTGCTGTGATGGGATCACCAGCTTCACAGGAGAAGAGTGCACAGGAGAGCGACTGAGGACACAGGAAGCACTGTACATCTAACTTTGTACAGACAGAGGCTCAGCTTCTCTGACCACTCACAGGATCAGTCACTGCCTTAGATTATCCTAAACCTCTCCCCCCTCCCTTGCATTGTGCATTTTCCTGTCCCGCAAGGGGTGAGAAAACAGGCCTGTGAGTGAGGTAATCCCCTTGCGAGGGTGAATATCTGACAAATGCATCATATTTGGGATGAGTGGCAGTGATAGATAAATACATGGGGCGTGAAGAAGTGAAGGGTTAAGTGTTGTTGAAAAATAAGTGATCAGATGAAGGACACTTCACAAGGCAGAATGAATTAAGGCAGTGAGGTGAACTCAAGCAAATAGATGTAGGGGAATCAGCAAACGCACTCGCTTATTCATTAAACTGTTTCCAGTACTGGATCGAAGAGCAGGTCACAATATCACAGGAGCTGTGATCCAGTGGAAGCCACTGATCAGTGTTGTGCATCTTCTGTAGCAGATTCAGACAGATGTTCTCATGCACAAGAGAAACATAACCTGGCAGTCAAGTGCTGATGTTTATGAAACCATTCTATGAGTATCTTTACCCAAGAAAATGTCTGGTTTCCAGTTTCCTTGAAGTAAGGTTTCTCCAAGGTTATTACATTTTAAAGAGGAGAAAAAGAAAAGCATCAAACTGCAGGCAACAAATTGTGTTCAGCCAATAAGGCAAGGTCAATCCACACACTTTAATTGGTGTGACACGACAAACTGTCTCAAAATATATATCAGTGAATGTGATGCACATTGCATGTAACAGTTAATCATGATAAGAGTGACCCACATATTTTAAATGTGATTTAAACCAGTATGCAGTTTTCTTCTCAGATTCATCACCCACAATGCACAACCACCTGTAAACAAACAGCTAAGTTGGCAGGCTAACAATGTGAAATAAATATATAGAAACTGTGCAGTAATATATATTGTTCAAATAAATAGACTTCACCTGGATAATAAAAGCAAAGCAGTAACTGTTGTGCATAAACTAGGACCATGTCAAGAGCCAACAGCCAGTATTGGGGAAAGTTTCAATAGAGTTAGTATTTTGAGCTGGGACTAACCAGTTTGATTTAACTTTAAATTACTGCAAAACCACTGTAAATGTAGAGAATAGATTCTTTGCAATATGGTATACAAAGCAACAGGGAGTCAGGGATTTGGAATTCCATCTTCCACTGTAAGTGGAAATCAGGTCATAAAATGCTGAACTAAGTTTATTTTTCTGGTCAAACAATTTTCCGCTGCTTTCCTGATCCCACACTATTTTTATGCGGACATTTTCAGGTTGGGTTGGGTGCAAAACATATACCCAGCTCTCCCAAGTTTGGGATCCTTATTGTGAGGACAATATTTTGTGTGCTGGTGCAGGTTTTGGAATTCCTGAAATAAAACACCTCCTTGGAAAGTTTGTGACCACTCAGGGAAGCCTTTGGAAGAGTTAGGAAAATTCTCAAAGTGTAAAATGTTCTGACGCCTTCAAATGTCACCTTATTACACATTGGGTTATAGCGTAGATTCACCAGAATGTTGCCTGAGATGGAACATTTAAGTTATAGAGAGAGGTTGGATAGGCTTGTGTTGTTTTCTTTGGAGCAGAGAAGACTGAGAGGTGACCTGTTTGAGGTGCTCAAGGTTATGAGGGGCATGGACAAGGTGGATAGGGAGCAGCTGTTCCCCTTAGTTGAAGGGTCAGTTATGAGGGGTCACAAGTTAAAAGTGAGGGGTGGGAGGCTTAGGGAGGGACTTAAGGAAAAACTGTTTTGCCCAGAGGGTGGTGAGAGTCTGGAATGCACTGCCTGGGAGGGTGGTGGAGGCGGGATGCCTCACATCCTTTAAGAAGTGCCTGGATGAGTACTTGGCATGGGCTAAGTGCTGGCAAGTGGGATTAGGTGGACAGGTCTTTCATGCGTTGGTGCAGACTCGATGGGCCAAAGGGCCTCTTCTGCACTGTAGAATTATGTGGCTCTGTGATTCTGTATTTTTAAAGCAGTGCTTTATCTGTCTTGCAAAGGTAAGTTAACCATTACATTGATTTTTTTTGCTGGAGAAAGTGCCATAATGCATTCAAAAATGTAGAAAAATATGTTGGTAAACCCTCCTTGTCATGTTTGGCACTGGGATGTAAACGTATAGATAACTCTGACTGCAAGAAAAACATTCCCCTGCTTTTGAAATGTATAAACAAAACCAAAGTACCCACTCTCTTCCCTTAATTTACAGGCAATCTACAGTGAAATGGAGAATACACAATCTATTCTTTCTATTTCAGTCTTTGGAGGTGGACGCTAATGTTTTGATAGCTGTGCCATTATGAATGCCTGGCTGAGTTACAAAAGCTGTGGATCATACTGGGCTTATGGATGGAGAACAGATCACTGACATCATTAACATGCCGTGGAGTTAAAATTGACAGGGGATTCCTGAATGGCAGGTTCTTCCCAACCTCCTGATCAACCCATTTCCTGTGGGCCAGTCAGTGAAAATTCTGCCCATGCTATAGAATCCCTATAGTGCAGAAGGAGACCATTCAGCCCATTGTGCCTGTGCCAACAACAATTCCACCCAGGCCCTATCACCATAACCCCATGTATTTACCCTGCTAATCCCCCTGACACCAAGGGTCAATTTATCACGGCCAATCCATTTAACCTGCACACCTTTAAACTGTGGGAGGAAACCAGAGCACCCGGAGGAAACCCACACAAACAGTCACCTGAGGCCGGAATTGAACCCTGGTCCCTGTTGAGGCAACAGTGCTAACCATTGTGCCACCATGCCTATCTGAGAGCAAAGGCCCCTCTGATTTCAATATTGTTTGAACTCCAAAAATTATGAGTATCTTAAAATATACTTAATGACAGTTTAAATTATTTGCATTGTATTCTATAATAAGTACAATAATAAATAAAGGTTTCTGGAAAAATCTTCATGCAACATTTATGCCAGAGGTAGAAAGTAGCAAATGCAAAATATGAATGCTTTCTTTCATGTATCTTAAAGTGTGAGGGCATGGTTTGTTTTATTTCCAGTCTCACATATAAATCATGTCCACCTGGGCAATGGTACCAGCCTTCTCTGAGTCCCATGGAAAAATAGCCAGAAACAGCAGTCCAGAGAGGAGCAGAGATAGAAGAGCGTGTGTAAATTTATAGCTCCAGAGCTGACTTGTATTGTTGCGCTGCTGCTATTGCTTTAGAGGGTGCAAGGAAACAGTGAGTAATCCTTTCAATGAAAAGATATCTATCTAAGAACAGGCAGAATTTCTATCATTTTGAGAACAGGGCTGCAGATGGTATTAAGGCCAGGACATCTGGTGGCAGCAGGACTAAGAGTGGTTTGAAATGAGTTTCATCTCTCAATATTAGTGCACAGTGAAAAAGGTGAATCATCCTGTTGACCCACAGTAGGAGTATCCTGCTGCTCTTGTTTGAAAGAAGCGCCTTGCATTTATATAACGCCATTAAGTAGCAAAACGTCTCAAGGCACTTCACCCACAAAATTCTACAGTGAACCGCATAAAGAAATAATCGGACTGATTATCAAAAGCTTGGTCAAAGAGATAGGATTCAAGAAGTGACTTAAAGGAACAGGGAGGATGAGAAGGGCAGAGAAGTTTAGGGATAGGATTCTGCTTTGGGACTAGGCAGCTGAAGGTATGGCCACCAAAGGTGGAGCAAAGGAAATGTGTAGGCAGCCAGAAGTGATGAGTTCAAAGTCTTAAAGGGCTGTAGGGGCTGTGAAGATCAGGAAAATAGGGAGGTGTGACCAGGGAGGGATTTCAACATGACGATGTGAATTTTTAACTTGTAGCATTGCCAATAGAGGTCAATAAGCATAGAAGTAAAAGATAGAATTAGAGGGTATGCTGGGCACAGCTTGCAAGAAGTCGCCATGCTCCAGCGCCATCTTGGAATCCTCAAAGATATGAATGAGGGTTTCAGCAGCCGATGAGCTGAGGCATGGAAGTAGACAGCCTTGGTGATTGAGAGGATATGGGGTCAGAAACTCAGCTCAGGGTCAAATAGGATGTTGCAAACAGTTTAGCTCAGCCTCAGACAATGGGCAGAGAAGGAATGCAGCTGGCGGCTAGCTGACAGAGTTTGTGGTGCGGACCAAATACAATGGCATTGGTCTTTTCAATGTTTGATCGGAGAAAATTTCTGGTTGACCACTATTGTATATTAGACAAGCAGCATGACAAATCAGACATAACGGAGGGTTGAATATAACTGGTGGTGAGGTAGAGTTAGGTGTCATTATCATACAGATGGAATTTAAACACTTTATGGAGATAAATTAGAATTTCTTCCTCACAACATTCTAGATGCTTGGTGCATATATAAAGATTTTTTAAATTATTTCACAGGATGTGGGTGTTTTGCTGGTTAGGCCAGCAGTTACTGCCAATCCCTAAGTGCCCTAAAGATGATGGTGGTGAGTTGCCTTCGTAAATAGCTGCAGTTCATGTGGTGTAGGTATATCCGCAGTACTGTTAGGAAGGAATTTGACCCAGCGACACTGAAGGAACAGTGATATATTTCCACATGTTGGCATCATTCTGAGGTTTCAGGATTTGTAGATGGAGAGGATCAGATGAAAAATGCCAGGAAGGTCTATTTCCAGCTCAGACATTTAGTTAATACTCCTCTTTATGCCATTATCCATATATATTAGGACAGAAAGTCATGGCTGGACAAGTTCAAAAATATCTGCCTGCAGAGAATTTTGGGGAGACCTTGAGTTGGACACAAAATGGTTGGAATGTCCATGAAACCTGCTCAAAATGGCAGTTGAGTAACTTGCACTACTTTCAGGATAAGGCTTCATTGATATTTTCTCAGTGAGTTATTGCACCAAATGGCTGCCTCGCTGCTACCCATCAGTTTAATTGGCAAGAATATCAGTCGGCTACAGTGCAATTGATGGATACATAATGGCTGTTTTGGCAATGTGGGGTGGGGGGGAGGAGATGGCAAGAGTGGCAAAAACGAGTTTGGCAGTGGACAGGAAGATATTTGTGGGGCCACTCTTAATTCTGCAGGCTACAAAAACTCCTTTTTAAAAAATCTCCAGCTAGCTACCTTTTGCTTAAGGCACCAGGAATTTTTCTAAGGAGTCTGTGTGGAGTTTGCACATTCTCCCCGTGTCTGCGTGGGTTTCCTCCAGGTGCTCCGATTTCCTCCCACAGTCCAAAGATGTGCAGATTAGGTGGATTGACCATGCTAAATTGCGCCTTAGTGTCCCAAAATGTGGAGATTAGGTGGATTAACCATAGTAAATTTGTGGGGTTACGGGGACAGGGTGGGGGCGAGAGCCTGGGTAAGATACTCCATCAGAGAAGAGAGTCTGTGCAGACGCGATGGGCTGAATGGCTTCTTCTGCACTGTAGGGATTCTATGATTCCACGATACAGACTGTCGTCTAGGCCAGTGAACAGCCAGAGAACAGGGCTGACATGTGCTGTGTGCGTTGCACACAAAAATTGAGCTTGGGATCCTGTACAATGAACAGCAGGAGATAATTGCCCAATCACCAAGCCAGATGTACACAGGAATACCATACAGGCTCCTGAGGCCTTACTTGTCCGAGGATGTTAATTCATCAATCAATGATATGAGAGCAACGTTTTCTAACAGTATTCCCGAAGGTTTAGCCATTTATCGATAAAAGACAATTGTTCAAATGGGCCCCTACCCTCACTGACACTCCAATCATGTCTTGAAACTGACTTCAACTTTGGCCATCCCGTGTAAACAGGGCAGTAGCTACCTGGAAGTGGTGTCAAGCTGATTATCTCCCTATTGACACTGGCAGGTACACTTGTAGATGGACAGCAGGAGTCTTGACTTATTGAAGTCAAGGTCCTGCAACATATTTTGAGGAACAAATGAGTGGAGTGTGTTTTGCAGATGATCCATACATTTGAACCACATTACAAAACCAAGCCTACAGTTCTTAATCAGACTGAAGGAAAAATGTCAAAAAATGTCCCCAAACTATCCTCATCTTTTATTTCCATGCAACCCGGAGTTGAAATGTAATAAAAGTTTACGATTTAGATTAAATCTAGTTACAAAAAAATTAATGTTCCTGTTTTTTTTTAGCTAAGCCAAACGTGGGAATGTTAACGTAGGAGAATTTGCTAAGCTTTGTATAAATATACATAGGTATTCTTCTTATCTTATCTACTTATACCCACATTCTAATGATATATCAGTCTGAGAGTGAGAAATTATAGACATTCCCTTAACACTCAAGTACTACAGTTCTGTTGTAATTAAGCAATCAAGTAGATTAGAAGTGAAGGAGCCAGTCTGCAAAATGATTTTTTTAAGATAACAGTGAGATGTTTGTACAATATTATTACATCACAGTACATATAAATTTACAGCACAGAAGCAGGTTATTTGGCCCACTGGGGGTCTGTGTTTATGCTACACACGCTTCTTCCCTCCCTAACTTCACTTCACCTAATCAACATAACTTTCTAATTCTTTCTCCTGTCTATGTTCCTCTTAAATGCACCTATACCATTAGCCTCAACCACCATAAATCATTTTCAACCATAATGAATCTAATTATTTTCCATTATCATTTGAACAACAATGTAATATAAATAAGGATTGCACTCTGACCAACATTACTTCAGATCAAATCTGCTCGTTAAAAGTTTAAAATATATTGTGTTCTTAATGCATCAAATCCCCGCATCATTTCTAGTGCAATTTAACATTCCATAATTTGAAACTCTAGGGCACTTTTAGAGTCCATTTTTCAAACAGTCATTCTGATTAACATTTCTCTACATCTTTTTCTCATCAACGCATATAACATTAAAGCATATCTTCGTTAAACTCCATATTGTTTTAGATCTGTTGTAACAGAAAATATATGGCATTCAGCAGAGTAGTAATCATGTCAGTTTATAGTGATGCTTGTGCCATGTATAGTCTAGTCCGAACCTGCCAAGATGATCTCAGTCTCAATTTCACAATAATGCCTCTGTTTTTTTTAATTTAAGTTCATCTGGATGTGATGACGAGTAGTATTTTACATTATTGCTGTGCACAAAGAACAACTTTTCCAATGTACTCATATCTTTCAACTATATCAAGCACTTGAAACTTACAATAAATTATCCCTACATATCATGTAGGGATGGCATCATTTAAAAGTTCGGGGCAGACACAAATTCATGTAATGGAAAATTGGAGGTGCCTTCTCTGCTGAAGGGGTCTACCCAAGGCCCAACTTGGGCTGAATAAAATTGCCTTGAGGGAGTAGAGTGACAATCATGTAAAAGCAATCAATCCTTCAATCAATTACAATTGATGTTTTTCTTCTTGAGGGCGTCCTAAAACACTCAAGACCTTATGCCTGCTGTTAGCAGATGTATTCCTGCTGGGCAACTTGGTCATGAGCTGAGTGGAAATCCTAAGGAAGCTCTGGAGTGGTCTCAGACTTGAGCCAAAAGTCAATCTTCAAAGCTACAGGAAAGGGCTTAAGTAGCACTGTACCCTTCACTGAGTGCAACTTGAGTGAACTTTAAGTTAAGCAGAATTCTGGTATATCCTATACAAATTTAATGTTGACATTGGAATTGTGCTGGAGTCCAGCATCCGCAAACAGCTAGCCATATAGATTTTGAAATCCAAATGAAACATTTTAAGAAATTTGCAAAGCACCCAGTTTAGTGCATGACTGCAGTAGTATCTTTTCTAATTTGTCATGCGAAATAGTATCGTACAAAAATGCATCGAAAGAATGAGCTTGAGTTGCATTTTATCTACCAATCATTATTGTTCAGACCTGTTCCTTCCGTCAGTTTATTTTAAATAAATAAGCTAAGATACATTATTACTCCAAAGTTGACATTAAATTGAAAATAACATATTGCACACCTGCTTAATGAATAGTCATTTCTAACAAAGAGCAGCAAGCTGTATGCCCTGTAGCTTAGCAAAGCTGAAACTGAGCAAATGTTCGGGTCTATGGCAAAGACTGATTGGGATCTGCATTCCTGTCTGACCTCAGGAGTCCTGGAGTCAAGTCTCCTCACATTCAGGCAGAGCGAGGGAGACTGAGAGATGCCAGCCAAAGAGATAATGTTTCAGCACTTCGTGTGTGAGCAGATTAAGAATATAATGTGTTCTCTTGTTTAACACTTGGGGTCTGATGGCATGCAGTTAGTCATTAATAACAACTTCCTCAACGTCTGTCAGTTTGATGGAGCAGGCAGCTGTCACTTTTGTAAAATATTATTAGCTTTAAGCAGAACATTTCTGCACGGTGATAAGTCATCTAGCATAAATGTATTGCCATGTTATGAGGTCAATTCCTTTTACCAGATGCTAACGATGGGAAGCTATGCGCTGATTTATTTATGTAGATAACATGATATAAACAATGGATCCATTTTGTAAAAATAAATTACACATATAACTTGTCCAGGATTCAGGAAAAATACAAATGAAGACTCTGCAAATGTTGGATTAATATTAGGCCTGTAGGTGTGCAGTCCGTCAGTGCACTACCCAAGAGGCCTGGGTGCAGATATTTCCCAGAATGCCCTAAGCTAGGGTTCTCAACCTTTACAGTTTGGAGATCCCCTCGCCCATGTTATAAAATGTCTGCAGACAAACTGTGTTGATATCAAACACTTACAGTGAAAGTGCTCCTATTAGCCACACCTAGATGACACACGAAGAAACAAAGAGGGCCCTGAGCAACTTTATGCACCTGACCTCATCACCATTAACCTTTAGCGATGAAGTCCGCCTCCCTCTTTCAAAGGAACCTTGGTGAGTTCCTGCAGTACATCTTGAAGATGATACACATTGCTGCTACTGTGCATCAGTGATGTAGGGAGTGAATATTTAGTGGTGGATAGGGTGTCAATCAAACAGGCTGCCTTATCCTGAAGTGTTGAGCTTATTGAAAAGAAAAACCAAGCAGCGTGTCTTAAAATAACTATTGTACGGTGGCTCTGACATCCATCATTATGAAGTGCTTCAAAAGGCTAGTCATGGCACGAATCAATTCCAGCCTCCCGGACTGCCTGGACCCATTACAGTTCACCTATCGCCGCAACACGTCCACAGCAGACGCCATCTCCCTGGCCCTGCACTCAACCCATGAACATCTAGATAACAAGGAAACCTATGTCAGACTCCTATTTATTGACTATAGCTCAGCCTTCAACACCATTATTGCTATGAAACTCATCTCCAAACCCCGTTGCCTGGGCCTCGGCTCCTCCCTCTGCGACTGGATCCTGAACTTCCCAACCCACAGATCACAATCAATAAGGAGAGGCAACAACACCTCCTCCACGTTCATCCTCAACATCAGTGCCCCACAAGGCTGTGTTCTCAGCCCCCTACTATACTCCTTATGCACCCATGACTGTGTGGCCAAATTCCCCTCCAACTCGCTTTTCACGTTTGCTGGTGACACCACCATAATGGGTCAGATCTCAAACAATGATGAGACAGAGGACAGGAAAGAGATAGAGAATCTGGTGAACTGGTGTGGCAACAATAATCTCTCCCTCAATGTCAACAAAACGAAGGAGATTGTCATCGACTTCAGGAAGCGTAAAGGAGAAATGCCCCTGTGTACATCAGCGGGGACGAAGTAGAAAGTGTCGAGAGCTTCAAGTTTTTAGGTGTCCAGATCACCAACAACCTGTCCTGGTCCCCCCATGCTGACACTATAGTTAAGAAAGACTACTTTCTTAGAAGACTAAGGAAATTTGGCATGTCAGCTACGACTCTCACAAACTTTTACAGATGCACCATAGAAAGCATTCTTTCTGATTGTATCACAGCTTAGTCTGGCTGCTGCTCTGCCCAAGACCTCAAGAAACTACAAAAGGTCGTGAATGTAGCCCAATCCATCATGCAAACCAGCCTCCCAACCACTAACTCTGTCTACACTTCCCGCTGCCTCGGCAAAGGAGCCAGCATAATTAAGGACCCCACGTACCCGGACATTCTCTCTTCCATCTACGTCCGTCGGGAAAAAGATACAAAATTCTGAGATCACGTACCATCCGACACGAGAACAGCTTCTTCCCTGCTGCCATCAGAGTTTTGAATGGACTTGCCTTGCATTAAGCTGATCTTTCTCTACACCCGAGCTATAACTGTAACACTACATTCTGCACTCTCTCGTTTCCTTCTCTTCTCTATGAACGGTATGCTTTGTCTGTATAGCGCGCAAGAAACAATACTTCTCACTGTATACTAATATTTGTGACAATAATAAATCAAATCAAATCAAAAAATCAAAATTGAGTGTTGTTGGAGCTGCATTCATCCAGGTAAGTGATAAGTATTCCATCACACTCCTGACTTGTAGCTTGAAAGTGGTGGACCAGATTTGGGGAGTTAGGAGGTGAGTTAATTGTCGCAGAATTCCAATCTCTGACCTGTTTCTGTAGCTGCAATATTTATATGCCTAGTCCAGTTCAGTTTCTGGTCAATGGTAACCCCATCTCCCAGGATGTTAATAGTGGGTGATACAGCAATGGTGATGACATTGAATGTCAGATAGAGATGTTTTGATTCTCTTGTTAGAGATGGTCATTACCTAGTGCTTGTGTGGCACAAATATTACTTGCCCAAGTATTAGCTCAAGCCTGATTGTTGTCCAGGTGGTCACGGATGGCTTCAGTATTTGAAGAGCCATGAATGGTACTGCACACTGTACAATCATTGGTAATCATCCCCACTTCTGACCTTATGATGGAAGTTAGGTCATTTATTAAACAGCTGAAAGTGCCTCAGACACAACCCTGAAGAGCTCCTGTAGTGATGTCCTGGAGCTTAGATGTTTGATCTCCAACAACCACAACCATATGCCTTTGCCTTATGCATGACTCTAACTAGTGGAGAGATATCCCTCAAATTTGGTTGATTTCCAGTTTCCTGGGCCTCCTTGATGCCAAACTTGGTCAAGGCCAGTCACTCTCCCCTCAGTTCTTTTGCCCATGTTTGGACCAAAGCTGTAACGAGGTCAGGAGCTGAGTGCCCCTGATGGAACCCAAATTGAATGTTAGTGAGCAGGTCATTGCTGTGTAAGCACTGTTTGATAGCACTGTCAATGACTGCTTCCATCACTTTGCTGATGATAGGGTGGTAATTGCCAGATTGAATTTGTCCTGGTTTTTGTGGACATGGCATACCCTTCGTCGTCCAGTACTTCCCCGGAGCGGAGAAGCGACGACATCTTCTCCGGAGCCTTCAACATGAAGACAAACATCTCGCCAAGGCCATCCCCACAACCTCAAACAGACCATTGTCCGCAGCAAACTACCCAGCCTTCAGGAGAACAGTGACCACGACACCACACAACCCTGCCACAGCAACCTCTGCAAGACGTGTCGGATCATCGACACGGATGCCATCATCTCACGTGAGAACACCATCCACCAGGTACACTGTACATACTCTTGCAACTCGGCCAACGTTGTCTACCTGATAGGCTGCAGAAAAGGATGTCCCGAAGCATGGTACATTGGGGAGACCATGCAGACGCTACGACAACGGATGAATGAACACCGCTCGACAATCACCAGGCAAGACTGTTCTCTTCCTGTTGGGGAACACTTCAGTGGTCACAGGCATTCGGCCTCTGATCTTCGGGTAAGCGTTCTCCAAGGTGGCCTTCACGAGACACGAAAACGCAGAGTTGCTGAGCAGAGACTGATAGCCAAGTTCTGAACATATGAGGATGGCCTCAACCGGGATCTTGGGTTCATGTCACACTATCTGTAACCCCCATGACTTGCCTGGGCTTGCAAAATTTCACTAACTGTCCCGGCTGGAGACAATACACATCTCTTTAACCTGTGCTTAACCCTCTCTCCACTCACATCGTCTGTACCTTTAAGACTTGATTACCTGTAAAGACTCGCATTCCAACCATTATTTTGTAAATTGAGTTTGTGTCTTCATATGCCCTGTTTGTGAACAGGACTCCCACTTACCTGACGAAGGAGCAGCGCTCCGAAAGCCTGAAGTATTTTGCGACCAAATAAACCTGTTGGACTTTAACCTGGTGTTGTGGGACTTCTTACTGAATTTTCCACATTGCCAGGTGGATGTCAGGTAGATACAATGTTGTGGCTGTACTGGGAGAATATGGCTAGGGGCAAGGCTTTTTCTGGAGCACCTGTCTTCAGTACTATAGATGTGACCATAGCCTTTGTTGTATCAAGTGCCTTCAGTCATTCCTTGATATCATGTGAATTGGTTGAAGATCAGCATCTGTGATGCTATGGACCTCAGGAAGCAGCCAACATGGATCATCCACACAGCAAGATGTGAGGTTGTGAGATTGGTAGCATTGGTAGGTGTTGTACATGAGGTGGAGTGTCATAGTGTTATACGCGAGTCCTGAATGTCAGGCAGGGCTGCTTGGTGAGTGATTGGAGTGTGGTACATTGAGCTGAATGAAAAGCAAATAATGTGGGGGGCAGGAGCTTTCATAGAAACATAGAAAAACTACAGCACAATACAGGCCCTTCAGCCCACAAAGTTGTGCCGAACATGTCCCTACCTTAGCGATTACTAGGCTTACCTATAACCCTCTATCTTACTAAGTTCCATGTACTTATCTAAAAGTCTCTTAAAAGACCCTATCGAATCCGCCTCCACCATTGTTGCTGGCAGCCCATTCCATGCACCCACCACCCTCTGAGTGAAAAACGTACCCCTGGCATCTCCTCTGTACCTACTCCCCAGCGCCTTAAACCTGTGTCCTCTTGTGGCAACCATTTCAGCCTTGGGAAAAAGCCTCTGACTATCCACTCGATCAATACCTTTCATGTCAAGATGTATTTACTGACCCTGACCACCCATGTGATCATTAGTCTTCTTGTGGCATTACTGCCAGGGGCTTGGGTTCAAACACCAGGAGTTGACCTCCTTAGTCTCCTGCTTCCAGTTCCTCCTGAGGATGCTCCTTGAAGAACTTCTGGCCACCCTTCAGAACCATGGCATGTCTCATCCTGTCCACCTTCATCACAAAGGCCTCCAGTGCCACATCTCTGAAGTCTTTCAGTGCCCTAGTATTCCATTTTCTTGCTTAGAATTGCAACAATATTGAGCAGTAGCCATCTGCAATTCATGGCAGCCTCCCTTTCAGAAGAACAGAGTACATTTAAGAACAGAAGGATGGCCACACCACAGGCCATCAGAACAATGCAGAAGTGGCCAACAGTGTGGGAGCCATTCAGCCCAACACTACTATCAAGTGAAAGAGGTGACTGGGCCAATTTATTTTACTGCCCATCTCCACCAAAATGGGCACAGGCAAGATGCGAATCATAAAAGCATAAAAGCTCTGATGTTTTTGTTGTCAAAGATAAAACTGCTCAAATAGCAGCACAATCTATTTCTTAGGTCCTCAGCTGTACTAGAAAAATTATTGAAAAGATGTTCCAGTCATGATCAAATAGGCGAGAGGGAGGAGATTTACAACAAGATTCGCAATGGAGAAGAGGCATCGATGGAGAATGGCCTGTTTAACAATATGAAAGGCTGCCACCGGGTTGGCGATGATGAGAAAGGTTGGTCACAGGCACCAAGGATGTTATTTCAGAGCTGCAGCAGGGACGAAATTCTGATTTGAGACTGGCAACAGGTTAATGAATCTTTGCTGCACATTTTTTCTAAAGGAAATTAATCTGTTCCAGAAGATATAGAACCTCAACTGAATAATGACACTAAATTGTCAAACCTTCCTGAGAGAGTTCACAACGTGGATGATGTGGATAATGATGCATGGTATTGCAGTGGAAGTATTTCTCTGAAGGCAGTTAAGTGAATCAATATAGGGAAACGTTATTCTTCAGGTGGCTATGCTGTCTCTGATTATTGCTTTCCATTTTCCTTTCCGTGTTTGATCAGCTATCCATCCCACTGAACTTATTTTTACAGCCAAATCCATTTCCTCACCATTTGTTTCCAGCTCCGACTTATTCCCCGTTGATCCAACTAAAATTCTACCCTTCATGTTTCAGATCCACCCACAACTGCAAACATCTCCAAGATACTCATTAGTTCTCAAACCACTGCTCTCACTGCTTCCTGTGATCCACACTCAATACACTGTGCTACCACACGCAGACTCTCTCTTTGACAACACTGACTCATTCTATCTCAAAGCTCTCGTGGTATGCAGTTTCATTCCATTCTTTGCCTCATCCGGTGTTAAAAAAAACATCTTTTTTGCCTTATCAGGTGTCAAGGATCCCAAGCTTCAACAACTCATGGATACCAAATCCCTTCAGGATAATTGTTCACCTTCTCTTTCCTCAGGCCCCAACTTGCTCCCAATCTCACCCTTTACCATATTTTCATGATACTCTGTGACCTTCCCCTCTTTGGTGCTAAATAATCAGTCAAAGGCAAAGGCTCACTTTATGTTGTTATTTGTGTGAAAGGTGAATGCTGCCATTGGGTAACTGCAATGGTAACTAGTCCATTCCAAGTTGCAATGTACACCATTTTGATATACTAAAATTCAGTAAACAAAAAATGTAAAATAAAAGAACACCCTTGGATATCACTTCAAGGAAATAATTTTTGAAGAATGGCTAGCATCGTCGAGCCAAACTAGTCCTTTCAGATTCTCCTGTATTACAACATATTCATTTTATTTGTTTGAATGTGTGGTTCATTGGGTCTGATCACTCCATCTGGCCCAAAGTAGCAGACAGCTTTCTTTTATTCATCCTTGGGATGTGAGCATTGCTGCCAAGTGTGGTAGTTGTTGCCCATTCCTAATTGCCCTTGAGAAGGTGATGGTCTGTCATCTTCTTGAAACTCGTTGCAGTCCATCTGGCAGAGGCGCAGGCACGCCCACTGTGCTGTTAGGAAGAGAGTTCCAGCGTTGTGACCTAGCAACAATGAAGGAATGATGATATAGTTCCAAGTCAGGATGGTGTGTTGTTAAAAAATAAGCTACAAGGTGAGCAGAAAACAATGCAACTGTTGAATTTTACGCCCACTGTGGGTGTCTTCTGTTTGTGATGCTACTCAAGATCACAACATAACAAGATGACAGATGTGGTTGAAATACTTGGGAGGCTTGCTGTAAGTACCAATAAATAAACTTCTCTAATAAGACCTAATAAGCCTGCATGAAATGCGAGAAGGTCAGTCATCTCACCGAATGCTCCTGTCAACAATTTGTGCTGTCATAGACTCTAATGTATTTAATCTCCCAAGGTAAGTGAACAGCTGAAGGTAAAACCTCCAAAGGAGAATAAAACATGATTTTCTTTCCCTCTGAAACTTGAAAGCAATCAAGCAAGAACTCCAGAATATCAATCTGACACTACAGTTTTCCATTATTCATGATGAGAATTTCCTGTAATCCATGCATTTTTCCAATGATTTCCTTGCATTTCTTTGATGCTGTTCCCATATATACACAAACGAGAATGCAGCAATGAAGCACATAAACATTCAAATTGAATATTTATAATGTATTGCTACTTTGAGGTTGTTTACACAATAAGACCAGTCTTGTCCTCATTAAGCTGTGACTGTGTGGGACAGAATTCTGTAACTAGAGAAACACAAAGGGAACACAGTGGCATGAGCAAAGGAAGAGAGAAATAAAGAATGTAGCAAGATAGATCCGTCATCTGAACGATACACAGTATCACAAATATTGTTCAAACAGGAGATCCTGATTACTTAATGAGAAATAAAAGCAAAATACTGCGCACGCTGAATCGGAAATAAAATCAGAAAGTACTGGGAGAAGTCAGCAGGTCTGGCAGCATCTGCGGAGAAAGATACAGGGTTGCTGTTTTGAGTCCCATATGATTCTTCTTCAGAACTGAAGGGAGGTAGAAATAGGAACATAGGAACAGGGGTAGTCTGTTCAGCTCTTCAAGCCTGCTCCACCATTCAATTAGATCATGGCTGATCATTTACATGAATGTTACTTTCGGGCACTAACTCAAAATCCCTTGATGTCATTGGTCTCCTGATTTCTGTCTTGAACATACTCACTGATTGATTTTCCACAGTCCCCTGGGGTAGAGAATTCCAAAGATTCACCACCCTCTGAGGGAAGAAATTTCCCCCTCATCTCAGTGTTAAATGGCCTTCCCCTTATTCTGAGACCGTGTTCCCTGGTTCTAGAACTCAGCAGCCAGGGAGAACAGCTTATCTACATCCACCCTGTCACGTCCTGTAGGAATTTTGTAAGATTCAATGAGGTCATCCCTTCATTTCCCTGTTCTCCAGCATAAATTCACCTGTAATGGGCCCAATTTGTTTGAGCTAATCTTTTCATTTGCACATACCTAAAGAAGCTTTTACAGTCTATCTTTATGTTGCTTGCAAGTTGGCACTCATACTCTCTTTTCCATTTCTTAATCGGTTTCTTGGTCCTCCTTTGCCGGGTTCTAAATTACGCCCAATACTTTGATCACTTCCTTTGAGCTAATCCAATCTTTAACTTATTTCATTAACCCCGGTTGATTTACCTTTCCTTTTGGCTGTTTGTGCCTTCGAAGAATGTATATCTGTTGTATATCTCCTGTACAGCTGAGCCGTCTATGGTGCCATGAACCTGCTTTGACTGTGTTCCTCCAAGGAACCAACGCCATCACCAGTATCCAAAATAGAAAACAGCTTAACGAGCGGGACCTGCCTTGTTGTCTTGGACTACCTGGCGATCATTCCCTTTCTGTCTTTATGCTCCTAGTCTGCAGTGTGACCACCTCTATGAACATGCTATCCACGTAGCTCTGAGTGACTCCAGCCGCCACTCAAGCTTCTAAATTCAGAGCTCAAGTTTCTGCGGTTGGTTACACATCCGGTCATCTAAGTCACCGGTAGTATCCACAACTACCCACATTCTACATGACACGCAATCCATATGACTGGGCTGCCCTGCCATGCCTTAATTTTACTTCACTTACATTAGCTTCTTTTCATTTTAGTTTACTTATATTAACTTTATTTTACTTGGCCTTAACTTAATGCACCTTACAACTATTGCTATGGCTTGCTAGCATTGATAAATCCAACTAATACTAGTACACTTTACTAGTTGCAGTAAACCTCACTGAAAGCATTATTTTCCCCCATGCACCAACTTCACTACTCTCACAGTCTACAGCTCACTTAGACAGAGTGCACTGACCATGCACCCCTTACTGACCGTGTAGTTTGAAAAGCTTGCCCTGAAGCTAGTTAAGCTTCCTGCCACAATAATTTACAGTAACTGAACCAAATGTAATGGGTTTTATGCAGTTAAAAAAGGGGCGAGGGGAAGGGGTGTCAACTGAGGCAAAGGGGAAGGTCAGAGATCGTTTAAAGATGGGGGAGATTAAATACCAAGGATGTCATGGAACAAAAGGCAAAGGGAATGGTAATGGTAGTGGTAAATAAACAAAGAATTGGTCCAGAATATTTATTAATAACAGAATAAAGGTCGGTTCTGAAACCAAAAACATGATACAAACTGGTATGTAGGAAAATAAAAATGGAGGACAAAGCTCAGTCTATTGTTTAGTCCAGAAGCTTTACAATATCTACTCAGAAGATCAGGTGCTGTTGGGCTTCAATGGAACATTGCAGTCGGCAGAAGACAAAAATAAGAGCATGAGAGCAAGGTGGTGATTTAAAATGACAGGCAACTGAAAGGTTAAGGTCATGTTTGCAGACTGAGTGGAGGTATTCCACAGAGTGGCCATCCAGTTTCCGTTTAGTCCCCCAATGTAGAGGGGACGGCATTGTGAGCAGTGACTAAAATAGAGTAAGTTGAAGGAAATACAAGTAATTTACTGCTTCACCTGGAAGCTGTGTTTGGGGCCTCCAACAATGAGGGGAAAGGGGGCAAATTAGCAGGGATTACACCTCCTGTAATTGCATGGGAAGGTGCCATGAGAAGGGGTTGAGGTGGTGGGGGGGATGGAGGAATAGACCCGAGAGTCACGGAGGGAATGGTCATAGAGTCATAGAGGTTTACAGCATGGAAACAGGCCCTTCGGCCCAACTTGTCCATGCCGCCCTTAATTTTTAAAACCCCTAAACTAATCCCAATTGCCCCCATTTGGCCCATATCCCTCTTTACCCATCGTACCCATGTAACTATCTAAATGCTTTTTAAAAGATAAAATTGTACCCGTCTCTACTACTACCTCTGGCAGCTTGTTCCAGACACTCACCACCCTGTGTGTGAAAAAATTGCCCCTCTGGACACTTTTGTATCTCTCCCCTCTCACCTTAAACCTATGCCCTCTAGTTTTAGACTCCCCTACCTTTGGGAAAAGATATTGACTATCTACCTTGTCTATGCCCCTCATTATTTTATAGACCTCTATAGGATCACCCCTCAGCCTCCTACGCTCCAGAGAAAAAAGTCCCAGTCTATTCAGCCTTTCCTTATAACTCAATCCATCAAGTCCCGGTAGCATCCTAGTAAATCTTTTCTGCACTCTTTCTAGTTTAATAATATCCTTTCTATAATAGGGTGACCAGAATTGCACACAGTATTCCAAGTGTGGCCTTACCAATGTCTTGTACAACTTCAACAAGATGTCCCAACTCCTGTATTCAATGTTCTGACCGATGAAACCAAGCATGCTGAATGCCTTCTTCACCACTCTATCCACCTGTGACTCCACTTTCAAGGAGCTATAAACATGTACCCCTCGATCTCTTTATTCTGTAACCCTCCCCAATGCCCTCCCATTAACTGAGTAAGTCCTGCCCTGGTTCAATCTACCAAAATGCATTACCTCGCATTTGTCTAAATTAAATTCCATCTGCCATTCGTCAGCCCACTGGCCCAATTGATCAAGATCCCGCTGCAATTGGAGATAACCTTCTTCACTGTCCACCATGCCACCAATCTTGGTGTCATCTGCAAACTTACTAATCATGCCCCCTATATTCTCATCCAAATCATTGATTTTAATAACAGTGGACCAAGCACTGATCCCTGAGGCACACCGCTGGTCACAGGCCTCCAGTTTGAAAAACAACTCTCTACAACCACCCTCTGGCTTCTGTCAAGAAGCCAATTTTGTATCCATTTAGATACTCACCCTGGATCCCGTGAGATTTAACTTTACGCAACAACCCTACCATGCGGTCCATTCAGAAAGCTGACAGAGGAGGCATGTTTCATGGTGCCATCGCTCTGAAAGTAATGGAAATGGTGGAGAATTAACCTTTAAATATGGAGGCTAGTGAGATGGAAAGTGAGGACAAGGGGACCCTATCCTGGTTCTGGAAGAGAGGGCGTGGGATGAGGGCAGAAGTGTGGGAAATGGGTTGGACATGGTTGAAGGCCCTGTCAACCACTGTGGGGGGAATCCTTGGTTCAGTAAAAAGGAAGACATGTCAGAAGAATTGTGGTGAAAAATTGCGACATCAGAACAAATGCAATGAGATGGGAAACTAAGAGAACAGAATGGAGTCCTTACAGGATGCAGGATGTGAAGAAGTGCAGTCACACCAGCTGTGTGAGTCAGTGGGCTTGTAATGAATATTACTAGACAGTCTATCCCTAGAAATGAAGACAGAGAGAAAGGGAAGTGTTGGAGATGGACCATGTGAAGGTGAGAGAAGGATAGAAATTGGAAGCAAAATTAATGAATTTTTCCAATTCCAGATGACAGCATGATCGTAGTGGCACTGATATGGGCATCAACGTCCCGGAAAAAGCATTGTGAGAGTAAGCCTGAGTAGGCCTGGAACAATGAATATTCAACATACCCCATAAAAATGACAGCTATAACAAGGACCCATACAGGTATCCATAACCACACCTTTTGTTTGGAGGAAGAGAGACAAGTTAAAGCAGAAATTGCTTTCAGCCAGATAGAGGAGGGTGCTGAGGTATGGGAGCTGTTTGGGCCTCTGTTCAAGACCAAGTTCTTAGACTGTCCTGGTGGATGATGGAGTTGTAGATAGTTTGGTCATTCATCGTGAAAAGTCGCCAAATAAAGTTGCTTTACATCAGCCTGTTCTCCCCCCACATTCTTACAAAGTCCTTCACAGTCAAAGACTTCTGCCAAGTTATTTAAATTACCCTGCCAACATTCATCTCCCAAAGCTGCAAAACTGCACAGAAATGAACTTAGAATTCTAAATGCTCAAGTATGGTTACTTTCCATAACAACAGTCATCTTAACTACAGTTACTTCTTGTCACATTGTCTATCCCTTGTGCCAGCCAACTTATTTATTTTTGCTCCTAATACCTTCCAACAAAGTGCTCATGGTGTCAAAGTGTTACATGCAATACCATGAATTTTACCAGCCCGCCCGCCATTCGAATCTGAACGGGCGAGAGGCGGAGAATGGGAAGGTCCATTGACCTCAGGCGAGATTTTATGGTTTCCGGATGAGCAAGGCCATAAAATCCCACAATAGCTTCACTAAGGTTATTGATTCACCCCAAGAGAAGGTATCGAGCTGGTGCATGACAGTAAAAAAGCAAGTGAATATAAGAGATAAGTGTAATGGATTGAGAGAGAGAAACATGTGTTAAGATCTTGGGGGAGCTTGTTCTGAACTCCTTTTCCTCTTTGTTATCATCCTGACAACTTCAACATTGTCACAAATGTCAAGAAAGAAGGTCCATCTCTCCCTCATGTGTCCTCTGCTTCTTTATTCTCATTGCTATGTTGAACCTGCAGAAAAAAGGTCAGAAATTAAAAATAGGTGTGTATAACGCTCTTGTGATTATAAAGGCAGAAGAATTTGTAAGCTTGTTGTCTCGTGTTGTTTCACAGGGATGCCACATCGACTATTGTGATCCGAGGCACACTTTGGTTCTAAGTCATGGGATTCATTATGTGATGAGTCAGGTGATAAGTCAGGTGATTCCTCTGCTTTAAATTTGGGAAAGCATCAATTTGGTTCAACTCCTTAAACTCCTGTCAGTATATTTGTTATTTTCTATACATAAATATATTATGTAGATAGGCTGTGTTCTCAGCCCCCTACTATACTCTTTATACACCTATGACTGTGCGGCCAAATTCCCCTCCAACTAGATTTTCAAGTTTGCTGACGAAATCACTGTAGGGGTCGGATCTCAAACAATGACAAGACAGAGTACAAGAATGAGATAGAGAATCTGGTGAACTGCTGCGGCAACAATAATCTCTCCCTTAATGTCAACAAAATGAAGGAGATTGTCATCGACTTCAGGAAGCGTAGAGGAGAACATCCCCCTGTCTGCATCAACGGGGACGAAGTAGAAAGGGTCAAGAGCTTCAAGTTTTTAGGTGTCCAGATCACCAACAACCTGTCCTGGTCCCCCCATGCTGACACTATAGTTAAGAAAACCCACCAATGCCTCTACTTTCTCGGAAGACTAAGGAAATTTGGCATGTCAGCTACGACTCACACCAACTTTTACAGATGCACCATAGAAAGCATTCTTTCTGGTTGTATCACAGCTTGGTATGGCTCCTGCTCTGCCCAAGACCTCAAGGAACTACAAAAGGTCGTGAATGTAGTCCAATCCATCATGCTAACCAACCTCCCATCCACTTAATCTGTCTACACTTCCCACTACCTCGGCAAAACACCCCGAACCTTCTCTCTTCCACCTTCTTCCTTCGGGAAAAAGATACAAAAGTCTGAGGTCATGTACCAACCGATTCAAGAACAGCTTCTTCCCTGCTGCTGTCAGACTTTTGAATGGACCTACCTTGCATTAAGTTGATCTTTCTCTACACCCTAGCTATGACTGTAACACTAAATTCTGAACTCTCTCGTTTCCTTCTCTATGAACGGTATGTTTTGTCTGTATAGCGTGCAAGAAACAATACTTTTCACTGTATTTTAATACATGTGACAATAATAAATCAAATCAAAGATAAATATATGATGCACCCAAGTAAGATGCAAATGTTCTTTATAGCAAATCACTGTTATATCTACTCTCTTAAAGAGGAAGGTGACACAACTGTGTTGATCTGAATCCAACTTCGTGATACTGGCATTACCCCCAATCTCCTTGTCTCTTCCAGATAAAACACAATTGCCTCCCCAGGAGCTCCATGCCTCCTGCACATCAAAGCTGAACTCCTTCATGTCAGGATTTCCCAGATATGCCAGATCCCAACTTACACTAGAGTTCATATTGGAACCATTTATGGGACAGTAACTCCTCCTGTAGCTTCCAAGGTCAATGATCTGGGGTGGAGTTGGGGCTTCCTTTCACTGGAGGTCCCTGCTAATTCCGCCTTGCAGAATGCCTGCACGCATTTGGTGGCTCACATGCTGAATGGAAAAAAAGATGCCAAGCTTCTCAATGGGGTGCAGCTGCATTTCTGGCCTGGACTCCCAATAATCTAGGTCACAATTTATATCAGTTGGAGATAGGCATACCCACAAGATTTTTTAAAAATTAATTCATGGGATGTGGGGGTCACTGGCTAGACCAGCATTTGTTGCTCATCCCAAATTGACCTTGAACTGAGAGACATGGCTATTGCAGAGGACAGTTAAGAGTCAACCACATTGCTGTGGATCTGGAATCACATGTAGGCCAAGCAAAGTAAAAATGGCAGATTTCTTCCCTAAAGGACATTCGTGAACCAAAAGAGTTTTTATGACAACTTGTTTCATGATCATCATTATTAGACTTTTAATTCCAGACATTTTATTTAATTCTAGACCTTTTACTGAATTCGAATTTCACCATCTGATGTGGTGGGATTTGAACAAAGAACAATAGAGCACAGCAATAAGCCCTTTGGCCCACCAAGCCTACGCCGATTCCTAATCCTTATTGAGGCCCACCACTCATTGCCCATGCACAGTTTTTATCCCTCTGTTCGCCTGTCGTTCATGTCTCTATCAAAATATGCCTTGAATGTGCTTGTTTTCACCACCTCCACTGGCAGTGCGTTCCAGGCATCCCGGTCTCCAGAACATTTCCCTCGGTTTCTGGATTGCTAGTCCAGTGATAAGTCACTGCCTCCCCACTTCTAGGAGGAGCTGTGTAGTCATAGTACTGTGGGCACCCACCATCAGTATTTAAATATTACCTCTAACTGACGTCACACAATCCAGTCGAGAACATTCCTGCCATATGTGTAGAAATGATCAACCAAAAAATATAAACATTTCCTTGGATCTCTTGGCTCACTAAGGGCTAAATCTAATTGAACTTGAATTTTTTTGTTAGAAGGGGAGGAATGAAGATGGTGAGACTCCCTCTTAAATTTTTTTTCTTAAGCCCCAGTCCTTTAAGTCGTCGTTGAATGAATGGAAGTGCAGACTGAGTATGGTTGAAACCCAAGAAAATGATATGACTTGGAAGAGCAGTAATGTTTGGGCAGCTTCCAAAAGGAAATCTATTATCATTTGCCAAGCCAAACTTGTAATTCCTGAGAAAAAAAATCACCTGAAAGAGGATTATCAAGCTAATATCTTCGTTCAGCAGAACATCTACTGAAGAGAAGCAATTACATTCATTACACAGGTAACCTTATCCAGAGACAGTGCAAAAATTATTCATGAGGTCTGACAGATTTTCTGCATTGCAAAAATAAGTGGAAAATCTATCAGGTAATCACAAAATGAAAAGAGTGTTAATAATAGTCTATTAACTGAGCAGAGACTTTTTTTCCTGACATGAATGCTGGAAAACTAGTTTCTTTTGCTAATTATTTCAAGTGTCAGCATCCATCATTCCCATGATGGGTATAGCATGAGTTATGTGCAGACTCAAGCTCACTATGATTTAGCCAGAGATTCAGGAACATAGGAACATGAGTAGGTCTTTCAGCCCATCGAGCCTGATCCAATATTTAATAAAATCATGGCTAATATGTAACCTAACTCCATATATCTGCCTTAAGCCTGTATCCCTTAATATCTTTGCTTAACAAAAAAAAAGCTATCTCAGATTTAAAGATAGCAACTGATCTACCATCAACTGCCATTTGTAGAAGAGAATTCCAAACATCTACCACCCTTTATACGTAGAAATCTTCCCAATATCTCTCCCGAATGGTCTGGCCCTAACTTTTAGACCATGTTCTAAAATCTCCAACCAATGAAAATAGTTTATCTTTATCTATCTTGTCTTTTCCTGTTAGTATGTTGATGTCTTCAATCAGATCACCCCTTTACCTTCTGAATTCTAGAGAAAACAGGTCTAACTTGTATAATCTCTCCTCAAAAGTAAATCCCTGAAGTCCAGCTATCATTCTTGTAAATCTACGCTGCACTCCCTCCAAGGTCAATATCTCATTCCTGAGGTGTGGTGCCCAGATCTGCTCACAGTACTCCAAGGGGGACTAACCAGGGCTTTGGATAGCTGCAGCATAACTTCTGTGTTCTTATACTCCAGTCCTCTAGAAATAAAGCCTTCTTCATTATTTTCTGCACCTGTACGCGGCATTACAAAGATCTATGGACCTGAACCCCCCTCACCTCCCACCCCCCGCAAGTCTCTTTGAACATCCACTGTATTTAACTTCAACCATCTAGAAAATATTCTGATCTATACTTTTTTGGTTCAAAATGGATAATCTCACACTTACTTAGATTGAAATCCATCTGCCACAGTTTTGCCTATACACCCAGTCTATTAATATCCCTTTGTAATTTTATGCTACCATCTACATGGTGTACAATGCCACCTAAATTTGTGTCATCAGCAAATTTAGATATATGACTTTCTATACCATTATCAAAGTCGCTAATAAACAATCTGGACAATTAAGGCCTCAACTCAGATCCTTGTGAGACACCACTAGTCACATTCTGCCAATTTGGGTACCTACCCATTATTCCTACTTTCTGTCGCCTACCACTCAACCAATTTCTAACCTTTAGAAGTTGGATCAAAACCACCGAGTTGCCTAGTTTTGATTACACAATAATACAAGTTTCCAAACATAAGAAGTAATGATCTTTTCTCGTAATTCACTCAAAAGCAAGACTATGCAAGCCAACCAAGCTCTTTTCTTTCTACATAATCCTCATCTGTTTATTCACTTAACATTCCCTCCTTTGCACCCGTTGTTCCATGCCTTTGTAATTGCATTATTTTGCTCTCCTCTTCGTTCTCCTCGTCTTATCCTTTTTCTATTACCCTAGTTTCCTTTCCCTTAAACTGCTCTCCTTCTGACTCATTCTCTCTGCATTTCTCCTCTGGTCCTTTCTCATCTCACTTCTCCTTTTTCCCCTCCTTTCTATCCACTTCAGTTTCTCGTCTTATCCCTCTCTATCTCTGTCTTCATTATTTTTCTTTATCTATCTTTTCATCACTCTTCCAACACCAAGAACTTCCTCCACATTAAAGGTGCTGAAGTCAGTTTTGTGCACAAGCACGAGGCAAAGGGAACCAGCAAAACCTTCATCAGCTGACAAGAAGGAGTTCATTTGGCCTGTGGGCTTCCTCTTGGACATCACTGCATTAAGCTGTGAGGACATGATAGCCCCTACTAAACAACAGCCCCAACTGTTCATTGGAACATTATGCTCGACAGCAATTTTCTTCCTGACTAAATGATAATTTAGTGTAACTTAGAAATTACGAGTAACTTGTATGATAGGCCGATGAGCCATGGGTGAGTTAAGTTTTTGAATTAATTTCATTCGAAACCCTCACATCCATCACTTCAATCTGAATTATAACTCTGTTCTCAGATGTCAAAGCACAGTTGTTTACTTGCTGTAACGCTCAGTGCAGCTGAACATAATTTACTTTTATATTGATAGCTGAATAAAGTATAAATAGAGATAATAAAATCAACTCTTCCACCCGACTATGGACCTGTTTTTGCTTTTTTACTCATAGATTCCTATCGGGATCTGAGACATATAGGAAATAAATCATCTTGGAGTCAAGATTTTAAAAGCACCACTCTTACCGTATTGTGAAAAGGTTTTGTGCATTGTGACACTGATTTTTGATATGTGGTGAACAGCAATTTCTGTGACAAAGGCCAAAAAATCTTAAGCGACATAGTTACAAATTTTAGGTCTACAATCTTTCCATTCAAAATGTGTCATCGTAAAGGATCATATACCCATAGCACAAGGAAATTCTGATAGAATCTTATCCCAGGCCCAAACGAGATGTATCCCAGGCTGCTGTGTGAGGCAAGGGTGGAGATTGTGGGGGATCTGACACTGCTTTACTTTATTTCTCTGGCCACAGGCGAGGTCCCAGAGAATTAGAGGACAACAAGAAGGGAGGAAGGGGAGAAAACAGGTAATTGCAGGCCAGTGAGTCTAACATCAGTGGTAAGGAAACAATGAAAAACGTTCTGAGGGACAGATGTGTAGATGAGGGCAGTGCAGTTGATGGACTTCAGTAAGGTCCCGCATGGGAGATTGGTCAAGAAGGTAAGAGCCCATGGGATCCAGGGAAAAGTGTTTTCATTGAATTAGTGGCAGAAGGCAGAAGGTGATGGTCGAAGGTTGTTTTTGTTACTGGAAGCCTGCATCCAGCGGTGTACCACAGAGATCGGTGCTAGGTTCTTTGTTGTTTGTGCGTACATTAATGATTGTAAGGGGCATGATCAGTAAATTCACAGATGACACAAAATTGGTGGAGTGGTAAATAGTGAAGAGGAAAGCCGTAGATTACAGGATGATATAGACGGGCTGGCCAGATGGGCAGAACAGTGGCAAATGGAATTTAATCCTGAAAAGTGTGTGGTGATGCATTTTGGGAGGACTAACAAGGGAAGGGATTACACAATGAACAGTAAGGCACTAGGAAATGCAGAGGAACAAAGGGACCTTGAGCTGCATGTCCATATATCCCTGCAGGTAGATAAGGAAGCATTTGGGAAACTTGCCTACATTAGCTGAAGCATAGATTATAAGAACAGGGAGCTGTGATGGAGTTGTATAAAACACTTCTTAGGCCACAGCTAGAGTACTGTGTGCATTTCTGGTCACCACACTATAGGAAGGATGTGATTGCACAAGGGAGGGAGCAGAGGAGATTCACCAGGATGTTGCCTGAGCTGGAGCATTTCAGCGATGAAGAGAGGCTGGTTAGGCAGGGGTTGGTCTCCTTAGAACAGAGAAGGCTGAACGGGGCCCTGACTGAGGTGCACAAAATTATGAGGGACATAGATATGTAGAGAGGAAGAAACAAGGGGGCATAGATTTGCGATAATGGGTAGGAGATTTAGAGGGAACTTGAGAAAAAACCTTTTCACCCAGAGGGTGGTAGGAATCTGGAACTCACTGCCTGAAAGGATGGCAGAGGTGGGACCCTCACAACATTTAAGGTGCATTGAGATGAGGACTTGAAATGCCATAGTTTACAAGACTGTGGACCAAGTGCTGGAAATTGGGATGAGAATAGATTGGTGCTTAATGGCTGGCTCAGGCATGGTGGATCGAAGGGTCTCTTTTTGTCATGTAAATCTCAGCTAACCACTCTTGTGCTAATTACAGTCACAATTCCCATTGGCTAAACATAAATCAATCAAAACAACAACTCTGATGAGTAGTCTTCAACTCTAACGCTGAATTTTCCCACTGGTTTCAAATTTCCAACCTTGGGAGCAAATGGGGCCAGTGTATCTGAGTAGCTTAATGCAGTGATGTTCAAGAGACCACATCCCCAGGCCAGTAGTCAGTCGTGAGATTGACAGCACAATTTTCCATCAGCTTCCTAACTGGCTGCCTCTGCACACACCATCCTATTAAGGACAGTGTGTGGGCTCTAAATGCTGCTGGCTGGTAGCTATGGAACCTCAGCAATGCCAATGGGCAAGGTGGGCACTGCTGTAACAGGTTAGGCACCATGAGGGCACCTGAAAATAGAGGCTCTCTCAGAGCGTGGATGGAATTGAAATATTATCAAGGCTGATACCAGTAGGCCCTTCCGAGTGAGGGAAATCTTATCGGAGGAAATGTTTGGGCTGCAGATGGCCCGCGGGTCTCTCTTTGGGCATGGAGCCTTCAGTTCCTATGGCCCTCACAGTGAACACAGTAAGAAGTTTAACAACACCAGGTTAAAGTCCAACAGGTTTATTTGGTAGCAAAAGCCACACAAGCTTTCGAGGCTCTGAGCCCCTTCTTCAGGTGAGTGGGAATTCTGTTCACAAACAGAACTTATAAGACACAGACTCAATTTACATGAATAATGGTTGGAATGCGAATACTTACAACTAATCCAGTCTTTAAGAAACAAAACAATGGGAGTGGAGAGAGCATCAAGACAGGCTAAAAAGATGTGTATTGTCTCCAGACAAGACAGCCAGTGAAACTCTGCAGGTCCACACACTGTCCTTAATAGGATGGTGTGTGCAGAGGCAGCCAGTTAGGAAGCTGATGGAAAATTGTGCTGTCAATCTCACGACTGACTACTGGCCTGGGGATGTGGTCTCTTGAACATCACTGCATTAAGCTACTCAGATACACTGGCCCCATTTGCTCCCAAGGTTGGAAACTCACAGTGAACCACAGGGAGATTACCTCCCGGTCTCCATTAAGCTGGTGGCCTCAGACCACCAATCTGCCAATGTTTGCAAGAGCCTAACAATGTTAATTGGCTGTCCATCTCCATGGAGTGGGCAGCTGATCCACTGTGGAAAAGTTCCTATGCAGCAAGTATGCAGTGGGGAACATTCCTGAAGCAGACTCTATTTTCACAGAGTCGTAGAATCCTACAGTGCAGGAGGAGGCCATTCAGCCCACCGACTGACCATAATCCCATCCAGGCCCTATCCCCATAATCCCATGTATTTACTCTAGCTAGTCCCCCTAACACGAAGGGACAATTTAGCCAATCCACCTAATCCACACATCTTTGGACTGTGGGAGGAACAGTAAGAAGTCTCACAACACCAGGTTAACATCCAACAGGTTTATTTGGTAGCACAAGCTTTCAGAGTGTCACTCTTTCTTCAGGTGAGTGAGGAGTTGTGTTCACAAACAGGGCATATACAGACACAAACTCAATTTACAAGATAATGGTTGGATTGCGAGTCTTTACAGGTAATCAGGTCTTTACAGGTGCAGAAAATGCGAGTGGAGAGAAGGTTAAGCACAGGTCAAAGAGATGTGTATTGTCTCCAGCCAGGACAGTTAGTGAGATTTTGCAAGCCCAGGCAAGCCATAGGTGTTCATTCAGCTGAAAGACACCCTCATAAGAACAGGATATGGCGCTCGACTCATCGATTGACAGTTCTGAAGTGCCACAGCGAAAAACCGCACCAACCTCCTCAGAAGACAAACACGGGACACAGTGGACAGAGTACCCTTCGTTGTCCAATACTTCCCCGGAGCGGAGAAGCGGAGACATCTGCTCTGGAGCCTTCAACACGTCATCAATGAAGACGAACGTCTTGCCAAGGCCATCCTCACACCCCCACTTCTTGCCTTCAAACAACCGCACAACCTCAAACATACCATTGTCCGCAGCAAACTACCTAACCTTCAGGAGAACAGTGACCACGATACCACACAACCCTGCCACAGCTACCTCTGCAAGACTTGCCGGATCATCGACACGGATGCCATCATCTCACGTGAGAACGCCATCCACCAGATACACGGCACATACTCTTGTGACTCGGCCAACTTTGTCTACCTGATACGCTGCAGGAAATGATGTCCCGAGGCATGGTACATTGGGGAGATCATGCAAATGCTATGACAATGGATGAATGAACACCGCTCGACAATCACCAGGCAGGAGTGTTCTCTTCCTAGTGGGGAACACTTCAGCGGTCACGGGCATTCAGCCTCTGATCTTTGGGTAAGCGTTCTCCAAGACTGCCTTCACGACACACAACAACGCAGAATCGCTGAGCAGAAACTGATAGCCAAGTTCCGCACACATGAGGACGGCCTCAACCGGGATTTTGGGTTCATGTCGCACAATCTGTAACCCCCCACGACTTGCCTGGGCTTGCAAAATCTCACGAACTGTCCTGTCTGGAGACAATACACATCTCTTTAACCTGTGCTTAACCCTCTCTCCACTCGCATTGTCTGCACCTATAAAGACCTGATTACCTGTAAAGACTCACATTCCACCCATTATCTTGTAAATTGAGATTGTGTCTTTATATGCCCTGTTTGTGAACACACCTCCTCACTCACCTGAAGGAGTGACACTCCGAAAGCTTGTGCCACCAAATAAACCTGTTGAACTTTAACCTGGTGTTCTGAGACGTCTTACTGTGCTTACCCCAGTCCAACGCCGGCATCTCCACATCTGTGGGAGGAAACCAGAGCATCCAGAGGAAACTCACGCAGACACGGGGAGAATGTGCAAACTCCACACAGACAGTGACCCGAGGCTGGAATTGAATCTGGGTCCTGGGTGCTGTGAGGCAGCAATGATAACCACTGTGCCACCGTGCCGCCCCAAATCCCCAGTGGCTCAGGAAAATTCAAACCATTAACACTGTTCCTCGCACTGCAGCTGCTGACTATTTCCTCCATTTTCTGCTTTTATTTCAGGTTTCCACTATTTTGCTTTGGAAAGAAATAAAACAGTTTGTTCAATAAACAGATGGGAAAAGGTAACAAATCAACAGCAAGCAGCCCAAGCAAAAAGACAACCTAATTATGTCAAAATCATTAATGAATACTCAAATACCAGAAGTCTAATCATTCATTCAAATAAATGCTTACTGGTTTATTCTAGCAGCTGTTCTCTTTATTCAACAAACTAACTGCACAGATAATGCATGCAATGGTTGTAATCTTCCATCACTCCTTCGATTCCGGAAAGGTCCCAGCGAATTGGAAAACTGTAAATATAACACATCTATTCAGGAAAGGGGAGAGACAGAAATCAGGAAAGGATAGACCAATTACCCTAACATCTGCCATTGCAAAAATGCTGCAATCCATTATTAAGGAAATTAAAGTCGAATACTGAGAAAATCATAATGCAGTCAGGTACAAGCTTTTCTGAAAAGTTAAATTATGAAGTTGAAGTTTATTTATTAGTCACAAGTAAGGCTTACATTAACATTGCAATGAAGTTACTGTGAAATTCCCCTAGTCGCCACATTCCGGCACCTGTTTGGGTCAATGCACCTAACCAATACGTCTTTCAGACGGTGGGAGGAAACTGGAGCACCCGGAAGAAACCCACAGAGACACGGGGAGAATGTGCAAACTCCACATAGACAGTGACTCAAGGCGGGAATCAAACCCAGGCCCCTGGGGCTGTGAGGCAGCAGTGCTAACCACTGTCCCGCCCCTATGTTTATGTTTGACAAATTTATTAGAGTTCTTTGAGGATGGAACAAGCAGGGCGGATAAAAGGGGAACCAGCAGATGTCCTGTATTTGGATTTCCAAAAGGCATTCGATAAGGTGCCACATAAAATGTTACTGCACAAGATGAAAGCTTATGCTGTTAGAAGTGATATATTAGCATGAAAAGAGAATCAGCTAACAAACAGGAAAGAGTCAACATAGATGGGTCATTTTCAGGCTGGCAAACTGTAACTAATGGAGCATCACAGGGATCACTGCTGGGGCCTCAACTGTTTATCAATCTATATTAATGACATAAATGAGGAAATAGACTGATAGACTGTATTGTAGGGAGTGTACTGCAGCCAAATTTGTTGATGATGCAAAGATGAGCAGGAAAACAACTTGTGAGGAGGAAAACAAAGCTCGAACTTTTACCGGCACATCCACCTGAGGTTCATACAATCCCGCCCGAGGACAACAGAGAATGCTGTTCTCCAAGCCTCCCCCCCCCCACCCCCATTTTATCATAGCCAATCCACCTAGCCTGCACATCTTTGGACTGTGGGGGGAAACCACAGCACCTGGAGGAAACCCACACAGACACGGGGAGAATGTGCTCCACACAGACAGTCACCCAGGGCCAGAATCGAATCTGGGTCCCTGGTGCTATGAGGCAGCAATGCTAACCACTATGCTGCCCCTATCTGGGTACAGCTTTGGTTTTCTTATTTAAGAAAGGGTATAAATGACTTAGAAGCAGTTCAGAGATGGTTCACTCAACTGACACGTGGCATAAGGGGGTGTTATTCTATGAGGAAAGGTTATGCAGGTTGGGCCTGTGTCCATTGGAGATTAGAAGTTGAGTTGTGATCTTATTGAAACAAATAAGATCTTGAGGGGACTTGACAGGGGAATGGTTCCCTTGAGGGAGAGACTGGACCCAAGGAGCATGGTTTAAAAATAAGGGGCTGCTATTTATTAGAAGATTAGAGATTAGAAGAAATTTTCTTTCTCAGATGGTTGCGAATCTTTGAAACTCTCTTCCCCCTGCAGCCATGGAATATTTTTAAGGCAGAAAGAGATAGATTCTTGACTAACAAGGTATTCAAAGGTTATCAGGGGAAGGCAGAATGTGGAATTGGGACCACAATCATATCAGCTATGATCTTGTTGAATGGTGGAGCAGGCTTGAGGGGCCAAATGGCCTACTCATGCTCCCAATTCATATGTATGTTTGTTTGTAGCAGTGGAGGGTGAGTCATTGCAAATGGTCAAGGCTGAGTTATACAAATGTTTGATGGACAATTGAGTCAGGGGTTTTGGGTGGTAGGCAGGAAGGTTTAATAGTCAAAGTATCCATGATCTTATTGAATGGCGGAGTAGGCTGGAGGGACCAAATGTCCGACACCTGCTCCCATTTTTTATGCTCTTGTACTGTGATCAGGTAAAATATGCAATTTATAACATCGGTATAATGTTTCAGAATTTTTAACTCCTGGAAGGGATTTGGGGATTAAATTACATTTCAAGTTTCTGTTTTAAAGTTAACTGGTTTTACACAGGTGTGAAAAGAAAGGCTGTAGGCTACAGACATTGAAGAATGTGTGTTAAAATCAGAACAACCAATTTTAGAATATCACAATTTTCAATTTGTTTCAAACTCTTGCAAGGGGGATCCATTGTCTAATCTCAGGTCTAGTAACCAGGGACATTGAGCAATTTGTCATTATGTCCACAGGTGGCCAAATAGATATTCACACCCATTGCAATGAACCCATATCCTTTACATATCCGAGTGCACTCACAATGCCTGATATCTACTGATACGATTGTATACCCCAGAGGTGTAAAAAAAGAGTACTCTTTAAAATCATAATTGGATATCTTTATTATTCACATGTGCTTTTCTAATCTTTAAAAGGGTTCACTGAAAAACCAAATGCAAAATATAGCAGATGCTGGAAAGCTGAAATAAAAATCATAGAATCACAGAATTGTTAATGCGCAAAAGATCATTTAGCCCATTGTGTCTGCACCAGCTCTCCAAATGAGCATCATGGCTTAGTGCCATTGCTCTGCCTTTTCCCCGAGCCCCTGCACATTGTTTCTATTCAAGTAATCCTTTAACGGCCTCTTGAATGCCTCAATTGAACTTGCCTCCATCACACTTCCAGGCAGTGCATCCCAGACCCGAATCACTTGTTGTGTGAAAAAGAATTTCTCGCATCATATTTGCTTCTTTTGAAAATCGTATCAAATCTGTGCCCTCTCGTTTTTGATTCTCATGAGGCGGAACAGTTTCTCCTTATCGACTCTGTCCAGCCCCCTCATCTACCAAATCTCCTCTTAGCCTTCGTCTCTTCAAGGAGAACAGTCCCAATCACTCCAATCTATCATTATGACTGAAATTTCTCTTCCCTGGAACTATTCTTGTAAACCCCTTCTGCACTCTCTCCAATGCGTTCACATCTTTCCTACACATCTGTGGTGCCCAAACCTGTACACAATACAGCAGCTGACTAATGTCTTGTACAGGTTGATGCGCTATTCAGACACGAGGCTTGAAGCTCAGTAAATGAAAGGCTTTTATTTACTGTTAACGAAGCTACCAGAACTTATATACACTATCCCAGACTGAAGGGGTCCCGGCCAGAGCAGGGACTCTTATACCTCTCCCAGGAGGCGGAGCCCGACTGGGATGTGCCACAACACTACAGTACAAAGGTGTAACAACCCCACCCTAACCCCAACAGCAACAATAGCACAACCCAACAGTAACATATGTACATCCTTGTAGCACTGGCCAGCCCCTGGCTCAGCACTATCCAGTGGGAACCAACGATGGTTCACCACACAGGTTCAGCATAACCTCCTTGCTCTTGTACTCTATAAAAACAGAAAGTGCAGGGAACTCATTAGGTCAGGCAGCATTCATGGAGAGAGAAAGAGAGTTAACTTTTTCGATCGATGAGCTTTCAACAGAACCTCTGTTTCTCTCTCCACAGATTCTGCCTCGCATGCTGATTTCCAGCATCCTCCGTTTTGACTGAGAACACCTGATTAAGCCAAGGCCAGATATAAATTAAACAGTTTTATGTCAAAGCAAATGAACATGCAGAGCAATAGTTATGGAAAAGACTAATTTCATTCAATCTAACTTGTCCATGTGTAATAATACAAAATATCAAATACACTCAGCATGCCAGTGAGTCATCATGATTGACGCAAACAAAATAACTAATAACTATTCTCCCAGATGGTTTTGTTGGCACCTGGCCAAAGCTTGCCTTTGCATTTTTTTTACTTTAGAAATCTGACTGACATCTGTATCTCAGCCTCTTTGTATCTCTGTCATTGCAAAGAGAAGGGCAGCTCTTTCAAGTAACTCTTGCAGACAGTCCAGAAATAGAGACCAACACAGCTATACCTGTGACTACATTTCAAAAGTACTTTGTGGTTATAAATCACATCAAGATACCCTGAGGTTATGGAAGTCAATATATACACACACAAACACTCTTTCTTTAACTAGCTCACACTCAATTAATAAAGCATACAGAATTCTGGGCTTTCAAAATAGAAGCAAGTAAAGTTATGTTGAATAAAATATTGCTTCACTTCGAGTATTGTGTCCAATTCTGGCCACCATGCTGTAAAGAAATGTGAAGGCATTGGAGAGGGTGGTTCAAGGGAAGAGGGACTGTAGGTACAATGATAGATTAGAGAAACTGGGGCAATTCTCCTCAGAAATGGTTGAAAGGAGATTTGCGAAAGGTGTTTAGAAACATGAGGGGTCTGGACAAAGTAGATAGAGAGAAACCATTGATGGAAGGATCAAGCACCAGAAAACATTAATTTAAAGCCATGGGCAAAAGAACCAGAGACGACATGAAGGAAAAATTCCTTTCTGTGGCAAGATTAAGAATGCACTGCCTGAGAGTGTGGTAGAGGCAGATTGAATCATGTACTTCAAAGGGGAATTGGATAATTATCTGAAAAAAAAAGATTTGCAGAGCTATGTGAAAAAAGGTGGGGGGAGTGGCACAAAAAGAGTTGCTCTAGTAGAAAGCCGGCATGGCTGTGAAGGTCTGAGGCCTCCTTTTTGTAACTGTTCAAATATTCTAATTACTGAGGAAGGATGCTTAGCATACACAATCTTAACTGGAAACAACATCATTTACTTTTTAGGCAGCTTTTACTGAGACTGCATTTTTGAAATTTGTAGGAAGATAAGTTTACCTGAAAAACCCTCAAAGGAACATGCTTTTCAAAACCTTTTCTAAGGAGAAATGATCAACAAAATCCAGAAAAATGACAATGTTGCTCTTTTGTTCTGACAGGTTTGTCATCAAATCCCAGTGCGGAGGGCACTCCCTCTGCTTCCTGCAGTCAGAATTAACAGGGAAATAATGAAAGCACATGTTCACCAGGCAGCTGAATTTTGAACAAAAGGACAGTTTGTGGCCTGAGGCTGGAAACTAAAAATGCAACAGATCAAGTCTTGCCAAAAAAAATTACATCAGCCCAATAAAAGGACACCGTGTGCTGTTTATTATCTCTCCCCATTCCAAGGAGAGAAGTGAAATCTGTGAAATGAAGCAACTTGGTGATTGGTATTTGGCTTTATTTAATCAAAAGTTTCGAAGTCTGGTGGACACTGCCAAGTGGGCACTGGCCATGCCGCCAACTACGCAGAGGCTCTGATAGCCTCCAAGCCTCCTGGCATGTCCAGCTTGCCAGGTCTATGCTAGTGCAGAAGAATAGTGATTTGCACTGGCATTGCGTCTCGTTGAAGAGGTGGGAAGCATCCAGGAGTGGGGAATGGGGTGAAGCATGCATGACGAACTCCCTAATGATATTGAAATCCAGTCAATCTCATGCTGATAAGCTTCGCGCACTTTATGGAAGGGGCCGGGAAGACTGGAAATAATTTTGTGCCAGATGCGAATCGGATTTTTAGTTCCACACGCTATTTTCACAAGTGATCACCGGACACTGCCTGAAAGCACTAGTGAGAAATCCAAATTCCTTTCACTGGGCCAAGCCACAAGTGAATATGTCGGGTGAGCTACAAGCACTGACAGGCAGCTCTTCACTTGGCAGCATGGGTGAGAATTCCAATGGCTTATCCGTGAAGTTCAGCTGCAAGTTAAACTTGAAAAGGGGAGAATCTTGATAGATTTTGGGGTGGTGTCGTGAGTCATCGAAACATTTTTTTAGGGGCCAGCTAGAAATAGAAGACAGAAAATTAATAAATGAGTGAGCAAGACCGGATTCAAGTTTAACTTTATTTATTAGTGTCACAAGTAGGCTTACATTAACACTGCAATAAAGTCACTGTGAAAATCTAGTCGCCACACTCCGGCACCTGTTCAGGTACACTGAGGGAGAATTTAGCATGGCCAATGCACCTAACCAGCAAGTCTTTCTGACTGTGGGAGGAAACCGGAGCACCCGGAGGAAACCCACAAAGACAGGGGGAGAACGTGCAAACTCCACATAGACTGTGACCCATGCCGGGAATCGAACCTGTGTCCCTGGTGCTATGAGGCAGCAGTGCTAACCACTGTGCCAACCACTGTGCCACCGTGCCATCCTAAAGGCTAGAAATACAAGGCTAGAAAATAGGCAACAGCAGAGTTTGGCTTGTGAAATAGCACATACACATACCACAAATTTAGTGAATAAAGCAGATCAGTGAGTTGAGGGCACTGATAGGCAGTTGGAAGTCAATCATTGCTTTTACTGAAACATGGCTTACTATTGATATGGGGATGGCGGTTGTCATTTTGAAATGTGAATTAATACAAAACACTGGCAATTCATACTAAATTAATGTGACACAGCTTATCAAATAAGCTAAGTGAACAAAGATATCTTTGACCACAAAGAAATCATTTAAAACCCATCAAATTCATTGTCTTTGACATCCAACTCCAAGTTCATCTTTGGCTATGGCGTCGTTGTAAGGATCCCACTCTGGATCAGACGTGACACTTCAATGTTTGTTGAGGTACACCTCCAAAGGTTAAACTATGAATGTTAGACCAACCACCCCACCACCCACCCCGCACCCCCACCCCCCAGCATCACTGCAATGTGGGTGCTATTTCTCGCATGTATGGCATGATCTCACTGGATATATGGGATCCAAAAATATCCCACACTAAAAAGCTGCATTTTTTGCATATGCCACCTGGACACCTATTTCACACATTACAGATAAATTTATTCCATCGTCAGTCATCCAACTGGACAAATATAAACACTCCTGCATCAAACTTGATTTTCAGCATTGCTTTATGTTTGAAAATTGCCACAGGCTTTAAATTTGTCTTTTTGGCCATGGAAGCTCGGACCACTATGAATCTTATCTTCTCATATTCTATGCTTTTCACGAGAACTGCTTTCGAACATTTCCACTTCACAGTTCAGTTTCTGGACATAACAAAATTCGTGGGCATTTCATCCCACGAATTACTGCCAATGTGGCAAAGTGAATTAGAAATCTCATGATGACCATGAAATCACTGTCAATTGTTGTAAAAACTAAACTAATGTCCTTTAGGAAGGAAATCTGTCATTCTTACCTTGCCTGGCCTACATGTAACTCCAGATCCATAAGACCATAAGATATAGGAGCAGCATTAGGCCAATCAGCCCACTGAGTCTGGTTCTCCATTCGATCATGGCTGATATGCTTCTCAACCCACAGTAATGTGGTCGACTCTGAAATGCCTTAAGGGATGAGCAATAAAGGCTGGCCCAGTCAGCGATGCCCACATCCCATGAAATCATTTTTAAAAAGTAACAGTGAGGGATTTCAACTGCTGTAATAATAACTGGGTTAGAATCAGTGTAAGAGGTATGAAGGATGCAGACTTCTTAAAATGCACGCAGGAGAACCCTTTTAGCTAGTACATTCCAATTCAATAAGAGAAGAGGCAGTACTGGATGCAGTATTAGGAAATAAAGCTGGGTAGGTGGAAGGAGTCAGAGTCATACAGTGCAGAAAAGGCCCTTCGGCCCATTGAGTCTGCACCAACAATATTTACCACTAAAGGCAATCCTATTTTCCTGCACTTGTCTGATATCCTTGAATATTAAAATATTTCAAGTGCTCGTCCAAATATGTTTTAAAGGTTGTAAGGCCTCCATTACCTTCCCAGGCAGTGGATTCCAGATTCCCTCAGTGAAAAGATTTTTTTGTAAATCCCTCTGAATCTCCTACTCCTTAACCTAAAACTATGCCCCCTCATGTTTGACCCCTCAACCAAGGGGAACAGCTTTTCCCTATTCACCCTGTCCATATCCCTGATAATCCTATATACCTCAATCATGTCCCCCCCTTAGCCATCTCTGCTCTAAAGAAAACAATCCAAGCCTATCCAGTCTCTCGTTATAGCTCAAATGCTCCATCCCAGGCAACATCCTGGTGAATCTCCTCCGTACCCACTCTAGTGCAATCGCATCCTTCTTATGGTGAGGTGATCAGAGGTGCACACAGTATTCCAGCTGTGGCCTAACCAACGCTCTGTACAACTCCAACATTACCTCCTTGCTCTTACACTCTATACCACAACTGACGAAAGCAAGTGTCCCATATGCCTTCTGAACTATCCTATTCATGTGCTCAGCCGACTTCAGGGATCTGTAAATAATTACCCAAGATCCCTCTGTTCCTCTGAGCTTCCCAGTGTCCTGCAATTCATTCAATACTCCCCAGTTTTATTTCTCCTTCCAAAGTGCATCACTTTACACTTATCAGGGTTCAATACTATCTGCCACTGCCCTGCTCATATGGCTAACCCATATCTTCCTGCAACCTACAACCATCTTCTTCAATATTAACCACCCTATTAATCCTGGTGTAGTCTGCAAACTTGTGTATCATTTCCCCCACATTTTCATCGATATCATTTACATATGTAACAAACAATAAGGGTTCCAGTACTGATCCTTGTGGTACACCCCTGACACTGGCATCCAGCCACACAAACAGCCTACTACCACTACCCTTTGAGTCAGCTTCTGATCCATCGCACCAAGTTTCCCTGAATTCCATGTGATTTAACCTTTTGTCAAAAACTTTGCTAAAATCTATATAAACTACATCAGCTGATCTTCCCTTATCCACACACTTGATCACATTTTCAAAAAATTCTAACAAATTTGTTAGGCATGACCTCCCTCTGACAAAGCCATCAGTATCAGTGGGAGAGCGTTTTGGTGGAAATGATCAGAATCAAGTTAGATTTTGGGTAGTTATGGAAAAAGACAAAGATAAAGCAAAAATACAAATTTTCAATTCGGGAAAGGCCAATGTTGCTACATTGAGGAGTGATTTAGCGGAACAACACTGGAAACAATAAATAGGGGCAGAGTGGCAGGTATTCAAGAATAAGATATTTAGGGTTCAGAAAAAATATGTTCACTCAAAGGAAAGGGTGAGATTTCCAAATCTAGACTCTATTATTTCTCACAGAATATACAGGATAGGATAATACGTCAAAGGATAGCTTATGTCAGAAATGAAGAGCTCAAAACTGCTGGAAACCGAGAAAAGCACTTTAATTTTTTTTAAACATTGAAATTGAAGAGAAAATTTGGAAAGCAAAGCAAGAGCACAAAAAGTTGGCAACAAAGATTAAAGACTGAAAAATGTTTTGTAAATTCATAAAGAGCATGAGCTAAATAAGAAATGCATTAGGCCTATTAGAGACCAAAATGTCACCTCTCCGTGCAGGTTAAAGGCATGTACAATTAGCTTAATGAATACTCTGCACTGTCTTCACAAAAAAGGGGAACAATTCTAGTGGAGGAAAAACAGAGTTTAATATTCAATGAGATAAACATAGTGAGAGGAAATGTCAAGGTGTTTAGCATCCATAAACATCAATGAATTGCCTGGCCCAGGTGAAAATGTAACCCAAGCTGTTAAGAGAAACAAGGAAAGGAGGAGCAGAGACTCTGACCATCATTTCCCAACCCTCTGTCTTATAGGCATGATGTGGAAGGGCTAGAGGTCGACTAGCATTGTAATGTTACATAAAAAGGGTGAAAGAAATAGGCCAAATAACTGAAGGTCAGTCAGGCTGAGTTTGTTAGTGGATAAATTGTTGGAAAATATTCTGAGGGAGTGGATGAATTGTGATTTAGAAAGACATGGATTTATCAGGGCTATCAGCATGATTTGTTAAAGAAAGATCGCGTCTGACTAACTTGGTTGAATTTTTTGAGGGGCTAACCAGGAAGACTGTTGTGGTTTTGATGTAGTTGACATGGATCTTAGAAAGACTTTTGGCATGGTTCCACATGATAGACAGATTTAAAAAAATCTAAGAGAAAGTGGCAAGAAGAAAATAGTAAGGGTCAAAGTATGTTTTTGTGACTGGAAGGCTATTTCCAGTGGCGTTTTGCGGAGAAGAGTACTGGGTGCTTTGCTTTGAATGGTACATTTGAATGATTTAGACATAAATGTGGGAAGCATGGGTAAGAAGTTTTCCGATAATCCAAGGATGTCCATCTGGTTGATAATGTGGAGGACATCTGTAGACTGCAGGAAGATATCAATGGTCTGGTCAGCTGGTCAGAAAACAGCAAATGGAATTCAGTCCAGAGAAGTGTGAGGAGGGAAAACAAGGCTGAAAAATATAAAATTAACTACGATATGGAGAAGAGTCGAGGAAGCGGAATGCATGCCCAGAATTTCCTGAAGGTTACAGAACAGGTAGATAAAGTGGTTAAGGGGAAAAGGGGATGCTTTCCTTCTTTAGCTGAGGTACAGAGTATTAGATGTGATTTATTACTGTCAAATGTATTAATATACGGTGAAAAAGTATTGTTCTTGCGCGCTATACAAAGCATACCGCACATAGAGAAGGAAAGGAGAGAGTGCAGAATGTAAAGTTACAGTCATAGCTAGGGTGTAGAGAAAGATCAACTTAATACGAGGTTGGTCCATTCAAAAGTCTGACAGCAGCAGGGAAGAAGCTGTTCTTGAGTCGGTTGGTATGTGTCCTCAGACTTTTGTATCTTTTTCCCGAAGGAAGAAGGTGGAAGAGAGAATGTCCGGGATGCGTGGGATCCTTAATTATGTTGGCTGCTTTTCTGAGGCAGTGGGAAGTGTAGACAGAGTCAATGGATGGGAGGCTGGTTTGTGTGATGGACTGGGCTTCAATCACAGTCTTTTGTAGTTTCTTGCGGTCTTGGACAGAGCAGGAGTCATTATAGCTGCAATACAACCAGAAAGAATGCTTTCTATGGTGCATTTGTAAAGGTTGATGAGAGCCGCAGCAAACATGCCAAATTTCCATAGCCCCCTGAGAAAGTTGAGGCTTTGGTGGGCTTTCTTAACTATAGCATCGGCGTGGAGGGAGCAGGACAGGTTGTTGGTGATCTGGACACCTGGAAACTTGAAGCTTCCAACCATTTCTACTTCATCCCCGTTGATGTAGACAGGGGCATGTCCTCCACTGCGCTTCCTGAAGTTGATGACTATCTCCTTTGTTTTGTTGACATTGAGGGAGAGATTATTATTGTTCACCAGATTCTCTATCCCTTTCCTGTACTCCATCTGCAATCTGTTTGAGATTCAACCCACTACAGTGGTGTCATCAGCAAACTTGAAAATCGAGTTGGAGAGGAATTTGGCCACACAGTCGTAGGTGTATAAAGAGGTATATGTAGGAGGCGGAGGACACAACCTTGTGGGACACCGGTATTGAGGATGATTGTGGAGGATGTGTTGTTGCCTATCCTTACTAATTGCGGAAATCTAGGATCCAGTCGCAGAGGGAGGAGCCGAGCCCCAGGCCACGGAGTTTGGAGATGAGTTTCGTAGGAATAATGGTTTTGAAGGCTGAGTTGTAGTCAATAAATAGGAGTCTGCTATAGGTGTCCTTGTTATCTAGGTGTTCCAGGGTTGAATGCAGGGCCAGGGAGATGGCATCTGCTGTGGACCTGTTGCAGCGGTACGTAATCTGTCATGGATCCAGGCAGTCTAGGAGGCTGGAATCGATTTGTGCCATGACTAACCTTTCAAAGCACTTCATAATGATGGATGTCAGAGCCACCAGGCACACCACCTGGCTTTTCTTTGGTGCAGGGATAATGGTCATCTTCTTGAAGCAGATAGGGACCTCAGATTGATGTAAAGAGGGGCTAAAGATGTCTGCGAATACCCACGCCAACTGCTCCATGCAGGATCTGAATGCTTGTCCGGGTACCCCATCCGGGCCAGTCACTTTCCATGGGTTTACTTTTGAGAGGCTGCTCTGACATCTGCAATGGCGATCTCGAAAACCGGTTCATCCAAGGCTTCCGGAATGGAGGGCATGCTCTCACTGACTTCTTGCTCAAAATGGGCATAGAATGCTTTGAGCTCATCGGAGAGGGGTGCATTGGTGCCGGTGATTTTACATGCCTTCATCTTGTAGCCTGTTATGTCTTACAGACCTTGCCATAGTTGAGTCCATGTGGTTAGCCTGGGACTCTAGCTTGGTCCGGTACTGTCTTTTGGCATCTTTGATGGATCTCTGTAGATCATATCTGGATTTCCTGTATAGGTCAGGGTCGCCGGACCTGAATGCCTCAGGCCTGGTGGGGAGATTTGCCAGAGCCACTCAGGAGGGTTTAAACTAGTTTGGCAGGGGGGTGGGACCCAAAGCAGTAGGGAGACAGAAGAGAAGGTTGAGGACAGCACAGAAGTTAAAGAGAGCACATTAAGTAGTAAAGGCAGTGTCAGTAATCCTAGTACTGACAGATCAGGCAAAAGCAGAGCAGAGAGCAAGGGAAGTCCAGATTAAACTGCATTTATTTCAATGCAAGAGGCCTGACAGGCAAGGCAGATGAACTCAGGGTATGGATGGATATGTGTGACTGGGATATTATAGCAATTACTGAAACATGGCTAAGGGAGGGACAGGACTGGCAGCTCAATGTTCCAGGGTACAGATGCTATAGGAAAGATAGAGCAGGAGGTAAGAGAGGAGGGGGAGTTGCACCTTTGATTAGGGAAAGCATCCTGGCCGTACTGAGATGGGATACATCCGAGGGTTCGGCCACTGATTCTATATGGGTAGAACTGAGAAATAAGGGGGAAATCACTTTGAAAGGGTTGTACTATAGGCCCCCAAATAGTCAGCGGGAAATTGAGGAGCAAATATGTAAGGAGATTACAGATAGCTCCAAGAAAAATAGGGTGGCAATAGTATGGGATTTTAACTTTCCCAACATTGACTGGGACAGCCATAATATTAGAGGGTTGGATGGAGAGAAATTTGTTGAGTGTATTCAGGAGGAATTTCTCATTCGGTATGTGGATGGCCCGACTAGAGAGGGGGCAAAACCTGACCTCCTCTTGGGAAATAAGGAAGGGCAGGTGACAGAAGTGTTAGTGAAGGATCACTTTGGGACCAGTGACCATAATTCTATTAGTTTTAAGATAGCTATGGAGAATGATAGGTCTGGCCCAAAAGTTAAAATTCTACATTGGGGCAAGGCCAATTTTGATGGTATCAGGCAGGAACTTTCAAAAGTTAATTGGGGGAGTCTGTGGGAAGGCAAAGGGATGTCTGGTAAGTGGGAGGCTTTCAAAAATGTGTTAACCGGGGTCAGGGTAAGCACATTCCTCTTAGATGAAGGACAAGGCTGGCAGAAATAGGGATCCTGGATGACTCAGGATATTGAGGCCCTGGTCAAGAAGAAGGAGGAGGCACATGACATGCATAGGCAGCTGGGATGAAGTGAATCCCTTGAAGCGTATAGGGGGTGTAGGAGTAGAGTTAAGAGAGAAATCAGAAGGGCAAAAAGGGGACACGAGATTGTTTTGGCAGATGAGGCAAAGGAGAATCTAAAGAGCTTCTATAAATACATAAAGGCCAAAAGAGTAATTAGTGAGAGAATAGGGCCTCCTAAGGATCAACAAGGTCATCTACGTGCAGATCCACAAGAGATGGGTGAGATCCTAAATGAACATTTCTCATCAGTATTTACTGTTGGGAAAAGCATGGATGTTAGGGAACTTGGGGAAATAAGTACTGATGTCTTGAGGAGTGTACATATTACAGAGAAGAAGGTGCTGGAAGATTGGAGGGTGGCAAATGTTGTGTCTTTGTTTAAAAAGGGCTGCAGGGAAAAGCCTGGGAACTATAGACCGGTGAGTCTCACATCTGTGGTGGGTAAGTTGTTGGAAGGTATTTTGAGATACAGGATCTACAGGAATTTAGAGATGCAAAGACTGATTCGGGACAGTCAGCATGGCTTTGTGAGTGGAAAATCATGTCTCACAAATTTGATTGAGTTTTTTGAAGGGGTGACCAAGAAGGTAGATAAGGGCAGTGCAGTTGATGTTGTCTATATGGGCTTTAGCAAGGCCTTTGACAAGGTACCGCATGGTAGGTTGATGCATAAGGTTAAATCTCACGGGATCCAGGGTGAGGTAGCTAAATGGATACAAAATTGGCTTGATGACAGAAGCCAGGGGGTGGTTGTCGAGGGTTGTTTTTCAAACTGGAGATCTTTGACCAGCGGTGTGCCTCAGGGGTCAGTGCTGGGTCATTTATATTAATGATTTGGATGAGAATATAGCAAGCATGCTTCGTAAGTTTGCAGATGACACCAAGATTGGTGGCATAGTAGACAGTGAAGAAGGTTATTTCAGATTGCAATAGGATCTTGATCAATTGGACCAGTGGGCTGACAAATGGCAGATGGAGTTTAATTTAGATAAATGCGATGCATTTTGGTAGATTGAACCAGGACAGGACTTACTCAGTTAATGGTAGGGCATTGGGGAGAGTTACAGAACAAAGAGATCTAGGGGTACAGGTTCATAGCTCCTTGAAAGTGGAGTCACAGGGGGACAGAGTGGTGAAGAAGGCATTCAGCATGCTTGGTTTCATTGGTCAGGACATTGAATACAGGAGTTGGGATGGCTTGTTGGAGTTGTACAAGACATTGGTAGGGTCACACTTAGAATACTGTGTACGGTTCTGGTCACCCTATTATATAGAAAGGATGTTATTAAACTAGAAAGAGTGCAGAAGAGATTTACTAGGATGCTACTGGGATATGATGGTTTGAGTTATAAGGAGAGGCTGGATAGACTGGGACTTTTTTCTCTGGAGCGTAAAAGGCTGAAGAGTGATCTTATAGGAGGTCTATAAAATAATGAGGCATAGATCAGCTAGATAGTCAATATCTTTTCCCAAAGGTAGGGGAGTCTAATTGGTGGGACAGTTGAGGAACAGTGGAGGTTTTTAAGGAGATTTTTCTCAGTACTCAGCAAAAATATATTCCAGTGAAAAAGAAGGAATGTAAGAAAAGGGATAGCCAGCCATGGATAACTAAGGAAATAAAGGACAGTATCAAATTAAAAACCAATGCATACAGAGTGGCCAAAATTAGTGGGGAACTAGAAGATTGGGAAGGCTTTAAAAAACAACAAAGAACTACTAAGAAAGCAATAAAGGAAAGATAGATTATGAAAGTAAACTAGCACAAAATATAAAAACTGATAGTAAAAGTTTTTACAAATATATAAAACGGAAAAGAGTGGCTAAAGTAAATGTTGGTCCCTTAGAAGATGAGAAGGAGGATTTAATAATGGGAAACGAGGAAATGGCCGAGGCCTTAAACAAGTTTTTTCTGTCGGTCTTCACAGTGGAGGACACAAATAGCATACCAATAATTGACGGTCATGGGACTGAGGACCTTAAAACGATCACTATTACTAAAGAGGTAGTGCTGGGTAGGCTAATGGGACTAAAGGTAGACAAGTCCCCTGGTCCGGATGGAATGCATCCCAGGGTACTAAAAGAAACGGCAGAAGTAATAGCAAATGCATTAGTTTTAATTTATCAAAATTCACTGGACTCTGGGGAGGTGCCAGCTGATTGGTAAACAGCTAATGTAACGCCACTGTTTAAAAAAGGAGGTAGACAAAGGCAGGTAACTACAGGCCGGTTAGCTTAACATCCGTAGTTGGGAAAATGCTGGAATCTATCATTAAGGAAGAAATAGCAGGACACCTGGAAAAGAATGGTTCAATCAAGCAGACGCAGAATGGATTCATGAAGGGAAAGTCATGTTTGACTAATTTACTGGAATCTTTTGAGGATATAACGAGTGTGATTGACAGAGAGGAACCGGTGGATGTGGTGTATTTAGATTTCCAGAAGGCATTCGATAAGGCGCCTCACAAAAGGTTGCTGCATAAGATAAACGTACACGGAGTTGGGGGTAAAGTGTTAGCGTGGATTGTGGATTGGCTATCTAATAGAAAGCAGAGAGTCGGAATAAATGGGTGCTTTTGCGGTTGGCAATCAGTGACTAGTGGCGTGCTGCAGGGATCGGTGTTGGGGCCTCAACTATTTACCATATACATTGACGATCTGGAGGAGGGGACCGAGTGTAGGGTAACAAAGTTTGCGGATGACACATAGATGAGTGGGAAAGCAAATTGCGTGGAGGACACAGAGAGTCTGCAGAGAGATTTGGAGAGGCTAAGTGTGTGGGCAAGGATCTGGCAGATGGAGTATAACATTGGTAAGTGTGAGGTTATCCACTTTGGAAGGAATAATAGTAAAATGGACTATTATTTAAACGGTGAAAAATTACAACATGCTACTGTGCAGAGGGACCTGGGGGTCCTTGTGCATGAATCACAAAACTCAGTTTGCAGGTGCAGCAGGTAATCAAGAAGGCAAATGGAATGTTGGCCTTTATCGCGAGAGGGATGGAGTATAGAAGCAGGGAGGTCATGCTGCAACTGTACAGGGTACTGGTGAGGCCGCACCTAGAGTACTGTGTACAATTTTGGTCCCCTTATTTAAGAAAGGATATATTAGCTTTGGAGGGGGTACAGAGAAGGTTCACCAGGTTGATTCCGGAGGTGAGGAGGTTAGCTTATGAGGAGAGGTTGAGTAGACTGGGCCTGTACACATTGGAGTTTAGAAGGTTGAGGGGAGATCTTATAGAGACATATAAGATAATGAAGGGGCTAGACAGGGTAGAAGCAGCGAGGTTATTTCCACTTACAATGGAAACAAGAACTAGGGGGCATAGCCTCAAAATACGGGGGGGGTCAATTTAGACCAGAGTTGAGGAGAAACTTCTTCTCCCAGAGGGTAGTGAATCTTTGGAATTCTCTGCCCAATGAAGCAGTAGAGGCTACCTCGTTAAATGTGTTTAAGTCACAGATGGATAGATTTTTAACCATTAAGGGAATTAAGGGTTATGGGGAGCGGCGGGTAAGTGGAACTGAACCCACTATCAGATCAGCCAATGTCTTATTGAATGGCGGAGCAGGCTTGAGGGGCTAGATGGCCTACTCCTGCTCCTATTTCTTATGTTCTTATGTTGTTATGTAAAACTAGAGGACATAGGTTTAAGGTGAGAGGGGAGAGATACAAAAGGGTCCAGAGGGGCAATTTTTTCACACAGAGGGTGGTGAGTGTCTGGAACAAGCTGCCAGAGGTAGTAATAGAGGTGGGTACAAATTTGTCTTTTAAAGAGCGTTTAGACAGTTACATGGATAAGATGGGTATGGAGGGATATGGGCCAAATGCGGGCAATTGGGATTAGCTTAGAGTTTTTAAAAAAAGGGCAGCATGGACAAGTTGGGCCGAAGAGTCTGTTTCCATGCTGTAAACCTCTATGACTCTATGACCTGGACTTCAGTAAGCAGTGGATATCCCTGTTCATCCACGGTTTCCAATGGGAAGCACACGGATTTGCTTCTTTGTCACAGTCTTCTACACAATTACTAATGAGTCAGTTCGAGTCGAGAGGTTATGCTAACACTGCATAAATTAATAACTACCACAGATAGAGGACTGTGCACAGATCTGATCACAGCATTACAGAAAGGATGTGATCACACTGAAGAGGGTACGGAGGAGCTTTTTGAAGATGTTGCCAGGAACAGAGAATTTTAGATACAAGGAAAGATTGAGATGCGGAGGTTGTTTTCTTTAGAACAGAAGGGTGATTAAAGTTTTCTCACTGAGATATCTGCACCGCTTTCCTCCCTCAGGTTCTGCTCTAAATTACTTTATCAGTGATTTGTTTTATTCTTTCATGGGACGTGGGCATTTCTGGCTAGGCCAACATTTACTGCCCATCTCTAATTGCCCTTGAAAAGGTGGTGGTGAGCTACCTTCTTCAACCACTGCAGTCCATGTGCTGTTTTGCACTAACAGTTAAAAAGGAAGTTCCAGAATTTTGACCAAATGACACTGAAGGAATGGCAATATAGTTTCAAATCAGGATGGTGTGTGGGTTGGAGAGGATCTTAACAGTGATTGTGTTCCCATGTGTCTGCTGCCTTTGTTCTTCCAAGTGGCAGATGTTGGCAGTGGAAGGTGATGTTGAAGGAGCCTTGGTGAGTTGTTATAGTGCATTTTGTAAATGTATTGTACATACTGCTGCCATTGTGTGTCAGTGGTGAATGAAGTGAATGTTTGAGGATGGGGTGCCAATCAAGCTGGCTGCTTTGTCTTGGACAGTGTTGAGCTTTTGAAGCTGCATTCATCCAGGTAAGAGTTTCTCATCACACTGCTGACTTGTGCTTTGTAGATGGCGGACAGGCTTTGGGAAGTCAGGAGGGGAGTTATTCTCTGCAGAATTACCAACCTCTGACCTGTTCTTGTAGCTTGTGTTTGTATGGCTGGTCCAGTTCAGTTTGGTCACTGGTAATACCCAGGATGTTGGTTGTGGAGGATTCAACAGGTAACACAATTGACTGTCAAGGGGCAATGGTTTGATTCTCTGTTAATGGAGATTGTCATTGCCTGGCACCTCTGTGACATGAATATTACCTGCCATTTATTAGCCCAAGTCTGAATGTTGTCCAGATCCATTGTCCATGTTGCACAGTGACATGAACTGCTTCAGTATCTGAGGAGCTGCAAATGGTACTGAACATTCATTAGCCAACATCCCCACTCCTGACCTCAAGGGAAGGTCATTAATCAAGAGGCTGAAGATGGTTGGGCCTAGGTCACAACTCTGAACGCTTGTAGCCATGCCCTGCAACTCACATGATTAACTTCCAACAACCAAAAATATCCTCCTTTATGTTAGGTGTGAATCCAACCAGTGGAGATTCCCCCGACTTCTATTTTGTTCACCTGTCTTGATGTCACACTCAGTCAAATGCTACTTTGAGGTCAGGCAGCCATTTTCACCTCACCTGTGGTGTTCAACTCTTTTGTCCATGGTTGGACTAAGGCTCTAATGAGGTTAGGAGCTGAGCAATCTTGGCAGAACCCAAACTCAGCATCAATGAGCATGCTCCTGTTGAGTAAGTGCTGTTTGACAGCACTGCCGATAACACCTTCCATCATTTTGATGGTGACCGAGAGCAGACTAATGAGGAAGTAATTGACTTGGTTGCATTTCATCTGTGTTTTGTAGACAGGATATATCTGGGCAATTTTCCACATTGTCCAGTAGACACCAGAGTTACAGCTGTGCTAGAACAGCTTTGTTCGGGGCGCGGCTAATCTTGGAGCACTGCTCCTCAATACTGTTGCCAGAATGTTGTCAGGGCCCACAGCCTTTGCAGTATCCAGTGCTTTCAACCGCTTTTTGATGACATGTGGAGTGAGTGGAGTTGGCTGAAGACTGACATCTGTGATGCTGGGAATCTCCGGAAGAGGCCGAGATGAATCATCCACTCAGCACTTCTGGCTGAAGATTGTTGCAAATGCTTCAGCCTTATCTTTTACACTGATGTACTGAATTGCCCATTATTGAGGATGGGGATATTTGTGGCGCCTCCTCCAATTCTCCAGTTAGTTGTTTAATTGTCCATGGCTGGATATGGCAGGACTGCAGAGCTTTGATTGATCTATTAGTTGTGGGTCATTTAGCTTTGTCTATTGCATGCTGTTTCCATTATTTGGCACACAAGTGTCGTAGCTTCACCAGATCGGCACCTCATTTTTAGGTGTGCCTGGTGTTGCTCCTGGCATGCCCTCCTGCACTCTTCGTTGGACCAAGGTTGATTGTCCGGCTTGATGGTAATGGTAGAGTGGGGGGATATACCAGGCCTTGAGGTTACAGATTGTGAATGATTTTACCTCTGCTGCTGCTGATGGCCCAGAGTGTCTCATGGATGCCTAGTTTTGCCTTGTTAGATCTGTTCAAAATCTATAACAACCAGTACGATGGTAGTTCCGCACGACATGGAGGGTAGCCCAGAAAGGGCTGTTTACAGGTCATTCCTTGCAATACTGCCAGTGAACAGGTACATCTGCCACAGGTAGATTGGCGAGGATGAGGTTAAGTAGGTTTTTCCCTCTTGTTGGTTCCCTCACCACCTGCTGCAGTCTAGCAGTATGTCCTTCAGGACCCAGACAGCTCAGCAGTAGTGCTGCTACTAAGCCACTCTTGGTGATGGACCCACCCAGAGGATTGGATTACATTCATGAGCTTTTGTAGATCCTTGCGATCTTGGGCAGAGCAGGAGCCATACCAAGCTGTGATACATAGAATGCTTTCTATGGTGTATCTGGGAAGGTTGGTGAGATTTGTAGCTGACATGCCAAATTTCCTTAGTCTTCTGAGAAAGTAGAGGCATTGGTGGACTTTCTTAACTATATATAACTTTCTTAACTATATTTCTGCCTGAAAATAAAATCAAAGAAGCTACCTCCTCTGCTTTCTCTGGGAGAAATGTTCAAAAACTCACGAACCTCTGAGAGAAAAATTCTCTCCTATTTCATTTTTAAATGGGACACCGCTTATTTTTAAACTGTGTCCCCTAGCATCCATACTCTCAAGTCTCCTCAGGACCTCATATTTTTCAAAAAGGTCTCCTCTCATTTTTTTAAACTCCAATGGATACAGGCCCAGCCTGTCCAACCTTTTCTGAGAAGATAAGCCTTCATCCCAGGTGTCAGCTGAGGGAACCTCCTTTGAACTTCTTCTAACTCATTTATCTTCTTTCTTAAATAAGGAGACCAAATCTATGCACAGCACTCCAGATGCAGCCTCACCACAATAGTAGATCATTAATAATAGATTCCAGCATTTATAGAGTCATAGAGGTTTACAGCATGAAAACAGGCCCTTTGGCCCAACTTGTCCATGCCGCCCAGTTTTTATCATTAACCTATTCCCAATTGCCCGCATTTGCCCATATCCTTCTATACCCATCTTACCAATATAACTGTCTAAATGTTTTTTAAAAGACAAAATTGTACCAACCTCTATTACTACCTCTGGCAGCTCGTTCCAGACACTGAAATAATTGCCCTCTCACCTTAAACCTATGTCCTCTCGTTTTAGATTCCCCTACCTTTGGGAAAAGATGTTGACTATCTACCTTATCTTTGCCCCTCATTATTTTATAGGCTTAGATATGATCCTAAGCCTCCTACGCTCCAGGGAAAAAGTCCCAGTCAATCCAGCCTCTCCTTATAATTCAAACCATCAAGTCGCAGTAGCATCCTAGTAAATCTTGTCTGCACTCTTTCCAGTTTAATAATATCCTTAAAGGGAATTTTTGACATTTGACAGATGTTCATCTCACTGGCATGTAGGTTCCTGTTTTCTGTCTCCCTCCTTTCTTGAATAGAGAAGTCTTATTTGTTATTTTTTAATTTAGGGAATCAAGGGAATTTTAGAAAATTAAAAACAATGCATCCACCCTCTCAACAGCCACTTATTTTAAGACCCTAGGACGAAGTCCCTCAGGACCTGGGGACTTGTCAGCGTTTAGAACAAAGAACAATATAGCAAAGAAAAGGCCCTTCAGCCCATCAAGTCTGTGCCGACACAGATGCCTCTCTAATCTAATTTTTTTTGCCTCTACGTGGTCCATATCGCCCTATTCCCTGTCTATCATGTATCTACAGTAAGAAGTTTAACAACACCAGGTTAAAGTCCAACAGGTTTATTTGGTAGCAAAAGCCACACAAGCTTTCGGAGCTCCAAGCCCCTTCTTCAGGTGAGTGGGAATTCTGTTCACAAACAGCGCATATAAAGACACAGACTCAATTTACATGAATAATGGTTGGAATGCGAATGCTGCAGGAAAGGATGTCCCGAGGCATGGTACATTGGGGAAACTACGCAGACGCTGCGACAACGGATGAATGAACACCGCTCGACAATCACCAGGCAAGACTGTTCTCTTCCTGTTGGGGAGCACTTCAGCGGTCACGGGCATTCGGCCTCTGATATTCGGGCAAGCGTTCTCCAAGGCGGCCATCACGACACACGACGGCGCAGAGTCGCTGAGCAGAAACTGATAGCCAAGTTCCGCACACACAAGGACGGCCTCAACCGGGATATTGGGTTCATGTCACACTATTTGTAACCCCCACAGCTTGCCTGGACCTGCAGAGTTTCACTGGCTGTCTTGTCTGGAGACAATACACATCTTTTTAGCCTGTCTTGATGCTCTCTCCACTCACGTTGTTTGTATCTTAAAGACTTGATTAGTTGCAAGTATTCGCATTCCAACCATTATTCATGTAAATTGAGTCTGTGTCTTTATATGCGCTGTTTGTGAACAGAATTCCCACTCACCTGAAGAAGGGGCTTGGAGCTCCGAAAGCATGTGTGGCTTTTGCTACCAAATAAACCTGTTGGACTTTAACCTGGTGTTGTTAAACTTCTTACTGTGTTTACCCCAGTCCAACGCCGGCATCTCCACATCATGACTATCATGTATCCATCCGGATGCCTCTTAAACGTTGTAATAGAATCTGCTTCCACCACCTCCTCTGGCAGCGTGTTCCAGGCATTCACCACCCTCTGTGTGAAAAACTTGCCTCTTACATCTCTTTTAAACATTCCCCCTCTCACTTTCAACCTATGCCCCCGAATAATTGACCCTTCGACCCTGTACTGTGGCCCTTTTTAATTTTTGTCTTTGGTTTCTCTGCCTTCTACTTTTCCCCTTACTGCCTTTTGTTTCTGTCCCACATACTTCCCTCTGACTTCTTGCATGGGTTGCCATCCTGCTGCCACATTATTAGAACATTAGGGTTTAAACTAATCTTCTCAATATCCTTTCCCTGATAATTGTGTTTGTTTTAGGTTCATTCCTTCCTTTAACCTCCTGATTCACAATTATTTCTGGGATGTTATTTGTATCATCTACAGTGAAGACAGGCACAAAATATCTGTTCAGTTCATCCAACATTTCCTTATTTTCCATTACTAATTCCCCAAACTCTATAGAGAATCAACCTTCATTTTACGTCCTCTTTTCTTTCTTAAATATCTATAGAAACTCTCCCAATCTTTGTATTTCTAGCTCGCTTTCTCTCATCCCCTAATTTCTTTTTCCTTATTCATCTTTTAGTCATTCTTTTCTGTTCTTTATGTTCTGTTCAATCTTCTGACCTGCCACTCACCTTTGCAGAATTTTATGCTTTTTCTTTCAATTTTGTACTAACTTCTTTAGTTAGCCACGGATGGTGTGTTCTTCCCTTAAAAGTAATTCCTTCCCACAGAAATGTATCTTTTATGAGTATTCTGAACCATCTGTTTTAATGTCTGCTATTGCATCTCTACTGACCTAACACTTAACCTAATTTCCCAGTTCACTTTAGCCAGTTCTGTCATCACGCGCTCATAATTTCCCTCAATGAAGCTTAAAACACTCAACCTACTCTTTTCTCTCTCAAACTGAATGTGAAGTTCAATCACATGCTCCCACAGTCCAAAGATGTGCAGGCTAGGTGGATTGGCCATGCTAAATTGCCCCTTTGTGTCCAAGGACGTGTAGGTTAGGTGGATTAGCCATGGTAAATGCGCTGAGTTATGGGGTCATGGGATTTTGCAGGGGAAGGGCTTGGGTGGTATGTTTTTCTGGAGAGTTGGTGCAAACTTGATGGTCTGGGTGGCCTCTTTCTGCACTATATGGATTTAATGGTTTGATTTCCAGCCTGGGTTGGGAATGACCATTTTATCTGCCCACACTCTCACAGGTACATCCATTCAGTTGAAATAGGTGGTGCGGTGTCTGGAGTTAGAGTCATAGTCATAGAGGTTTACAGCATGGAAACAGGCCCTTCCGCCCAACTTGTCCATGCCACCCTTAATTTTTTTTAAACCCCTAAGCTAATCTCAATTGCCTGCATTTGGCCCATGTCCCTCTATACCCATCGTACCCATGTAACTATCTAAATGCTTTTTAAAAGATAAAATTGTACCCGCCTCTACTACTACCTCTGGCAGCTTGTTCCAGACACTCACCACCCTCTGTGAAAAAATTGCCCCTCTGGACACTTTTGTATCTCTCCCCTCTCACCTTAAACCTATGTCCTCTAGTTTTAGACTCCCCTACCTTTGGGAAAAGATATTGACTATCTACCTGCCCCTCTTTATTTTATAGACCTCTATAAGGTCACCCCTCAGCCTTCTACGCTCCAGAGAAAAAAGTGCCAGTCTATCCAGCCTCTCCTTATAACTCAATCCATCAAGTCCCGGTAGCATCCTAGTAAATCGTTTCTGCACTCTTTCTAGTTTAATAATATCCTTTCTATAATAGGGTGACCAGAATTGCACACAGTATTCCAAGTGTGGCCTTACCAATGTCTTGTACAACTTCAACAAAACATTCCAACTCCTGTATTCAATGTTCTGACCGATGAAACCAAGCATGCCGAATGCCTTCTTCACCACTCTGTCCACCTGTGACTCCACTTTCAAGGGAGCTATGAACATGTACCCCTCGATCTCTTTTGTTCTGTAACTCTCCCCAATGCCCTACCATTAACTGAGTAAGTCCTGCCCTGGTTCAATCTACCAAAATGCATCACCTCGCATTTGTCTAAATTAAACTCCATCTGCCATTCGTCAGCCCACTGGCCAATTGATCAAGATCCCGTTGCAATTGGAGATAACTTTCTTCACTGTCCACTGTGCCACCAATCTTGGTGTCATCTGCAAACTTACTAACCATGCCCCCTATATTCTCATCCAAATCATTAATATGAATGACAAATAACAGTGGGCCCAGCACTGATCCCTGAGGCACACCGCTGGTCACAGGCCTCCAGTTTAAAAAACAACTCTCTACAACCACCCTCTGGCTTCTGTCAAGAAGCCAATTTTGTATCCATTTAGATACTCACCGTGGATCCCGTGAGATTTAACTTGATGCAACAACCTACCATGCGGTACCTTGTCAAAGGCCTTGCTAAAGTCCATGTAGACAACATCAACTGCATTGCCCTCATCTACCTTCTTGGTCACCCCTTCAAAAAACTCAATCAAATTTGTGACACATGATTTTCCACTCACAAAGCCATGCTGACTGTCCCTAATCAGTCCTTGCATTTCTAAATGCCTGTAGATCCTGTCTCTCAAAATAAGTTGGTGCAGACTCAAAGGCCTCTTCTGTACTATAGAAATTCTATCGTTCCATTCTACGGTCCACTGCTGCTGAGGGACTTTTCAATGCGAGGTCATTAATTAATCCTGTCTCATTGCACATTATCATTTACTGAGAACAAAGAACAAAGAAAGGTACAGCACAGGAACAGGCCTTTTGGCCCTTCAAGCCTATGCCGATCATGAGTAGAACAGGGTAAGACAGGTGAACATAGAGTTTGGATTAGTACAAAGAACAAAGAAAATTACAGCACAGGAACAGGTCCTTCAGCCCTCCAAGCCTGCACCGACCATGCTGCCCGACTTAACTAAAACCCCTTACCCTTCCGGGGACCATATCCCTCTATTCCCATCCTATTCATGTACTTGTCAAGACTCCCCTTAAAAGTCACTACCGTATCTGCTTCCATTACCTCCCCCGGCAGCGAGTTCCAGGCACCCACAACTCTCTGTGTAAAAGGTCTGCCTCGTACATCTCCTTTAAACCTTGCCCCTTGCACCTTAAACCTATGCTCCATGGTAATTGACTCTTCCACCCTGGGAAAAAGCTTCTGACTATCCACTCTGTCCATGCCTCTCATAGACTTGCAGACTTCTATCAGGTCTCACCTCAACCTCCGTCGCTCCAGTGAGAACAAACCAAATTTCTCCAACCTCTCCTCATAGCTAATGCCCTCCATACCAGGCAACATCCTGGTAAATCTTTTCTGTACCCTCTCCAAAGCCTCCACATCCTTCTGGTAGTGTGGCGACCAGAATTGAACACTATATTCCAAGTGCGGCCTAACTAAGGTTCTATAAAGCTGCAACATGACTTGCCAATTTTTAAACTCAATACCTCGGCCAATGAAGGCAAGCATGACGTATGCCTTCTTGACTACCTTCACCACCTGCATTGCCACTTTCGGTGACCTGCGTACCTGTACATCCAGATCCCTTTGCATATCAATACTCTTAAGGGTTCTGCCATTTACTATATATTTCCTATCTGTATTAGACCTTCCAACATGTATTACCTCACATTTATCCGGATTAAACTCCATCTGCCATCTCTCCGCCCAAGTCTTCAACTGATCTATATCCTGCTGTATCCTCTGATGGTCCTCATCGCTATCCGTACATCCACCAACCTTTGTGTCGTCCGCAAACTTACTAATCAATCCAGTTACATTTTCCTCCAAATCATTTATATATACTACAAACAGCAAAGGTCCCAGCACTGATCCCTGAGGAACACCACTTGTCACAGCCCTCCATTCAGAAACGCACCCTTCCACTGCTACCCTCTGTCTTCTTTGACCGAGCCAGTTTTGTATCCACCTTGCCAGCCCACCTCTGATCCCATGCGACTTCACCAGTCTGCCATGAGGGACCTTGTCAAAAGCCTTACTGAAGTCCATGTAGACAACATCTACTGCCCTACCCTCATCAATCATCTTCGTCACTTCCTCGAAAAACTCGATCAAGTTCATGAGACACGACCTCCCCTTCACAAAACCATATTGCCTCCCACTAATACGTCCACTTATTTCCAAGTGGGAATAAATCCTGCCTCAAAGAATCCGCTCCAATAATTTCCCTACCACTGATGTAAGGCTCACCGGCCTGTAATTACCTGGATTATTCTTGCTACCCTTCTTAAACAAAGGAACAACATTGGCTATTCTCCAATCCCCTGGGACCTCCCCTGTAGTAGTCATGATGTGGAGATGCCGGCGTTGGACTGGGGTAAACACAGTAAGAAGTCTAACAACACCGGGTTAAAGTCCAACAGGTTTATTTGGTAGCAAAAGCCACTAGTTTTCGGAACAGGCTGTTGGACTTTAACCTGGTGTTGTTAGATTTCTTACTGTGTGTGCCTCCCCTGTAGCCAGTGAAGATATAAAAATTTCTCTCAAGTTCCCAGCAATTTCCTCCCTTGCCTCGCTCAGTATTCTGGGGTATATCCCATCAGGCCCTGGGGACTTGTCTACCTTAATGTTTCTCAAGAACCCCAATACCTCCTCCTTTTTGATCTCAACATGACTCAAACTTGGAACTATGATGTTGTTGCTATTGCAGAGACGTGGTTGAAAGAGGGACAGGATTGGCAGCTAACCATTCCAGGATTTAGATTCTTCAGGCAGGATTGATGGGGATGTAAAAGGGGTGGGGGAGTTGCATTACTGCTTAAGGAGAATATCGCAGCTGTACTCAGGGAAGACAGCTCAAGGGGTTCAGGCAGTGAGTCAATATGGGTAGAGTTTAGGAACAGGAAGGGTGCAGTCACAATATTCAGAGTTTATTACAGGTCTCCCAACAGCTTGCGGGAGATAGAGGAGCAGATATGCAGACAGATTTTGGAAAGATGCAAAAACAACAGGGTTGTTGTGGTGGGTGATTTTAACTTTCCCTATATTGACTGGGACTCACTTGCAGCTTGGCCTTGATTTTGTAAGGAGGGGCAGAATTTGTAAGGAGCATCCAGAAGGATTTCTTGAAACAGTATGTAAATAGTCCAATTCAGAAAGGAACCTGGTGTTAGGGAATGAGCCCACCCAGGTGATTGACATTTCAGTAGGAGACCATTTTGGGAATAGTGATCATAATTCTCTAAGTTTTAAGATGCTTGTGGATAAGGACAACAATGGTCCTTGGGCAAAGGTGTTAAATTGGAGGAAGACTAACTGCAACAACATTAGGCAGGATCTGGAGAGTGTAGATTGGGAGAGGCTGTTTGAGGGTAAATCAACATCCGACATGTGGGAGTCTTTCAAATGTAAGTTGATTGGAATTCAGGACCGGCATGTACCTGTGAGGATGAAGGATAAGTGTGGAAAGTTTCAGAAACCCTGGATATCGAGGGATATTATGAGCTTTGTCAAAAAGTAAAAGGAAGCATTCGTAAGGTCTAAAAGGCTTAGGACAGATGAAACCCTTGAAGAATCTAAAAAAAGTAGGAAGGAACTTAAAGAAGGAGTTAGGAGGGGTTAAAGGGGTCATGAAAAGTCCTTGGAAAACAGGATTAAGGAAAATCTGATGGGATCTACCCCAGAATACTAAGGGAGGCAAGGGTGGAAATTGCTGGGGCCTTGACAGAAATCTTTGTATCCTCATTGGCTACAGGTGAAGTTCCAGAGGTGAAGAATAGCCAATGTTGTTCCGTTGTTTAAGAAGGGCAGTAGGGATAATCCAGGAAATTAGAGGCCAGTGAGCTTTATATCAGTGGTAGGGAAATTATTGGAAAAGATTCTTAGGGACAAGGTTTACTCACATTTGAAAACAAATGGACTTGTTAGTGATAGACAGCATGGTTTTGTGACGGGGAGGTCGTGCCTCACTAACTTGATCGAGTTTTTCAAGGAAGTGATGAAAATGATAGATGAGGGAAAGGCAATGGATGTTGTATACATGGACTTCAGTAAAGCCTTTGACAAGGTACCTCATGGTAGACTGGTTCGAAAGGTGAAGTCACTCGGGATCAGAGGAGAGCTGGCAAGATGGATATAGAACTGGCTTAGCCATAGAGGACAGAGGGTAGCGGTAGAGGGGTGTTTTTCTGAATGGAGGTCTCTGACTAGTGGTGTTCCATAGGGATCAGTTCTGGGACATTTGTTGTTCATAGTATATATAAATGATTTGGAGGAAAATGTAGCTGGTCTGATTAGTAAGTTCACAGATGACACAAAACTTGGTGGAGTTGCGGATAGTGAAGAAGATTGTCAGAGGATATAGCAAGATATAGACTGGTTGAAGACTTGGACAGAGAAATGGCACATGGAGTTTAATCCGGTTAAATGTGAGGTAATGCATTTTGGAAGGTCCAATGCATGTAGGATTGTACAGTAAATGGTAGAACCCTTCGCAGTATGGACATGCAGAGAGATCTGGGCGTACATGTCCATTGATCACTGAAAGTGACAAAGCAGGTGGATAAGGTAGTCAAGAAGGCATACGATATACTTGCCTTCATCTGTCGAGGCATTGAGTATAAAAATTGGCAGATCACACTGCAGCTGTACGGAACCTTAGTTAGGCCTCATTTAGAATATTGTGGTCGCCACACCACCAGAAAGATGTGGATGCTTTGGAGAGCGTACAGAAGAGATTGCCTGATCTGGAGGGTATCAGCTATGAGGAGAGGATGGATAACCTTGGTTTGTTCTCACTGAAATAATGTAGGGTGAGGGGTGACCTGATAGAGGTTTACAAGATTATGAGTGACATGGACAGAGTGGATAGTCAGATAGTCTTTCCTAGGGTAGAAAAGTCAAGTACGAGGGGACATGGGTTTAAGGTGCATGGGGAAAGGTTTAGAGGAGATGTGCGAGGCAAGTGTTTTACACAGAGGGTGGTGAATGTCTGGAATGCGCTGCCCAGGGAGATGGTGGGAGCAGGTATGATACAGCATTTAAGGGGCATCGAGACAAGTACATGAATAGGATGGGAATGGAGGGATATAGACTCCGTCAGTGTATACGGTTTTAGTTTAGGCAGGCATCATGATCGGTGCAGGCTTGGAGGGCCGAATGGCCTGCTGCTGTGCTGTACTATTCTTTGTTCTTTTTTCTTCTTTGATGCCTTAACTAAACTGCAAAAACAAACTCCTGCCCTTATTCGATCTGTAGCCCTCTATTCCCTCCCCATTCATGTACCCATCCAGATGCCTCTGAAATGTTGCTAATGTGCCCGCTTCCATCACATCCTCTGGCAGCGCATTTCAGGCACCACCACTCTCTATGTGAAATGCTCCCGGCACATCTCCCTTAAACTTTCCCCCCTCACCTTGAACCTCTGCCCTCTTGTAATTGACACTTCCATCCTGGGAAAAACCCTCTGACTCTCCACCCTGTCTATGCCTCGATTTTGTAGACCTCAATCAGCTCTTCCCTCAGCCTCTGACTTTCCAGTGAAAATAATCCTAGTTTATTCCACCTCTCCTCACCATCAACATCCTCAAGACCAGGCAACATCCTGGTGAACGTTCTTTGCACTCTCTCCTAAGCTTCCACATCCTTCTGGTAGTGTGGCAACCACAGCTGCACACAATACTCCAAATGCAGCCTAACCAAAGTTTTATATATCTCCACTCCTTGAAAGTGGAGTCACAGGTGGACAGAGTGGTGAAGAAGGCATTCGGCACGCTTGGTTTCATCGGTCAGAACATTGAATACAAGAGTTGGAATGTCTTGTTGAAGTTGTACAAGACATTGGTAAGGCCACACTTGGAATACTGTGTGCAATTCTGGTCACCCTATTATAGAAAGGATATTATTAAACTAGAAAGAGTGCAGAAAAGATTTACTAGGATGCTACCGGGACTTGATGGATTGAGTTATAAGGAGAGGCTGAATAGAATCATAGAAACCCTACAGCACAGAAAGAGGCCATTCGGCCCATCGAGTCTGCACCGACCACAATCCCACCCAGGCCCTACCCCCATATATTTTACCCACTAATCACTTTAACCTACGCATCTCAGGACACTAAGGGCAATTTTAGCATGGCCAATCAACCTAACCCGCACATCTTTGGACTGTGGGAGGAAACCGGAGCACCCGGAGGAAACCCACGCAGACACGAGGAGAATGTGCAAACTCCACACAGACAGTGACGAATAGACTGGGACTTTTTTCTCTGGAGCATAGGGGGCTGAGGGGTGACCTTATAGAGGTCTATAAAATAATGAGGGGCATAGACAAGGTAGATAGTCAATATCTTTTCGCACAAAGGTAGGGGAGCCTAAAACTAGAGGACATAGGTTTAAAGTGAGAGGGGAGAGATACAAAAGTGTCCAGAGGGGCAATTTTTTCACACAGAGGGTGGTGAGTGTCTGGAACAAGCTGCCAGAGATAGTAGTAGAGGCGGATACAATTTTATCTTTTAAAAAGCATTTAGATAGTTACATGGGTACGATGGGTATAGAGGGATATGTGCCAAATGTGGGCAATTGGGATTAGCTTAGGGGTTTTAAAAAAAAATAAGGGTGGCATGGACAAGTTGGGCCGAAGGGCCTGTTTCCGTGCTATAAACCTCTATGACTCTATAACATGATTTCCCAACTCTTGTACTCAATGCACTAGCCCAGCGGTCTCCAAACTCCAATCCGGAAGCGGCCCGCTGCGGGCCGGATGTAGCCCGTGGGCCATATAGTTTGGAGACCCCTGCACTAGCCAGTGAAGGCAAGCATGCCATGTGCCTTCTTAATCACCTTGGTCACCTCTGTTGCCACTTTTGGGGAACTGTGGACCTGCACACCCAGATCCCTCTGTATGTTAATGTTCCTAAGGGTTGTGCCATTTTCAGTATCATTTACACTTAAATTTGATTCTAAAAATGCATCATTGCTCATTTGTCCCAATTAAACTCCATCTGCCATTTCTGCCCAAGTCTCTAATCTTTCTCTGTCCTGTTCTATCCTCTGACAATCCCCGGCGCTGTCATCCGCAAATTTACTAATCAGACCACCCACATTTCCCTCAGATCATTTTTTTGTACTACAAACAACAGAGGCCCAGCACTGATCCCTACGGTTCACCACTCGTTACAGATCTCCATTCTGAGAAACACTCTTCTACCACTACTATCTTCTATGACCAAGCCAGTTGTGTATCCATCTAGCCAGTCCATCCCGAGTCCCGTGTGATTTTACTATCTAGTATCTCTCTGGTTGACTCTAAAATATGTTGCTCTAAAAACACACCATGAATTCATTATTCAGGCTACCTCTGCCAATCTGATTAATCCAGCTACATATACATTGAAATCACCCCATCATGATCATCATATCTTTCTCAAAAGCCCCCATTATTTCTTCCCGTGTACCCTGTCTACAGTGTGCTACTGTCAGGGGAATTATAAACTACTCCCACAAGTGATTCCTTATCTGTACTATTTCTCATCTCAAACTGATCTACACTTTGGTCTCTGGAACAAAGGTCATCTCTGTTGTATCAATGTCATCTTTACTTAACAGAGCTATCCCTCCACCTTTTCCTAGCTTCCTATCCTCCTTAAATGACATGTATCCATGAATATTCAGATCTAGTCTTTGTCAACCTGTAGCTATGTCTCTGAATGACTATCAGATCATACATATTGATTTCTATTATCACTGTCAATTAATCTGTTTTGCAACAAATGCTACATGGATTCACATACAGAGCGTTTAGTTCTGGGTTTTTACGATTTTTGTAACTTCAATTCTTATCCGCTGGTGCACTTCTAGGTTTCTACACTCTGTCCATTCCTGACATGCTCTGATTATCAAGTCCCTTATTCCTGCTCTGCTCTTTTGCCTTGTCTTCTCTATTTAACTTATCACATTTTTTCGAACTTGATCCCTCAACGCAATATTTCGTTTAAAACCCTCTCTACTGTTCTACTTGTACAACATGCCAGAATACTGGTCCCAGCATGGTTCAGATGATAAGAATCCTAATGATACAGCTCCCACTCTCCCCCAATACTGGTGCTAGTGCCCCCTGAATGGGACATTTGTCCCATAACAAATTCTGAGCCATGCCTTTAACTCGTTAATCTTATTTACCCTATGCCAATTTCTTGGGCTCAGGTAATGACCCAGATATTACATATAGCCTTTGACGTGTGGCTTTTTAGTTTAGAAATCTCCTCTTATTTCCTCAGCAGAACCTCTTTCCTCGTATTACATATGTCATTGGTACCTAAGTGAACCATGACCACTGGACCCTCACCCTTCCACTCCAACCTGATACATGTTGTCTGGCACCTCCATCCAGCCATCAAAAATGGACAACAAAGGTTTGCAGGTTCAAGATTTACAAATTAGCGCTCTATCTGAAAGCCATTCAGCAGGAGTTTCTGATATATAAATCAACACCGATATGATTATTTTGTTCTAGACTAACTATCTAAATCACTGCATTGGGGAAGCAACTAAATAAGGACATCACAATTAAAAATATATGAGTTTTCTTTCCAAAAGAGGGAGTGGAAGGCAAATTAACAGAGGGGTTAAATTTCCCAGGTTTTCTCCTAGTTTCCCAATTCCATGTTCCAAAAACTTCAGAAGCCATGCAAACAACAATTTTCATTTGACTTAGTGAAGATGTATAGAAAGCATAGAAACCATAGAAAGCATTCTTTCTGGTTGTATCACAGCTTGGTATGGCTCCTGCTCTGTCCAAGACCGCAAGGAACTACAAAAGGTCGTGAATGTAACCTAATCCATCACGCAAACCAGCCTCCCATCCATTGACTCTACACTTCCCGCTACCTCGGCAAAGCAGCCAGCATAATTAAGGACCCCACGCACCCTGGACATTCTCTCTTCCACCTTCTTCCGTCAGGAAAAAGATACAAAAGTCTGAGGTCATGTACCAATCCACTCAAGAACAGCTTCTTCCCTGCTGCCGTCAGACTTTTGAATGGACTTATCTTGCATTAAGTTGATCTTTCTCTGCACCCTAGCTATGACTGTAACACTACATTCTGCACTCTCTCATTTCCTTCTCTATGAATGGAATGCTTTGTCTGTATAGTGTCCAAGAAATAATACTTTTCACTGTATGTTCATACATGTGACAATAATAAATCAAATCAAATCAAACCAGATGTAATGGAAATTCAAGAAAATTTTATGTGGGAACTCTACGCAAGAAAAAATAAAGAGCAATCTTATCAATATGGGCTCAAAACTAGAATTTTCTCCTCAGATTTTCCAGAAATTAATATTGGTGCATTGGAAAGCTTATATTCCCAGTGCTTGAGCTCTCAGCTGCGGTGTAGGGAGCAGGAAAGAAACACAGCTAGTTACAAGAAGGGAGATAAACATTTTATCTTGCCTGTAAGCAAAGCTTTGTGAGACCAACATGTGGGAATGATCATTTGGCCATTTGAACATTACCAAGGTGCAATCGTTATCAAAAATTGTCCATCTTTGCTTTGAACACTTTGAGCTGGCAACATTCTGCATCATTTGTCACAATGATTTCATGTACAAGTGACACGCCAATACACTACAGTGAGATTGAAAACAAATAACAGAGAAGATGGCTTTGCCTTTATATAACACCTTTCGTGACCACAAAACGTCGCAAAGTCATGAAGTAGCTTTGAAGTGTAGCTACTGTTGTATTGTCAGAAATGCAGCAGCCAAATAGCAACAAGATAAGGATCAGATAATCTGTTTTATGTTTGTTGGGATTCAATATTAGCCAAGCCCACATGAGAATTCCACTGCTCTTCTCAAGCCATGTGATATTTTATGCCCACCTGAGAAGTGAGACATTTATTATCTCATCCGGAAGATAGCACCTCCGACAGTGCAGCATCTCTGACAATGCTGCACCCCCTAAGAATTACCTTGACATGTCAGCCTAGTTCATTTGCTCATGTGCAAGTGGGGACTTGATCCCGTAACTTTCAGACTCAGTTCTGATCCCAATTATGATCCCATAACCTCTGACCACTGACGTGACACCAAGGTAAAGATTTGACCAGCATGCTTCATATAAAGTTGAGTCAGTTTATTGTGTCTATCGAAACACAAAAAAAAACTTGCTGCGTTTTTTTTTCCCCTTCTCACTACGCACTGTCCCAATTGAAAAGGTTGGCAAAATATGAAGGCCTCCCCTCTATAGATTCTACAAGTTTATACAAACAACCCTGGGTGATATTTTTCCCTCACTCTGCAAAGAAATGCCTGACCTTCACTTTACAAACTCTCTCAGAACAAGTAAGATTACAAAGTCACTGTGTGGGATTCATGGATGAACACCCACATCCCTGACAAAGTTCACTTGAGTGTCAATATATTACAACATTGTGCTGAAACATCAGCATTCAAGATGGGTCTTTAAATAAAAGCCTTCAATCTCTCAACTGTAATCACTGAATGATGAAAATGCAAGCTACCTGCTCTCTTTTGTGATTTAGCATGAACTCAGTAAGGCCTTTGTAAAGTAGCCTTGTTTTAGTATTGCAGTATAAGTGCCTTTTTCATAAGCTTCTTAAAATTCCACAAGATGTATCCCTGTAGACTATGAAACAGCAGCTAAAATTAATTTCTTCAGAAATTTCTACATAAACAAGCGCTTTCTTCTTCACAGCAATTACACCATCCATCATTCTGAAGCTTATTCCTGGCCTGTTTTTCATTGACATAAAAATGTTGATATGAGAGACTCTTGGCATTAGTCCACAACCTTATAGAACTGGGACACAGGAATTCATAAATGTCAAGGTGTAGCTCAAAGTGCAGAATAATAAGCAGCACATACCAGGTTTCAAGCCATTAGTGTAATTAGGTGGACCAAAATAAAGGATCAAATTCCTTGGCAAAATGTTTTTCACGCATTTCATTACAATGGCTGTGGCAGTAATCAACAAACGTTCCATGAACTCTCATTAAAAACCAATGCAATGTTAAATCACCAAGGTAGGCCTGATGGAAAACCTGGGACTGAGGTCTTGAATCTGTCTCTTGTTATGATCCCAGTTGGTGTTATAACAGGATGAGAAGATCCCAAAATGGAACACTGGCTCAAAACATGGAAATTTTAACCTTTTTTTTAGAAAACATGGAGGAACAGAATCACGGGAATGCCAATCAGCTTTTCACAACTAAAAAATTAAACAAGTAAAGTTTGACTACAATACAATATTCTTCACTCCCCTTCCTCATCTTCACAAATGTACCCAGATTTCAAGGATAACACAGGTAACATGATATATCTTATGCTCAATTAATACACAATCCCTTTAACCCAACGAGCAAGGTAAGAAATCTCACAACACCAGGTTAAAGTCCAACAGGTTTATTTGGCAGCACTAGCTTTCGGAGGCTCAAGCTCTTTCTCCAGGTGAGTGAGGACTTGTGTTCACAAACAGGGCATATAAAGACACAAACTCAATTTACAAGATAATGGTTGGAATGCGAGTCTTTATAGGTAATCAAGTCTTAAAGGTACAGACAATGTGAATGGAGAGAGGGTTAAGCACAGGTTAAAGAGATGTGTATTGTCTCCAGCCAGGACAGTTAGTGAGATTTTGCAAGCCCAGGCAAGTCGTGGAGGTTACAGAAAGTGTGACATGAACCCAAGCTCCCAGTTGAGGCCGTCCTCATGTGTGCGGAACTTGGCTATCAGTTTCTGCTCAGCAGAACCGCTGAGCAGAGACTGATAGCCAAGTTCCGCACACGAGGACGACCTCAACCGGGATCTTGGGTTCATGTCCCACTTTCTGTAACCCCAACGACTTGCCTGGGGGCTTGCAAAATCTCACTAACTGTCCTGGCTGGAGATAATACACATCTCTTTAACCTGTGCTTAGCCCTCTCTCCACTCACATTGTCTGTACCTTTAAGACTTGATTACCTGTAAAGACTCTCATTCCAACCATTATCTTGTAAATTGAGTTTGTGTCATAATATGCCCTGTTTGTGGACACAAGTCCTCACTCACCTGGAGAAGGAGCTTGAGGCTCCGAAAGCTAGTGCTGCCAAATAAACCTGTTGGACTTTAACCTGGTGTTGTGAGACTTCTTACTGTGTTTACCCCAGTCCAACGCCGGCATCTCCACATCACCCAACAAGCTAATGATAGTCAGACAACACCCCACTCTGAAACTCAGTGGCAGGTGCCACTTAATCGAGCTTCTGTGGATCTCTTCTCAAATTGCCCCCAGATGATTGTCTCATAAGTGTTTCAAATTCCACTCCCCAAAAAAATGTTTTAAAATCTTCTTTCAAACATTGATTTTTCCTGCTATTTGCATCAGAGATCTGCCTCCAGGTTTTCCAACTTTCCTTTCAACCAAGGCTTTCTCTCAGCTATTTTAGCAAGGACCACTTCCAGGTTTTCCAACGTTCCTTTCAGTATTCCTGCATCCTGAATTGCCACGAGCATTCAAACTTCTACACAAAATTCCTGTACTCAGTCCCCAACTGAATACTATTGTTTCCAAAGGCTGGAAATAAGGGCATTAAACATACAATAAAAGTCAGATATTTGACGTTTTCCTAGACAACTTCACTCAGGTCTACACTTCCAACTTATTCTTGTACTGATCCCCTCTTCCAATGGCAATTCCTCTTTGCTACTCTAACTTCAAACTTCATGGAAACTTCAAGTTTCTAGAACTCTCTGTCCTTTAGCTTCTCTGGAGCTTGCTTTCAGGCACATTACTCCATTGTATAGCTTTCCTGTTTCTAGCAGAGCTGAGAGCTGTTCCCTCTCTAGCTTCCTATCTCCAACTGCCTGGATCCAGTTAAACACAACTTAAAACTCAAAAGGTCTTCTCCTTAAGAAGTAGCCACTGGTTGCTGAGCAACATTTCATTTGTTCTTCAAGCTCATGTTCACTTTTCCCATCATAAATTCTCTCTTGGCACAATAAAAACAGTTTGAACTAACCCAAAAACCCCCATATATAAAAACATCTTTGTTTAACATGAATCTAACTAGAATTGTACCATTTCCTACACAAAACACTAAATTAGACCCAATCAAATTCGTATCTTAACAATACAAATATAGATCACTTAAACCTATCTCTGTTTCCTGACACTGCTGTGTTTTAGAAGCACAGTCCTGGGTTTTCTGGAGAGTCTGTAGGAAGTTCATCTCACACTTCAAGATCCAGGCCATCTTTAAACCTTCTAAAGGCACGTCAAATTCAATTTTTCTCACATCCCTGCAAATCCAAGTCATTCATGTCAATAATCTGTACATGTGGATGTACAACATCATTCAATAGGTGTCTTTTTTAACCATTTTTGCAAGGTCCCAATCACAAAGGAAGCTTAAAACCTCAACCGAAATGGGATTAAAGGGATCGATAAAGCACCCCAATCCCCTCAAGGTCCACTGGACATGGAGGGCCTTGATGGTGCTGACAGTGTTCCTTCCTCCAAGGACACCTGGCCATGAATATAGCCATGGTAGAGTCAGGCCAGACAACCCCCTCAATCACCCTGGATCTGTTAATAGTGAGTTTGACCAAGCTCAGGAGCAGGAGCAAGTTCATGAGGTGGTCCTCCTCCTTCTTCTCCTCCTACCCCCATGCGCTGCCCCGCCGCTGACTGCACTGGGTGTCCATCGATCAACAGCACGGGACTGAAGTACAAATAAGACTATAATTATTTCTTTATATCTGCTCAAGTGAGATCTCAATTAATGCCATCCTGCATGCAATTAAATACAACTGAGGCACAATTAACAGACTCTCAGCCTTCCATGTATTTTTTGTGCAGGAAAGGGTTTCTTACAGTGTACATCTCAATAGCTCAGATTGAATTCCTGAAGCACATATTTGCAGGTCAATATTAAGCCTGAACAGATTTCATCCCCATTGTATGATCATATATCTTATAGTAAAATTGGCTAGAGATCAAAAACTCTTCATTGGCTCTGAAGTGCTTTGGGGCATTGTGAACTCATGAAAGGTGTTATATAAATGCAAATTAATTCATAAAGGATAGAAAACATTTGCATTAATATTGCGTCTGTCACAACCGCAGGGTATCCCAAAGGGCTGAACAGCCAAGGAAGTAATTTTTGAAGCGTTGTCGCCATCAGAATGCAAGAAACATGGCAGCCACTTTCTGCACTGCAAACCCCCACATAAGAAATGTGATGATGACCAAGTAATTCTCCACAGAATAAACAAGATTCAACACTGTGAATGGGAAACTTCAGCTCACCTATAACTGTTGCGTTATGAAATAGGTTAAAATCTCCTCTTCGTCAGTGGAGCATGCTGTTCTCATCAGTCTATTACTTCTGTCTGCAAAACACGGAAGAGCTAAACCCCAATAACAAAATTTTAATCCACGTAATCATCTAAGAATTAATACAAACAATTATATACAACTAAACTCAGAAATTATTATATATCATTGTCACAAATAGGCTTACAACACTGCAATGAAGTTACTGTGAAAATCCCCTAGTCGCCACACTCTGGCACCTGTTCAGGTACATCGCGAGAGAATTTAGCACAGCCAATGCATCTAATCAGCACCTCTTTCGGACTTGTGGGAGGAAACCAGGACACTTGGAGGAAACCCACACAGACACAGAGAGAACATGCAAACTCCACACAGTGACTCAAGCTGGGAATCGAACCCGGGTCCCTGGCACTGTAAGGCAGCAGTGTTAACCACTGTGCCAGATACAAAAGGAAGAACATTAATTTACTTTAGAAATGGTAATGTTATTGAACATCACGGGGCAATGGTTAGACCCCTTCTTGTTGGAGGTGATCATTGCCTGTAATTTCTCCCAAAATTATCCCATAAGGCGGCATGGTGGCTCAGTGACTAGTACTGCTGCCTCAGTACCAGGAACCTGGATTTGATTCCGGCCTTGGGTAACTGTGTGGAGTTTGCATATTCTCGCCATGTCTGCATGTGTTTCCTCCGGGTGCTCCGGTTTGCTCCCACAGTCCAAAGATGTGCAGGTGAGGTGGATCGTCCATGCTAAATTGCCCCTTAGTGTCCAAAGATATGTAGGTTAGTTGGATTAGCCATGGTAAATGTGCAGGATTATGGGGATAGGCAGAGGGAAAGGCATAGATGGGATGATCTTTCGCAAGAGAGTTGGTGCAGACTCGATGGGCTGGATGGCCTCTTTCTGCACTGTAGGGATTCTATGGTTGGATTTCCAGACTGGGTTGGAGGGAACATTTTATCTGCCCACACTCTCACAGTTGAAATAGGTGACTCAATGTGTCTGAATACTCAGCTGTTCCATCTTACTAACCATAATTTTTGCCAGTGTGTCAGCAGATAAAAGGCATAAACGTGACAACAGAAGGTCACCCCATTGAAAGGTACTTATTGCCAGGAGAATTTTTGCTTATAACACGGTGGCAGAGTGGTTAGCACTGCTGCCTCACAGCACCAGGGACCCGGGTTCAACTCTGGCCTCGGGTCACCATCAGTGTGGTGTTTGCACTTTCTCCCCATGTCTGCGTGGGTCTCCTCCGGGTGCTCCGGTTTCCTCCCACAGTCCAAGATGTGTGGGTTAGGTTGATTGGCCATGATAAATTGACCCCACTGTCAGGGGGATTAGCAGGGTAAGTATGAGAGGTAATGGGGGTAGGGCCTGGATGGAATTGTGGTCGGTACAGGCTCGATGGGCCAAATGCCTCTTTGTGCACTGTAGGGATTCTATGGATTTCAGGTTTGCCAGGAAGCTGCTGAACTTCAGAGTTTAGGACTGTATGCCTCACTCAGATTTAGATTGCAGCTTTACGAGAATAGTGTAATTTACTTGTTTTGGGATCACTTTGAGACAGCAGCAAGAAGGGGCTATTCAGCTCCAGTTTGTTAAAGATTTTCCCAGAATTCAGGCAGCATTGAATGGAGCACACATCCACATCATGGCACACATTGTTTAACAGGTTCCTACTGTGCAACCATTGAATTTCCGGAATTGCAAGGATTACCTTCTTCAAAATTGTTTATGGAACCAAATTTGCATGTCAAATTTGAGCACCTTGTCACAATGCTTTTAGAGCAGAAAAACATAAATAATAATAATGTCATATGGCCTCTCGGGTCTGCTTTGCCACTAAATACAATCTTGGCAACTTTCAAATTATCTCTCATCTTCAACTTTATCTTCGTAGCTCTTGATTCTCTTCATACTCAAACACCAGCGAATCCAAAAATGAATACGCTCATCAACTAGATATCATGTCATGACAGACTTTAGCCTCCCAGCTCCATTCAAAGAAGACAAGTGTCAGATGCTTCTGGGAGGCAAGGTGTAGCCCTCATTTGAATAAATATTGAGCTACTTCCACTGCCAAACTCATTAGGAGAGATTCACTATAACAAGGCCCAATCACCAAACAGAGCAGTCATTGAGAGACAAAACTTCTGTGACTTGCTTGATCTGTGGGGTGGGTGGGTGGGGAGAGGATTGGTAGTAGAGGGGGCTGGCGGTGAATGGAGTTATATCCTTCTAAGTATTTCACAGCTATGCAATTCAGAAAGGATTGGACTGGAAATCCATCAATACATTCTTAATCCTGTTTTCTAGTGATTACAAGTGGAAGGTTGGAAGAGGGCACATAACATAAGAACTAGGAGCAGGGGTAGGCCATCTGGCCCCTCGAGCCTGCTTCGCCATTCAATAAGATCATGGTTGATCTTTTCGTGGACTCAGCTCCACTTACCCGCCCGCTCACCATAACCCTCAATTCCTTTACTGTTCAAAAATGTATCTATCCTTGCCTTAAAAACATTCAATGAGGTAGCCTCAACTGCTTCACTGGGCAGGGAATTCCACGGATTCACAACCCTTTGTGTGAAGAAATTCCTCCTCAACTCAGTCCTAAATCTGCTTCCCCTTATTTTGAGGCTATGCCTCCTCGTTCTAATTTCACCCGCCAGTGGAAACAACTTCCCTGCTTCTATCTTATCTATTCCTTTCATAATCTTATATGTTTCTATAAGATCTCCCCTCATTCTTCTGAATTCCAATGAGTATAGCCCCAGTCTACTCAGTCTCTCCTCATAAGCCAACCCTCTCAACTCAGGAATCAACCTAGTGAATCTCCTCTGCATCCCCTCCAGTGCCAGTATATCCTTTCTCAAGTAAGGAGACCAAAACTGTACACAGTACTCCAGGTGTGGCCTCATCAGCACCTTATACAGCTGCAACATAACCTCCCTGTTTTTAAACTCCATCTCTCTAGCAATGAAGGACAAAATTCCATTTGCCTTCTTAATTACCTGCTGCACCTGCAAACCAATTCCTTGAGATTCTTGCACAAGGACACCCAGGTCCCTCTGCACAGCAGCATGCTGCAAGCTTTGACCATTTCAATAATAGTCCATTTTGCTGTTTTCCTACCAAAATGGATGACCTCATATTTACCAACATTGTACTCCATCTGCCAGACCCTTGCCCACTCACCTAGACTATCTATAATCCCTTTGCAGACTTTCAGCATCCTTTGCACACTTTGCTCTGCCACTCATCTTAGTGTCATCTGCAAATTTTGACACACTACACTTAGTCCCCAACTCCAAATCATCTATGTAAATCGTAAACAATTGCGGTCTCAACACTGATCCCTGAGGCACACCACTAGTGACTGATCGCCAACCAGAAAAACACCCATTTACCCCCACTCTTTGCTTTCTGTTAGTTAACCAACCTTCTATCCATGCTAATACATTACCCATAACACCGTGCACCTTTATCTTATGTAGCAGTCTTTGGTGCAGCACCTTGTCAAATGCCTTCTGGAAATCCAGATACACTACATCCACAGGTTCCCCATTGTCCACTGCACATGTAATGTTCTCAAAGAATTCCACCAAATTAGTCAAACATGACCTGTCCTTCATGAACCCATGCTGCGTCTGACTAATGGGGCAATTTATATCCAGATGTCTCGCTATTTCTTCCTTGATGATAGATTCAAGCATTTTCTCTACTACAGAAGTTAAGCTAACTGGCCTATAGTTACCCGCCTTTTTGTCTACCTCCTTTCTAAAACAGTGGCGTCACACTTGCTGTTTTCCAATCTGCAGGAACCACCCAGAGTCCAGCGAATTTTGGTAAATTACCACTAGTGCATTCGCTATTTCTCTCACCATCTCTTTTAGTACCCTGGGATGCATTCCATCAGGACCAGGAGACTTGTCTACCTTTAGCCCCATTAACTTGCCCAACACTACCTCTTTCGTGATAATGATAGTTTCTAGGTCCTCACCTGCCGTAGCCTTCCTATCATCAATTTTTGGCATGTTATTTGTGTCTTCTACTGTGAAGACCGACACAAAATCCTTGTTCAATGCCTCAGCTATTTTCTCATCTCCAGTTATTACATCCCCCTTCTCATCCTCTAAAAGATGAGCAGGAGACAGAGAATACCATGTCACAAGAACAAAATGGTAGTAGAAATGGTCTTGGAGTTATAAACAACTCAGATATGAAGTAAGATAATTTTAATTTCTGCACTGTTAACTAGGTCAATGCAAAACCAATTTCCTGTGGGAGCCATATCTCACTGCAGTGATCACTTCTTGTAGTCACACATCATGATACTTGTTCTTTTTATAAAGACATTTTATGGTGCTCTTTTATCTCATAACTTTTGTTTCTGCAGAGATTTACTCTGATTCATTTGGATGCTTATTTCTTACAGGGACTCATTATGTTTTTTCAGAGTATTCTTTTTCTCATTACAATTTGACATGCTATTTATAATTCTCTCATTTCTTGCAGAGATTCACTAAGATGCTCATTTTCTTGCAAACCAATCACACAATCATTGCTTCATTTTCTGTTGCACAGAGATTCACCGTATTAATTCTAAAAAGACCAACCATAATCACCTTCTTTTCCCCTCTGTGACACGGATTTCTTGTGATACATAGATTTTCGTTGCTGGTGATTGTAGGAAGGGATGTCTGCGACGCTCTCATTTATTCCACAGATTTGCTGCAAAGCTCTTGTTTGTTGCAATGATTCATCACCATGTTTATGGCACTTTCAGGTATTAAACATTGTGATGCCTTATTCAGTAATTTGTTGTGATGTGTTCATTGAGGCTCACTGCGATGTTCCTATTTCCCAGTCATTTCTCAGAGCTCACTGGAATGTCCTCATGTCACACAATGATTTAAATACTCCACCTATCTTCCCAGCCTAATCAAGTACTTTCCACCTGGATGATGTTATGTACTGGCCCTATTTCAGTCTGAAGATTTCTTTGAATAGAGTAAAGGAATCTGCATCAATTCCACTAAAAATTGTACATCTGCTTGTAACTCTTTCTTTCCAAATTCACTGCGTTTTCTCAGTCACTTTATAACACCAGAATAGTTTTCTCTTATTTCACTAAATCCTCTGTCAACAGGATAACCTGTGTCCAGCTGGAAAATCCTGACTGCTATCTCCATTTCCATCTAATGGTGGAGCGTGACAAGCTTACAGTCATAAATTCAGAATCTACTGGATGAAGGTCACAGGACTTTACACATCAAATGATCCCACACTAATAGGTGGGTGTGATACGTTAGGGGTCTTCCATTTGAAAGGTGACAGGGCAGCAGCTTGCCTTAATTCAACTCTTTTGACTTGGGAAAGCAGCCTCAGGTACAACCTAGCAACGGTGGTGATAGAAAAATGTGTGTGTTGGGATTGAAGACAATAGCAGCAATCTACCTGCTGTTTAGTGTCTTATCTGGGACCTGATATGAAACAAGTAGGCTTACCGTAAAGTGGTATTGGAGAAGTTGAGAGCGGTGGCGGTGTCCTAGAGCTAGGTGTTGTCAGTATAAGTGTGAAACCTGACTTCATGTCACAGAAACATAGAAGATAGGAGTAGGAGGAGGCCATTTGGCCCTTTCAGTCTTCTCCACCATTCATTGCAGTTTTGGCTGATCGTCCAACTCAATAGCCTCATCCTGCTTTCTCCCCATAATCTTTGATCCCGTTAGCCCCAAGTGCTATATCTCGCCGCCTCTTGAATACATTCTGATATAGCACTTGGAGTGAATACATGTCTTCCAAAGATATTGGGGGCGGGCAGCATGTAAATGAGAAACAGGAAGGGGAGGTCCTTGATGTACTTCAGAAGCAATAATTTTCCATGTCGCCTCACAAGGCGCTGCTTGAAAGGAATTTTTCTATGTCTATAATTAAGCAAGTTCCAGAATAACTTCACATCCCATCACTTTTATATCTCTCTTCAGCTCCAGAGAAGACTCATAATGCAATCAAAGGGCAGGGTTTTCCAGCCACGCTCTCCCCAAGGCTGGAAATTCCCGCCTGAGGTCAACTTACCTTTGCACGGTCCACCCCTGCCCAGTACGATTCCCTTGGTGGGCGGGACGGGAAAATTCCACCCAAAATGTTAACTTTATTTCTCTTTCCACAAATGATGCAGAGCTGCTGGGTTTTTCCAGCACTTTCTGTCCATAATAACTTATAAATTCCATTTCCTTTTAAAACTGAGATCCTATGATAGACCAGTGATCACTATGAAGGGCATCAAGAACAGGAAAGAAGATTAAAGATATGATTCACCCATTGAACACTTGCAATGAGGAGTGACACTTGTAGAGAGTGTCATTTGTGAAAACACAGCTCACAGTCCCTGAATTTCTATCGTTGATAATACTGTCTGTTAGGGGAATTAGGCCCTCAAATAAATCTAGAAACTTCCTGACTGGCCACATATAACTCCAGCTGCTATATGGTTGACTCTTAAATGCTCTCAGAGCAACTAGCCACATGTTGGGGAATAGATGATGTATTTGGCTGTGCGGCTGACATTGTAAGAATAAAGTTTTTAAAAATACTCCATTACAAACACTGGCTTTTAGCTACAACACTATTATTCCCTTTTAGTTGTAGTGCTGTCACAGCTCCCAGATGTGTCAGCACTCAAGGCCTGGGCGATTGTGGACAAGGGCATAAAATAAATCAATATTTATTTGTAACTCAATGTTCATCACATGATCGAGCTCCCTGCTATCTTCCGGTCTTAAACCCAAACTCCCATTCCTTTTCAATTAAGTGTCTGGACCCCATTTCATGGGCAGAAAGAATCAGAAGTCTGCACTGTCTCAGGAACAATTACTCATCTGTGATTCCCCCTATTTAGCAAATCAGCAGCCAGACACTGAGCTTGCCGTTCAATTCGGTTCTTGAAGCTCGGGGGCCACTGGGAGCCCGATAAATCAGAAGAAGCAAAAGTTGGCCTTTGAAGCTAAGTGAGAGAAGATGCCATCATTTCAAGGTGCCTCATGTTTAACATTTTTAAATGTAAAATTGAAAAAAGCCCCCTGCATCCAGGTCAACATGGCTGAGCGTTGAGTAGCAACTGCAGTTGAATCAAGGCATGCAGCATGGACTCTAAGCTTGCCAAGAGTTGTGGTCCCCAAAAGGTCACTTCCAGGCAGCTGTCTTGTCCCAGAATGCCTCTGGGAACCTAGAGGCTGAATGGAAAATTTCAATAGGCCTCTGCTAAAAGGCAGGTCAAAAACAGGGTCAAAAGGCTGCAAGTGGCAGAATTTTTGTATGTATTTATTCAAGGCCAATATTTATTGCTCATTCCTAATTGCCCTAGAGAAGATAGTAGCGACTTGTCTTCTTGAACCACTGCGATCTATGTGGTGCATAGGTACACTCAAAATGCTGTTAGGGAAGAACTGCATTCCTTTTAGACTTTGGAGCAGTTTGAGATAATTGAATTACTTGCTTGGCCATTTCAGAGGGCAGTTAAGAGTTAACCACATTGCTGTGGCCCTGGAGTCACATATAGGCCAGACCAGGTAACGACGGCAGATTTCTTTCCCCAAAAGAACATTAATGAACCAGATGTACTTTACAACAATTGACAATAGTTTCATGGTACAATTACTGAGACTAAGGGCCCAATTTTACCATTTTGATTCCAAGTGCTAAATCTGGGCGCAATTCAGATCCGACTTGGAAAACTGTTCTCGGGTGCCCCCATACGCACCTAGCCTGAAAAAAGAATCGCGGGTCTGAATTGTGCTGTGGGTGGGGCTTATCGCGCCCGAAACGCTGCCGCTCTGATCGGAGCTTTGAACTATGCATGTGCAATGAGAAAAAAATGTGAAAAACGCGCCGTTATCACATTGCTCCTGGGCCACAAAAAACAGATAAAGCGGCTTGGGAAGGAAAAGCGGGAGCAATGGTCCCCACAGACATCACCCCACTCCCACAACATAACTGTCCCCCTTATCCACCCAACACCCCCACGACCCAGACCGATCGCAACCCTCTGCCCCCTTCCCCCCCCACCGATCGCCCGCAGAGTGGCAGCGGTCCCCTTCCTCCCCATCAGAGATAAATCTAACCTGTCTCCCTCCTCCCTCCCCCCCTCACCTGAAAGCGATCTGGCCTCTCTTCTTCCCCCGCCTCCCCCGCCCCCCCTGCCACCAGAGATACATCTGACCCGCCTCCCTCCTCCCTCCCCCCCCCACCAGAAAACCATCTGGCCTTCCCTCCCACCCCCCACCAGACAGTGATCGGGCCTCCCTCCTCCTTCCCCCCTGCCTCACCAGAGAACAATCTGGCCCGCCTCCCTCCCCCCACCCACCACCACCAACCTGAATCAGAAAGCCACTGAACTTACCTCTTCAGAAGCTGGAGCGCCCAAAACAGACCTTTGCCGAGCGTGTCTGTTTCGCTCCAAATCTGGACACACAAATGCGGCAGTAAAGGGGGAAATGCTGGTAAAGTTGGACGGGCAGCCTATTAATTCAATTTAAATGCATGCAAATGCATTTAAATCGCCATTGCCCCGTTTCGGTATGGTAAAATCGGGCCCTAAGTTATTTGTTTAAGTTTAAGTTTCACACTGCAATCAAGTTACTGTGAAAATCCCTTATTCGCCACACTCCGATGCCTGTTCGGGTACACTGAGAGACAATTTAGCATGGCCAATTCACCTAACCTGCACGTCTTTGGACTGTGGGAGGAAACCGGAGCACCCAGAGGAAATGCACGCAAATACGGGGAGAATTTGCAAACTCCACGCAGACAGTGGCCCAAGCCGGGAATCGAACCTGGGTCCCTGGCGCTGTGAGGCAGCAATGCTAGCCACTGACTCTCCTACTTGTCTCTCTTTTCATCTACACCCCCATCTTCTCCAGTCCATTCTCCATCAGATTCACACAAATGGTGTGAAACCCTGAAACATCAACACTGTTTCTTTTTAGATGAGACTAGCTTTTAATTCCAGATTTTTATTACTTGATTGAAATTACTTCAGCTGCCATGGTGAAATTTGAATCCTCATCCCCAGACGATTAGCCTGGGCCTCTGGATCAGAGTCCACTGGTGAAGGCACGAAGCTGGATACTAGCCAGTATTGTGGAGGCCCTGACATTGCCATCAAGGACTTGCCCTGCATAGAGTCATGTGAAGATCAGGGCAGGTGGATCCCAGAGGGAATCCTGTCCATCATGCAATTTCATGTTCTTCCCTCCCCTACCCCAATACCCCCGCCTCAGAACCCTGTGGAGGGTGAGGGTGGTTAAAGCATAAAATTCTGGCCAATGGACCTAGCTATGATTTTCCAAAATTCCCTTTGATTCAGGAATGGTTCCACCAGATTGCATGTTGGCAAACGTTACACTGGTTTTGAAGAAAGAAGGGAGAGAGAAAACAGTGAATTTCAGACCTGTTAGCCTCACTCAGTTGTTGGGAAAATGCTGGAATCTGTTGTTTAAGACGTCTTAACAATGCACTTAGAAGAGAATTGTGTGATTAGAACAAGTTAACATGGTTTAAATAAAGGAAAATAGGAACATCGGAGCAGGAGTAGGCTATTCAAACCATCAAGCCTGCTCTGTCGTTCATTACAGTCAATGTTGATGACGCCCTTCGCTCACACGGTCACCATATCACTTTATGCCACTCGCATTTAGAAATCTGTCAATCTCTACTTTAAACATACTCAATTACTGAGCTTTCACAGGCCTCTGGGGTATAAAATCTCAAAGATTCACTCTAAGCAAAACAATTCCCCTCATTTCGGTACTAATTGGCTTCCCTCTTATTTTGAAATTGTATCTCCGGTTCTAGATTTTCCAGCCAGGGGAAGTATCTTACCCGCGTCTACCCTGTCTATCCCTTTAAGTATTTTGTAGATTTTAATTAGATCACTTTTTATTCTTCGAAGCCCGAGTGAATAGAAGCCCAGTTTGCTCAATCTCTCATCATTGGACAGTTCCAACATCCCAGGAACAACCATGTTTAATAAATTTATTAGAGCTTTTTGAGGATGTTATCAGTAGGATCAATAAAGGGGAACCAGTATATTTAGTACACCTGAATTTATTAATGGCTTTTGATGAGGTGCCACACATAAGGTGAATAGGCAATTTAAAGGCTCACATAATTTAGGGTAAATATATTCATGTGGGTAGACAACTGATTAACAGAGAGTGGGCATAAGCCAAGCTTTTTCAAGTTGGTGGGCACTGAGGGGTGGCACGGTGGTGCAGTGGTTAGCACTGCTACCTCACAGCGCCAGGGACCCAGGTTCAATTCCAGCCTCAGGTCACTGTCTGTGTGAAGTTTGCATATTTTCTTAGTGCTTATGCGAGTTTCCTCCGGTTGCCTCCCACAGTCCAAGGATGTGCGGGTTCAGTTGATTGGCCATGCTAAATTGACCCTAGTGTCATGGGGATTAGCAGGGTAAATGAGGGTTACGGGAATAAGGCCTGGGTTGGATTGTGGTCGGTACAGACTCAATGGGTCCAAAGACCTCCTTCTGTACTGTAGGGATTCTATGAATAGTGGATTGCCTGAAGGATCAGTGTAGGGCCCTCAGCTATTTACAATCTATATTAATGACTTTGATGAGATAGGTAGCAATGTATCTAGGGTTGCTGATGATACAAAACTAGGTGGAAAATAAGCTGTGGGGAGGACACAGAAATGCTGCAAAGGGAGATATTGACAAGTTAGGTTAGTGGACAACAAGATGGCAGTTGGAGTATAATGTGAAGTTATTCACTTTTGCCACAAGAATAAAAAGCAAAATAGTTTTTTTAAAAGCTGAGAAAGCTGCAAGTGTTAATGTTCACAGAGATTTGGATGTGCTGCTAGAGGGAATGCAGAAAGCTAGCATGCAGGTGCAGCAAGCAATTACAAAGGCAAATGGTAAGTTGGCTTTTATTGTGATGTGATTGGAGTACAAGAATGAAGAAGTTTGCTACAGTTGTGCAGAGCTTTGGTGAGACCACATCTGGAATACTGTGTGTAGTTTTTGTCTTCATATTTAATAAAGGAGATACTTGCATTGGAGGCCATACAGCGAAGGTGCACTAAATTAGTCCCTGGGATGAGGGGGTTGTCTTATGTTGAGAGGCTGACTAAATTGGACTTATTTTCTCTGAAGTTTATCAGAATGAGAGGCTATCTCACTGAAACTTACAAAATTCCAAAGGGCTTGATAGGGTGGAGGCTGAGAGATTGTTTCCATTGGTGGGAGAATCTAAAGCATGGGGCACAGTCTCAGGATAAGAGCCAAATCATTTAGGACTGAGATGAGGAGAAATGTCTTCACTCATAGGGTGGTGAAGCTTTAGAATTCTTCTCTGTGCTGCAAAAATCTACGACCAGAATCTTGTCACCATTCACACCAGCGGGATTTTCCCTATCCCACCACAATTAATGGAAATTTGGCTGGCCGATGCAGCGGGCGCATGGCGTAAACAACAGGTAAGATCGCAAACTATGATTCTATGAACCAGAGGGTTGTGGATGCTCCATCATTGAATACATTTAAGGCTGGGACAGAGATCACTGGTCTCAGGGAATTAAAGGATAAGGAGAATGGGTGGGAAAATGAAGTTGAAGATCAAGATCATAATTATGTTAAATGGCAGAATGGGTTTGAGGGGCCATGTGGTATACTCCTGCTCCTATTTCTTATGTTCTTAAGATTTGCAATCCTGATTTTACTGATCTGTTTTGTTAACAGTTCAGACTGCTCAAATTTTACTATCCCACTCTTCCCCCAAAATCTTTGAATCTTCACGATTTTAATGGATTCAAGGACAGAATGTAATCCAAAGCAAACAGAACATTCAGTGCTTTAACTTGGAAAATGCTGATACCATTGCCCAAGCCTAAATTTAATTCAATTTGGAGGACTTGTTTTGTATGCTCCAGCCTTTGTAAATGGCAACATTCTCTGCATTCATACTGCTGTGTATTGATAAATGTCATTCGGAAAACTGACAATGAGCTTTCTAAAAAAGCTGACAGCCCTGATAAAAGCTGACAACTTAAAATGAACCATTCAAACATAACCCTGAATATAGTATCATAAGTACAGGATTTTAAAGGCTCTAAGTTCTATATTTTGTTTCTTTAGGGAAAGTTTTACTTGAAAATAAATAATTAAGATGAAAATACAAAGAATCTTAAGCTGCCCATGCAACTAATTACCTATTATTTATGCTGTAAAGGGGAAACTTCATACTCTTATCTTGACATGGAAAAATGCATTGATTTTGCTTCCAATTTCCACCCCTCCTTTACATGATCCGTTTCTGCCTTCCTTGAACTTTCTGGTGATAGACTGTCTACCAATATTTATTATAAGCCCACCATCTTCCACAGCTACCTTGATGACAGCTCCTCGCACCATACTCCCTGTGATGAATTCTATTTCATTCCCCTGATTTCTTTGCCTTCATTGCATCTGTTCTGCTGATGCTCCCTTTCAAAATGGTACTTCTGACATGTCTCCCCATTTGCTGAATCAAGAGCTCCCCCCACTAAGATTGACAGGGCACTAAATTGTGTCCGACCCATCTCCCATACCTCTACCCTCATCCCTTCCCCTCCTTCCCAGAACCAGGATATCCTCACTCCACCAGCCTCCACATTCAAAGGATCATCGTCCACCATTTCTGCCAACTGCAACATGACAGATGGATGCCACCACTGAACACATCTCCTCCTCAGCACCACTTCCCCTGCCCCATCAGCAGTCCATCCGGACCATTCCCTCCGTGACACCTTGGTCCATTCCTCCATCATGTCCAACTCCTCATCCCCTTTCAAAAATACCTTTCCATGCAATTGCAGAAGGTGCAACACCTGCCCCTTTACCTCCTCACCATCCAAGGCCTCAAACATTCCTTTCAGGTGAATCACCATTTCACTTGCGCCTCCTTCAACTTGGTCATCTGTATTCGCTGCTCCCAATATAGACTTCTCTACATTATAGAGACTAAAAGCAGACTGGGTGACCGCTTTGTGAAACACCTTCACTCAGTCCACAATCATGACCCCAACCTTCCTATTGCTTGTCATTTCAACTCAGCATCTTATTCTCATGCCCACATGTCTGTCTCTGGCCTGCTGCAATGCTCCAGTGAAGCCCAATGCAAACTGGAGAAACAGCATCTCACCTTCCGATTAGGCACTTTACAGCCTTCCTGACTTAACATTGTATTCGATAGCTTCAAACCCTGAACTCTCTCCTCCATCTTAACTCCTTTTTCAATCCATTTTTCCCCAACCCCCTCCCCCAGCCGCCATCACAGGTCCATCTATCAACCTTGTCATTTGTTCAAGTTTTGCTTTCACAGAGGATTCACCCTTGTTCTGCTATTGGCACATTCTGCTTTCTTACCTTCATGCTACTATCAGCACCTTCTTTAGCCTTTAACGTTACTGATGCGCGATTAAATCACTCGGGAGGCTAGAATGTACCCGGGAAATAAAGGCTTTTATTACTGACAAGAATGGAGCACACTATATACAATACAATCCCAGACTAAAGGGTCTCCAGGCAGTGCAGTGACCTTTATACTTCCCCTGGTAGGCGGAGCCAACTGGAGTGTACCACAGAACAATATCAACAGGTAGAACAGCCCAACCCTAACACCAACAGTAATTACAGTAACATATCTACAAACCCCATAGTGCTGACCATCCATGGCTCAGCACTCATAGTGGTAACCAACTATGGTTCACCACATTCACCCCTCCTTTAAAAACAAAGGCCGGTGGGGCAAAACAAAACAGAACAACTGTTCATATAATCACAAGTTCAGTCGTATTGGAGGACCGCACCGTCTCTGCGACCTCCTCAACACTGGCGGTAACGCCGGTTCTGGTGACCGTGGTGACCTTCTCTCCAAGGCGGTGTCCAGTGGCTCCTCCATTTCCTCACGGACAGGTGGACCACGAGGTGGCGACAATCTGCTGGACTCGATCACGCCTCGAGGTGGTGACAATCTCCTGGACTCAGGCAAGCTGTACACAGGAGTAAGAGGATTAAGTGGTGGTCCCGATACTGCCCGCGCCGTGTCAGGAGGGGAGATAAGGGTCGGGGGGTCCCTAACTAGGGGTGTGGGAGCGACTGGGGTGACCAAGTCCCCTGCTGGCGCCAGATCTCTAATAGAGACCGTGTCCTCTCGCCAGTCAGGATATGCCACATAGGCATATTGAGGGTTGGCGTGGAGGAGATGGACCTGTTCAACCAAAGGGTCGGACTTGCGGGTCCTAACATGCCGCCGCAGGAGGACAGGTCCTGAGTGCGTCAACCAAGACGGTAATGAGGTCCCAGAGGAAGACTTCCCAGGGAAGGAAAACATCCTCTCATGTGGAGTAGCGTTGGTTGCCGTACACAGGAGTGAGCGGATAGAGTGGAGCGCATCAGAGAGTACCTCTTGCCAACGGGAGACTGGAAGACCTATAGACCTCAACGCCAGTAAGACAGCCTTCCAGACTGTAGCATTTTCTCATTCAACCTGTCCGTTACCCCTAGGGTTGTAACTCGTAGTTCTACTTGAGGCAATCCCTTTTGAGAGGAGGTATTGCCTCAAGTCGTCACTCATGAATGACGAGCCCCTATCACTGTGGATATAGCTGGGGTAACCGAACAGGGTGAAAAGATCCCGTAATGCTTCAATGACCGTGGCAGTGGTCGTATCAGAACAGGGAATGACAAAAGGGAATCGTGAGTACTCGTCAATCACATTGAGGAAGTACACATTCCGATCTGTCGAAGGAAGGGGGCCCTTAAAGTCCACACTCAGTCTTTCAAAAGGGTGAGTGGCTTTAATGAGGTGTGCCCTGTCAGGTCGGTAGAAGTGCCGTTTGCATTCAGCACATACCTGGCAGCTTCGGGTTATGGACCTGACATCCTCCACTGAGTAGGGTAGATTCCGGGCCTTTACAAAATGGAAGAGCCGAGTGACCCCCGGATGGCAGAGATCATTGTGGAGGGCCTGTAATCGATTCTCCTGCACACTTGCACATGTTCCATGCGACAGGGTGTCTGAAGGCTCATTGAGCTTCCCCGGACGGTACATGATATCATAATTGTAGGTGGAGAGTTCGATTCTCCACCTCAAGATTTTATCATTTTTGATCTTACCCCGTAACGTGTTGTTGAACATGAACGCCACGGACCGCTGGTCCGTGAGCAGGGTGAATCGTTTTCCCGCCAAGTAATGGCGCCAATGCCGAACGGCCTCCACAATGGCCTGGGCCTCCTTTTCCACCGCAGAGTGTCGAATTTCGGGGCCTTGGAGGGTGCGAGAGAAAAAGGCGACGGGCCTGCCCGCCTGGTTAAGTGTGGCGGCCAAGGCGAAATCCGATGCATCACTCTCCACCTGAAAGGGGATGGACTCATCAACAGCGTGCATCGTGGCTTTCGCGATGTCGGCTTTTATCCCTTCAAAGGCTAAGCGAGCTTCTGTTGCTAGGGGAAAGGAGGTAGACTTGATGAGCGGACAGGTTTTGTCCGCATAATTAGGAACCCACTGTGCATAGTATGAGAAGAAGCCTAAGCATCTTCTCAGTGCTTTGATGCTAGTGGGCAGGGGAAGTTCCAGTAGGGGACGCATACGGTCTGGATCAGGGCCAAGGACCCCGTTTTCCACCACGTATCCGAGAATTGCTAAACGGCGCTTGCGAAATACGCACTTCTCCCTGTTGTAGGTCAGATTCAGGCGAGACGCAGTGCATAAAAATCTAAGGAGGTTGGCATCGTGGTCCTGCTGGTCATGGCCGCAGATAGTGACGTTATCCAGGTACGGGAAGGTAGCCCGCAGCCCGTTTTGGTCCACCATTCGGTCCATTGCACGCTGGAAGACCGAGACCCCATTCGTGACGCCAAAGGGAACCCTTAAAAAGTGATAAAGGTGACCATCCGCCTCAAAGGCCGTGTATTTTCGGTCCTCTGGGCGAATGGGGAGCTGGTGGTAAGCTGACTTCAAGTCAATGGTGGAGAACACCCGGTACTGCGCAACCTGGTTGACCATGTCAGATATGCGTGGGAGAGGATACGCATCCAGCTGCGTGTATCTATTAATGGTCTGACTATAGTCTATGACCATCTGGGGTTTGTGTCCAGTTTTAATCACCACTACTTGCGCTCTCCATGGACTAGAGCTAGGTTGGATGATCCCTTCCTTGAGGAGCCGCTGTACCTCAGATCAAATAAAGATCCGATCCTCAGCGCTGTAACGCCTGCTCTTGGTTGCGATGGGCTTGCAGCCCGGCACAAGATTCTCGAATAAGGATGGTGGGGTGATTCTGAGTGTCGAGAGGCTACACGTGGAGCGTGCTGGGCAATTTGGAGGCTGCTGTGCTCCCACTGAAAGTGGAGGGAGCGGCCCATCGTACTGCAGGGTCACACTCCTCAGGTGGACCATAAAGTCTAGTCCCAGGAGCATCGGAGCACAAAGGTGCGGTAACACAAGGAGCCTGAAGTTCTCGTAAACTGTGCCCCGCACCGTCAGATTGACCACGCAGCTCCCTAGCACGGTAACAGACCGGGACCTCGACGCCATCGAAATTATCTGTCTGACAGTCCGTACTCGGAGACCGCACCATTTCACAGTGTCAGGGTGAATGAAACTCTCCGTGCTCCCACTGTCAAACAAACAATGAATTTGGCGTCCGTTTACCTCTATGTCCATCATGGACTTGTCGAGTCTGTGAGGGTTAGCCTGGTCCAGGATGATTGACGCCACCGTCGGATCTTGGGTGCCGCTGCAGGCAGCTGAGATGGTTGATGATGATGACCCCTGCTGGTCGTCCGCGCTCGGTTCCGACCAAAATGGCTGCGCCCATGGATCGCACGTGGTCGGTGTCGCTAAAAGTGGCGGCCCCTGCAGGTCGCACATGTCTTGCGTCTCCATCGTCAGGAATGGCGGCGCTCTGGAATCGCACGTGGTGGAGGACCTCGAAGATGCTGGAGACAAGGAGACAGGCTCAAGAGAATCACACGCCGCACTGCTATGTTTGGAGGGTGGTTTGGTCCTGCAGGCTTTGGCATAATGCCCTTTCTTTCCGCACGCGGAGCACAATACCGTTCTAGCTGGACATCGCTGCCGAGGGTGTTTCGCCAATCCACAGAAGTAACACTGCGGGCCTCCTGGAGCTGCCGCCGTCATCAGGTCCGAGGTTGGGAACACAATCGCGCAGTTTTTCGGAGCCGCTGAATAAAGCAGAGTCGGTGGCTGTACTTGCCACGATGTTCCCACGTGGTCGGTGGGGTACGTTTCTAGGCTTCTAGAGGCCGTCTCCATAGCGTCAGCCAATTCTACTGTCTTAGCGAGGTCTAGGTTACCTTGCTCTAACAGCCGGAGGCGAATGTACGACGAGCCGATTCCCGCCACGAATGCATCGCGGATCAAGTCGCTCGTATACTGGGCCGCCGACACTGACTTGCAGTTGCAGGCTCTGGCTAGCTGCTGGAGTTCACCCAGGTACTGTTCTGTCGTTTCGCCGGGCTGCCGCCATCAAGTGGCTAGAAGGTGTCGAGCATGGATCTCGTTTGGCGGTTTGTTGTACCGCTTCTCAAGTAGTTCGATGGCCCCTTTGTAGTCTTGGGCATCGCGGATTGATGAGTATACGGTGTCGCTTACCCTCGCGTGGAGGACCCGCAGTCTATCGACGTCGTTTTGAATGGCTGTTGAGGCATCGATGTAGTCTTGAAAACACTTTAACCAATGGTCGAAAGTGTTCGACGCTCCTGCCGCACGTGGGTCTAGTGTAAACCGATCAGGTTTCAACATTTGCTCCATGGTTTTCAAAATTTTGTCAGTAATAAAATTGATGCGCGATTAAATCACTCGGGAGGCTAGAATGTACCCGGGAAATAAAGGCTTTTATTACTGACAAGAATGGAGCACACTATATACAATACAATCCCAGACTAAAGGGTCTCCAGGCAGTGCAGTGACCTTTATACTTCCCCTGGTAGGCGGAGCCAACTGGAGTGTACCACAGAACAATATCAACAGGTAGAACAGCCCAACCCTAACACCAACAGTAATTACAGTAACTACAGTATCTACAAACCCCATAGTGCTGACCATCCATGGCTCAGCACTCCGTGGTAACCAATTATGGTTCACCACAGTTACCATTCACTCTTTGTCTTGTGCCCATGCCATCTTTGTTGCAATCTCTTCTGAACTCCCACCTATCCCTGACCTTCTATTTTGCTCCAACTAGTCCACCCTCTCTTAAACAGTATAAAAACCATCACATTCCTCCCTTCTTTTAGCTTTGAAATAGTCATACAGACCCAAAACATATAACTCAATTTCTCTCCCCACAGATACAGCCGCCCCCGCTGAACCTTTCCAACATGTTTTATTTTCATTTCAGATTTCCTGTCTTCAGTATTTTGCTTTTATTTTACTGAAACTATGATTTTTTTTCCCTGTTGTAACTTGGAGCATGTGCCCAACCTCCAGGAACTGTTGATTATTCCCGCTGCTTGCTGCTTTTTCCAACATTCTGCAGTAATTCTGTCTTTGAGCCAAAATGGTGGTGAATGGAACCACTACTGTAACATACGACACTGTGTTGTTGGAAAATTCATCTGCAAAAAGCAGCTCCACGATTCTTGAGAAAATATCCATAGCTGTCGCACCAAAGCTCTGCCTTTTGATATCATCTCGCCCATCACTGGAGAAAACATTGAACAGGATTGACGGCAGGGGACAACTTGCTTCACTCGCCATTCCTTGCATCTTGGAGGCTTTTATAAACAATATGAATTGTTATAAGTCTTCACAAAGTTATTAAAATGCAAATGACTTTTCCTGGACATATCTTTGTCGAGTCATTAAAATGCAAACAACCCTTCCAGTGGTTAATGGTTGCACTTCTCCAAATGATTACAAAAGATTGGTTTCACAATACTGTTTGCAGACAAAGATAGGGAAGTAAATTAAGGAGGAAGGCTGCCAGTATTAATTAAGGAGGATGGCTAGGATTTTATTGGGACAACAGGGATCTCACCCACCAATACGTGAACCAATATGGATCCCCAGTCAGTTCCACTGGGGAGGCCTGACAGAATCAAGTGCGATTCTCTGTGATTGAGATCCTTGTGGGTGAAAGCCCTGAGAGGTTGGCAGCTCCTTATGGTGCCAGTCCCAGTGGGAGTGGTGGTAGTTGCCAACAGTGCACAGGCCAAGGCCTAGAATCATCATGGGAAATGAAGTGATACATTTTTAAAGAAAAAAACAAGAGAGGCAATGGCTCATTTTACAGTTTTAAAGAGGATACAAGGGCAGAGACGATGTGGTACATGTCCACAAATAATATGAATGGTCTCCCCCACTGAGTGGCATTTGCTCATAGCAAGGAGCCAAATAAAACTTTGTTGCAATCTTAAAGGTATTCTAAAGTAAGTGCTTTAGGAAAAACTTCAAGATTACTTTAGACCACAGCCAATTTCATCTAGTTTGCAGTAAGGACGAGTTTCATGTTTTACATAAAAGATAGTAGAAATCAAGGTGGTTATAGACCAATTTCTTTTAGTTAAGAACATAAAGAAAACTGGAGCTGAAGTGAGTAAATAGACTGTGAACCAAAGCCATCACATCCACAGTCTTAAAGGGTCCACAGAGTTTTTGTTGTGGAGTCTGCAGTTACATAATTAAATATACAGAAGATAACATTTTCTGAGTATACAATGAGTGAAAAGGAGATTGACTGTCTTCGGAAAGGTTTTGGACCTATTGTAAAGGTCGACTGAGATATGACTGTCCTTAATCGGAGGTTTTTTTAAAAAAAACAGGAAGTGGGCCCAGCAGGAGTCTGGGAAGGTTTTTGGAGGGTTTAAAAGTAGGCCGCACTTTTGAGCGGGCAGCGTCGTTAGCGGGCAGCAGAGTGAGCAGGAGGCAGAGTGAAAGCTGTAGGGCTTTGGCTCACAGGGCTTAGGCAGAAAGGGCAAGCAGGGGTGAGTTAATTCATTTTTTGCTGTTTCTACCTGGTACTGGCAAGGTATCTAGAGGGGATGGGTGTGAAGGCAGTGCAATGTTCCTCTTGTACTATGTTCGAGGTGAGGGACGACGTCAGTGTCCCTGCTGATTATACCTGTGAGAAGTGCATCCATCTGCAGCTCCTCCAAAACCGTGTAAGGGAACTGGAGCTGGAGTTGGAGGAACTTAGGATCATTAGGGATGCAGAGATGGCCATAGACAGAAGCTTCAGGGATACAGTTACTCCGCGGAATGAAAATAGATGGGTGACGGTGAGAGGGGCTGGGAAGAAGCAGTCGGTGCAGGGATCCCCTGTGGTCGTTCCCCTTAGCAATAAGTATTCCGCTTTGGATACGGTTGAGGGGGACGACATACCAGTGGTGAGCCGCAGTGAGAGGATCTCCGGCACTGAGTCCGTCCCTGTGGCTCAGGAGGGTAAGGAGGAGAGCGGGAGGGCAATAGTTATTGGGGACTCGTTAGTTAGAGGGATAGATAGGAGGTTCTGTGGCAGCAAAAGAGACTCGAGGATGGTTTGTTGCCTACCGGATGCCAGGGTCCGTGACGTCTCGGACCGTGTTTTCCGGATTCTTAAGGGGGAGGGGAAACAGTCACAAGTCGTGGTACACATTGGTACCAATGACATAGGTAAGAGAAGGGACGGGGATTTAAAACAGGAATTTCGGGAGCTGGGCTGGAAGCTGAGAGCAAAGACAAAACATGTGGTCATCTCTGGTACGCCACCGGTGCCACGTGATAGCGAGTTGAGGAACAGGGAGAGAGTGCACTTAAACATGTGGTTGCAGGGATGGTGCAGGAGGGAGGGTTTCAGATACGTGGATAATTGGAACACGTTCTGGGGAAGGTGGGACCTCTACAAACAGGACGGGGTGCACCTGAACCAGAGGGGCACCAATATCCTGGGAGGGAAATTTGCTACGGCTCTTCAGGGGGATTTAAACTAATTTGTCAGGG